>NC_088204.1:3726454-4033506 GCF_037126465.1 Ornithodoros turicata
CAAGCTCTTCCCAACGGAAGCCGATGGCACTTTCCCGATTAAGGATGAGCTCAAGTCTTACACCACTGTCATCGACACAGAAATCTTCCTGAGGGGACAGAAGGAACGCAAGATTAGCTCTGAAATCATTTACACTCGAACCAAGGACCTCCTTCTGCACAACATCAATTTCTTCGTAACTCGTACGCCGTTCAAGGTGACGGAGACAGATGACACGAAGGTATGTTATCTACGATAAAAAGCTAAAACAAAAACCGTGGCTGACCTTGCTGGTATGTGCATTTGTAGATATGCTTCCACGGCAGTGCTAAGTTCCCTGTCATCGATGAAGATACGGTTGACGACCTGAACGTGCTTACGCTGGACAACGTGATCAGCACAAACTTCGACCTATTCTTCGGCAAGGACTGCAAGACGGACCAGAAGGTATAGTCACGCAGTTGCTCAGAGTACCACGCGACATGTGATCTGCAACTGAAGCAATGACCTGAATTTTCTTGTCTTTTTTTTTTTTGCACATTAGGTAGTCCTACGAGGTATCTGGGAGCACACTGTGGAACAGAAATACCTCCTGGAAACTCGTGAACTTGAAGAGCCCGTCGGCAAATTCTTGAAGAACCCTTACAAGGAGACCTGGAAGAAGTGCCTGCGCTACAGAGAGAAGGGAGTCCTGTGGAACAAATTTTGCCTCATCCATTTGTACGAAGCATCGAAGCTCAACCACTTCAAGGGTGACTTGGAATACGAAAACGTAAGCTCAACCACGCAGGAACCTTTCTGACGTTGCTCGGATTCGCCGAAAGACTGTAGATTAATGGTAGGCTTTCGTTTAGCTGTCCGAGCAATTCCTGTGGTACGTAAACTACATCAGGCGCTACATCCGCCACAAGTACTTCCCATGGGTGCACCATGTCGACGACCTGCACGTCAACAACCCAGAAGGCCGCGTTCATGTTGCCGCCAACTTCAGCTACTACGACCCTGTCGTGGATGTCGAACTGCGTCTCCCGCACGAAAACATCTATTACAAGCAAGCTCCCGTGCCAGAATGGATCGTCACCCCGAGGCATTACAATTTCTTGGAGTACACCATGTTGTCGGAGTACAGCACACTATACAGACATCGTAAGTTCTTCAAAGCGCATTAAGCTACTGGGGCAGGTTTCTTCTACAAAAGTCATTGGTTCGGCGGCGTGCGTCTTTATACCGAAAGCTCAACAGTAGTGATGAGGTCATTCAGTCCATATCCATGTAAAAGACACAAGAGCAGAAGTGCTAAGGCTAAAGCCGCTCGCTCTTTATCGACAACTAAGAAAGAGAGGGACTGCCTCAGCTCAGGCGATGCTAGCTCTCCGGAAAAATATTATTCTCCATTCTTGCATTTCACTGGCACCAGGGGCGGATTTAAGGGGGGCGGGAGGGGGCGACCGCCCCCCATACGGCTGCGTCCCCTATGTAAAAACCCTATCTCCTGGATGATGCTCTGCCGCTAAGCACAAAATTTCCTTCAGACCGCTTCTTCCCCCCATGACAGATCCTTAAATCCGCCCATGACTGGCACTGTCCTCAACTGGTCGGTACCCATCAGGCACATGCGAACGAAAGCTACGCAATTTTGAACACGTTTCTAACTGAGTTTGTAAGTTGCAGAATGCCATTTTACGTCATCCTGCAATCCTGTGTGTCCGAGGCACGTGAAACATTACTTTTTCCTGACAGAAAACATTTTATTTATGTAGGTAACTGCGATGTCCAAGGCCCGTCTATCAAGACCTTCGACGGTGTCTTCTATGACCTGCCGGACACTGACTGCTTCAAGGTACTTGCCAAGGACTGCTCACCTCACGAACACTTCCTTGTCCTGGGCGCCAAGACCCACAACGTCAACTTCCAGAAGGTAAAGTATTCTTCGTAACTCCCGAATTATAGAAATTCTCGTGCAGCACTGACATGTACGATGCTGTCTCCCTGCAGGCCCTTCGAATGTTCATCAGCACATTCAAGATTGAGATCATGCCCGTAACTCCAGATACTGAGCCCATCGTGCGCATTAACGGAAAGAAGGTCCCCATAACTATTGAGGAGCCATTCAAGCAGTACATTAACACCGGAGTGCGCGACGTCGAGCTCTTCAACATTGAGCGACTTGGCCAAAACCATTTGTACAAGCTCGTCTCTGAAATCTACGGTCTCCGAATCTTCTACGACGGACAGGGCATCTTTGTCCAGGTACGTTACCTTACAACTTGGCCAAGGTTCACCACCAGATTCACTAGAATTACGATGCACAAAACACGTCTCCTTCGTTGGCCAGGTGGCGCCCTACTACAGAGGCAAGGTATGTGGCCTCTGCGGTGACTACAACATGAACAAGTTCAAGGAACTCGTCGGCCCCGACAAGTGCGAGCACTACAACACCACCACCTTTGGATATAGCTACGTTATTCCTTCGAGCGAGTGCACTGCCCCCGAGTACAAGAGCCCATGCACCATCAAGCGTAAGTGACAGATTTCTGATTTTTTTTCTTTTTCTGTGTGTGAATGAAACAAATTAGGTTGTGTAAGGTGCAGCTGCAAGAGCTTTCCGAAGAAACAAATTCCGAGATTGCAAAGTACCATTCCCCGTTCAGGATCACACTCGAAGGAAAAGTTCGCGTCTTTGAAGATAAGGAAGATAATGGCGGTTTGGCAAGCGGTTTGGTCAACTTACTTACCTGGGTTGTCATAATACGCTTCTAGAGCAGAGGCATCCTGGTACTAAACCGGCTATATCGCTTCGTTTTAACTTTCGCGTCGCTGTCTCACAGACGAGCGACTCAAGGAAATAACCGACGACAGAGCCTTAGGGCCGTATTGTTAAACTATCCTTGTCGGGACCTCGACGTTGCTCGAGTTGCTCCCCAAGACCGGTATTGAGCTTCAAAAATCGACCTTGACTCGAAACGTCCACGGAGCGCAGGGTATCCTTGGCACTTCCCTCGATGTACGGTACACTCGGTACTCCCCTCGGCGACACGGTAGCACCGGCGTTCCTATGAAGCCCCGTGGCGCCTCAAGAGGGGCACAGTGCCTTCCACTGACTGCAGTGGGTCGAGTGGCCGACGATCGTTTAAAAATACAGCCGTTACCGTACCGGTAACATTACCTTAGACGATGGTGGCATACCTTGAGCTTGAGGGAACGAGAAGACACACGAAGAAGTAGACAGGACGAGACTCAAAACCAGCAACGAAAACGTTTATTGATCAGGAAAGAGAACCAGGAGGGGGAGAGGAGGTTACAAAGGGCCTCAGGGAGAATGACCGAGGGCTGGCTGACGCAAGCATTATCCGAGTCCATTGCGGCGGCTTCAAGAATGACCCGGTTACCTTAGTTGGGACTCTCGAAGGCAAAGTCCCTGCCTTCCACGGTTCAGTATTCAGACGTGCGATACTATACGTAGGCGTATTTGAGCGTACCACTATGCCTTACATATGCTTCTACAACTCTCATCCTCGTTTCAGCTGGAGAAACATGCACGGTAATGCGCACCAAGACAATTGAACTTGGAACCGGCAAGAACCGCCAGGTGTGCTTCTCCATCGCCCCGGTTGCCCACTGCTCAGACTCCTGCATTGAGACCCGCTATGTGACCCGCGAAGTGAGCTTCCACTGCCTTCCGGCCAAGGACGCCACCACCAGGAACCTCGTAGCCCAGTCCAAGGTCCGACCACTCATGGAGTTCCGTCGCAAACGCGAGGACCACAGGGCCGTCATCGAGTACCCAGAGGGCTGCTACAAGCCCTGAACGTTCTCCAAGGTTCTCCGAGGAACCCCATGACAGCATTTAGAACCTTCATCGCGTCCTCAAGAACATTCCACTGTTCATATACATAGTGTGTAGTCCGTTTCCAGTCATGCTTGTTTCTTGTAAAAAAAGAACAAAGATCTAAGATGCCAATGTGAATAAAGAGAATGTGAATATATAAAGTTGAACTGTCATCAATTTGATTGGCGTGGGGAAACCATTTACGGAAGATTACGGATGTCTCGCATGAAAGCAAAAACCTGAGAACGGAAACCGTCGAGATTTCGGACAGACACCGTTTTTCGGCGTATATCTCACTTCTGCATGCCATCTGCAATGCAATGGGCTTTGCAGTATATAATTTGTGGGTACATGAGTTGTGAGTCGGGTAGTGGTGACTTCCACGACTAAGGATGATTGTTGGAAGCACTCGTTTCGCGAAATGCGCAAAAAAGTATGTGTTCTTGGCCTTATGGTGCAATTGCAGGGATTAGTAGACGACCCTATATGTTACTGCTGGAACGGTGTCCCCATTTGTTGCTATGGCATGACATTGGTGCGATTCGTTTATGGAACGAAGTTCAACAGCAATCCACGGTATCCGATGCGATGCCCATGCTCCAAATGTGGCGTCGTAGCGAACGTTGAGCACGTCCTAATAGAATGTAAGCTCTACGAAACGGAGAGTTGGCAACTCTCTGCTCAGATGAGTGGTGCTAGCCGACAGACGTTCAATCTGGCTGAAATGCTTGGCCCATGTCAGAGCTATGTGCAACACCGTGGAGGTCTTCTGATGTTCTTGGAGTTCCTATTGGCTACCGGTTTGCTCCAGACGCTGTAGGGTCCTCCCCTGCATCTTAAGGACCATTGGCGCTTCTTTCATGTGTTTCTTTCTTCCTTTTGTGTGAAGTAGCGCTGCACAGCCAGTGGAGGGGAGTTCAAGAGTTGTACTTGCACACAACTTCATTTTCATATTTCACATCTCATGTTTCGCGTGTAGCGTTGTAGTGTACTGTTCTCAATCGGTGAATCACCCCAGGCCATAGTCATGATTTATTTGTTGTTGACGCGAAAGTTGAGTTCGTCAACATTAGAACATAACTTTACATGCTTGGTAGCAAGTCTGAGCAACAGTCATGTTTCCACCACGTCAGCAGCTGGGTCAGCAGCTGGTCAGCAGCTGGAACAGTGATAATATCTGACGTCTCCACCTTGGCCGCCTCTTCCTATCGGACGGCATGTTTAAGGAAAAACTTGCATGATGCTACCGAATTACTAACGCACCATCTAACAACGGCGAGTCCAGTGAGCAGACACGTTCAGCAGACAGCCCCCCAAATGTGCATAAATGCGTCTTTTAGAGTCACCGACAGAAAGATAGTGCATCCGATTAAACAGTGCAGATTCATTGCTGGTGGCAAACGACCTTAGGGTGAATACTGTGTGAATGAACTGCGTGAATACTTAGATGAAATCTGCTCCATGAACAGACCAAGGGAACAACGACTGTCTGCAAACGGTCAGGTGAATATGCATAATTTCCAATCAGCTTACGACTCATGTTCAGTAGGCCCGTAACATCACGTTGGCGTAATGTTACGTCTAAAATATCACGGCACGGTGGAATGTGGCATCCACATCAATCTCGTTCGCTTCCTATACCAGCTGGCTGGCAACACTGCCGTCGAACCGCCGGTACCTGCACTATTTACTGTATTTATTTTCACTATACGATGTTGCAAGACAGCGCAGACTGCACACGACCGTTACGCTGTTGACAATGAGATAAAGGAACCTTCTTATCGTCCATATCAGACTTGTAGACCGGTCAATGTTATATCAACATGCCTCGTGCGGCTCTTATAAGGTGACTGACGGTCACTGAAACACCAGCCAGTTTATCTTAGCTCCTCGACTGGAGGAGATAGCGGTTAAACGTCATTCTTCACACGTGCATGAGGGGGTCCGACGGAACTGATCCAAACCCACTGAAGAGTAGTGAGCCACTACGGCTGACCACTAATGTATGTTTTGATTCCGTACGTCACAAACCTCTGTAACGTTTGCTTTTACTTTGTTGTCAGTGACCGATAATTTCAAACAGCTAAACATAAAGCTCTCAATCCTCGCTTAGAGATTTATAAATGGGCTCTGTGACTCATCTATAATTATACACTGCATCACCGCCCTTCCGCATATTAAGTTATTAACCACCGAAATGATCGTCTTACACTGTTAGACTCCCTGGTCCGACAACTAATTTTGGACTGTTTACTGCCGTATTTTATGATGCTGATGTTTGGAATTCGCTGCCTTTAAATATACGACCAGGCCACGTCAGTTCGTAAATTTAAACAGGATGTCAAGCAGTTATTTTGCGATGGCATACTCTTCATTTTTGATCTTGTAAATGTTGAACAATAGGCTGTAATTGTTGTTGTAATTAAAGTTGTTGTTGTTGTTGTTTAGTAACATGGTTGTATTGCGTGTAGTGTGTGCTATTACTCGTGACTGTTCCTATCGAGACAATGTTACTTTGTTGTATCATGTTTGAATAAGGGACTGCACCACGTGCTTGCCCTGCAGACCCAGTTGTTCCATGTCTATGTTCTCTCTGTCATGAAATAAACTGAAGCTGAAACTAGATTCGAACCCAACACCTCCCAGTCTTCAGTACGACCTTTTGGCTACCACCAACGCGAGGAACACTTGTTGAATGTATAATAAGCCAAATTTTTAAAAAGTCCTTGCTGTTCAAATTATTTGAAGAGGTGGAGTACCGTTAGTCGCGATGGAACACTCCGTTCCATCAGAGTGTCGTTTTAAAAGGCAGTCACAGAAGTTCTGGGACCTTCCCGATGTCGTTGCAGTAAAAACAAGAATTTGTAGTTGGCGGGCTCTCGCACTCATTCGTTGAAAGTTTCTTTTCTTCGTTGTACTTATTTCTTCGTTGAAAAATATTTTATTGTTGCGAGTCATTGGGGCCCTGTCATGCAGGCCTCTACTCGCTGGGTCACCGGGCGGGGACGGACCGAGCCACGTGAAAACAGGAAGGTTCGTGCCCAGAAAAGTCTGCTCGTGTAGAACTTTAGTCGTCCCAATATATCGTACACCAGGAAGGAGAGATTTTTTTTTTTCTCCCGTACTGGAGTTGTTCCTATGTGCAATCAAACAACAAATACGTGAAGTGACGATAAATGAGGAAATTTGACGCAAAACGTGTGGCCCAGTTCCAAAGGCAGGATCCACCGCATGCGCCTCGATGTGGCCTTTACAGCTCAGTGGCGTTACCGCTTGAGACAAATTGATTCTCCCACCTGTTGCCACTGCGGTGCTCTTGAGGATCTGGAGCACATTCTTCTTCATTGCCCTCACTACGAACCTTCCCGAATCACACTCTCCGAGTCTCTTCGTCAGCTGGACTCTCGCCCTTTCTCCCTACCGAAATTGCTTGGTCCCTGGCCCAATCCAGCCCAGCAACGCTCTGCGCTCAAAGCTCTTCTGACATTTCTGGACACCATCGGACTTCGATCGTTATTGTAAAGGGGCTCGTTATTTTATTCCCCCCATTCCACCAAGCACTGGGGTAGAGTATCGCCTGTTGCGATGAAACTCCCCACTCTCCAAGGCCGAAAATAAAGTTGTTGTTGTTGTTGTAGTTCCAAAGGGCAGTACGCTGGTCAGTTTGTGACATAAAATGATGATTGAATGATGATGTGAACGATGGCGATGGGTGAATAATGATCGAAGTCCTTGGTTTGTCACATAATGGAATCGACGGAATCGCTGATCGAAGCAGAACGTCCTGGTGGTAAGGAAAAAATAAAAAAAGAAAGAAAAGATGAATACGAATATGTTGTCCGCATCTTATAAATCGAATGTTTCGCCAACAGATAAGATACAGATGTTCTGGAAATCAAAAAGTAAAAGCAAGAAATAGGCAGCGTGTCTTTTTCGGAGAGCCTACACCAGTTGAAATCCATAGTCTCTCGAAGCAGGCTTGGAAATAGTGCCCTATCTGCGTCGGACTCTCATCCGGGCAGTCAAAAGAAACGCTTTCAAGAGTCTGCGAACGTATCAGTTCAGGAAAATCTTCGAGACAAGATAGGAGGAAAAATAACAGCGAGTCCATCAAGGTTCCATACAGAAGCAGGATGATCTGCTGGTGAGACTATACATCTACTATGGAACTCGTGCTACTATCCTTGCTGGTCATTGGATCCGTTTCAGGTAAGAATTTATGATAAAGTACAAACTTATAAAACATTACGGCAGCACTTGCTACTTTGTTTTTAAATTCGTCAATTACACCTCTCACCAAACCTTTAAAAAAAAGTCACCGCCGGGGCCTTCAAAGAGGGCCTTCGCTTAGATCCAGACGTTTTAGCTTTATACTGGGTCTTGTAATAACCATCGATGATGACGTTTCTCTCTCTCCTGTTTCGTCGTCCTTTTTGGTGTGTCTGCAGAGACACTTGCGCTAATTGCTTTCCTGAGATGCGACACGTCGGTGAGAATTGTGCCTCAGATAAGCATTTTGCTCTTCAGGCTTCCAAGTGGGCAAGGAATATCGCTATGACTACGACGGGACGATCCAGATCACCGAATCTGGCATACCGGCGGACACAGTCGGATTTGCCTTCAGGTGCGAGGTCATCGTACAACCTCAAGAGGATCACACGCACCTAAAGGTACGTCTCTCAATCTTCCACTGTTCAAAAGTCACGTGACTCGTTGCACCGTATCGCAGGTCGTGAATTTCGAACTGGACATCGTCGATAAAGGTGTCGCCGATTTCAACGCGTACGAATTTTCCTATCGGTCCTCGGCAAGCCTGACGGAACACATCGAGAAGCCGTTCGCCGTAAAGTTCACCAATGGAAAGGTCAGTTCAGCTTACGGACGGATACGTCATGCACCAGCATTCTCTCGTTAGTGGTAACATTCGCAAGGCCATGCTGAAGATTACTAGGTGGTAGGATCGAATGCTGTATTCCGCCCCCCCCCCCCCGTATTATCGTATTAATCCCCGGCCTTCCAGTGCTTCCTAATCTCCTCTATCAAGAGAGAACTGATGTTCTGAGGCTGGAACAACATAGAAAGGACAAACACCATACAAAGCCTCAATTTATCCTCCTCTATCAATTTGTCCACATCATGATCTCAAATTACATTAGAGCATGTAACTTCAGAACCACTGGAATTTATTTTAATGATTATGAATCCGGTGTATCACCGTAACTTCAAGTACGTTGAAATGGGAAACAAAAAAAAAGTAGAAAAGACACTGACAAGGATCCCGCAATGAGGGAATCACAAACGTAACATGAAAACGGTTACGGGCAACTAAGGTTTATTTGAACGACAGCGTTCGTGCAAGAAGATGTACTTCTTCAGGTTACACAAATAACTGCGACACAAGTACATGTAACCAAAGAAACGAAGATGCAATAAAAGGGGTTTCCAGGAACAAGTACACAGAACCACCGGACAGGAATACAATGTACCACACGAACAACCGTCACTTTTCCCACAGCTCACGTTCAAATAAACATTGGTTGCTCCTAACCGTTTCCATGTTACGTTTGTGATAACTTCAAATACGTTTAATTGCGAGAGCATCGGTTCTAAACTAACACCCTTCATAACTCTCCTCCTTTCAATGCCCAGTTTGTAAACATCGAACTGGACGAGGACGAACCGCTATGGTCTCAAAACGTGAAACGAGCATTGGCGAGCCTCTTTCAAGTTGACCTGACGGAAGGCAGAAACGCCGATCCTCATGCCAGAGAGTACAGCACTTTTGAGGTATTCTGATCAAGGATTCTTCCAAAATAGTGTTCCTGAACCATCACACTGCGTGTCCTTTAGGAGAGTATTAGTGGCAACTGCGAGACGCTGTATGTCCTCTCCGACGACGTCACTGACGACCACGAGGGCAACTTTGAAGTTACCAAAGCGAGGAACCTGGAGAACTGCACCTACACGGCCATGGCTTTTTACGGAAATTTCCATGCGAAGACATGCCAGTCGTGTGGCTCAAGGGAAGCAGTGAGTACCTGGGGTATCTATCTAGAGGAAACAACAAACAAACAAACAACAAATTCTGCCCCCACCCCCCACCACACACACGCATATACACACATAAAGAGATGATGATGAGATTGGGCTGACGCTTACTCCCACGAAATCATTACCTCTGCACATGCACCTCTGTATCAGCCAGTGGCGTATCTAGGGTGTGGCAGGTGTGGACAGGTGCCATGGGCGCCAGGTGAACAGGGGCGCCATTATGTGGTCGGGTGTGAATGTGCCAGGTCGGGCACTCAACCTGGCACATTCATAAATGATCTAAAGCACCCGCCATTAGAGAGGTTGTAGCGTGAAACCTAGTGCGGACCACACGAAAACGCATCCCCAAGGACATCATGTTAACCATGTTGCCATGGGCGCAGGTAGCTCTAGATACGCCACTGGTATCAGCTGTCCTGCAGCTCCGATAAAGTAGCGTAAAGTGCATGACACGTTGTGTTACATTTCCCTACCTCTTTCAGCGTCCTCTGATACTCAATGCTGAAGCGAAGTACAAACTTCACGGAACGCCCGCGAACTTCGTCGTTGAAAGTGCCGTTGCAACAGCAAGCAAAGTCCTCAATCCTTTTCGTAGTGGCAAAGTGACCACAATGCACGAACGGTACGTCAGTGCTTCTGATATGCTTCTGCACCGAGTTATCAACATTGTCTGGTTTTTACCAGTATGGTGATTCGACTAATTAACGACAATTTCACACGTTTCGCCACCGATCCGATGAGTGCCCGGGTGGCAGCTTTCGAGGAACAGTGGATCTTGAAGCGTATCTCGACACTTCACACTCGACATTTGCGCGAAGCTAATGAAAATATCGTGAGGCAGAAGACGCATGGCCAACACGGATCGACACGACTCAACGACTGGAGTCGTGTCTTCGTGTAGTTCCCCTGTGTGCCGAGACTGAGGCTTTTACATTATGGAGTTCAGGTCTAATAGCCCCTGGCACTATTGGACACGAAGAAACTGTGATGAGCTAATCATTTTACAACGCAGCGGACATTGGCTTCGTTAATTAATTAATTAATTATCAATAATAATCATTATAATAATCAATAATAATCATTATTATAATCAATTAATTATTAATCATATTAATCATACTCATTAATCAGCGCCTGGGGCCTGTCAAGCTACGTGAGCAGCTTTTTCGACAGTGCTCTGGGTTCATTTATTGGACCAAATAAAGTTGAAGTTGAAGTTGAAGTTAATCTAGGATTGGCTTTCGTAAAATTTCAGAAACCCGACTGACGAGCTCTTACCAGTAAAGCGTTCTTCAGGGAAGGACACTCGCAAACTTTCATTTCAGCCAAATGTGTTCTCGCGTTGTCTGTGCCATCGTCTTCCGTTATTATCGGGCTACTAAAGCACTAGGTCTCGAACAATCCATGAAGACGGCTTACTACCACTGACTCTGTATTGTTTGCCTCCGATACAGCCGCTCCCTCCACTTGGCTGCCGTAGAGGAAGCCATCACAGACACCGCAACCTCCGACAGTCTGCAAGTTCATACGAGTCTCGCAGAGAAGCAGCCTACCAGCACGTCGCTCCAGAAGAGGGAAGACCTCGGGAACAACAACGCATTTCTACATGGTTATAACATAAGCCTCAACAGACAGAAGGCAGGTGCAACTACTATTCTCGTATATTTGAGCTGATGCCGCGGCAAGAGTACTCGGTAGAAACGCAAAGCACGTTCCCCTTCACTTTTTTATCGTCGACCATATTGACAGCACTGGACCATTTCCCAGTAAGCGCATGCGCATGCGGAGCTGCATGCAGGCGGACGCTATGCTATAGTTGGGGGGGAAATCATGCGGCGCGTTAAGTAGCAACTCTGCAGAGCATGTTCTGCCCACTCTGTCCCTCTCGCTCCAGAGCATCTGCTACACTGGAGCGTTGCCCGTGCAAAGTATCTCTATCTCTACCCAGAAGGAGTGCTCTCAGCAAACACCACTTAGATAGAAAGCCTGCACACTCGTCGACGTGACGTAACTATTAAGGGTCAGCCAATCAGGATCGTGTTTTCAACGGCCGTAGCCAATCACGAACGTGCTTTCAGCGGTCGATGGTCATGGAGAAGAACCACTGTCGTCTGCGAGTTGTGATGGAACGTCCCCGCGTACTAAATAGGAAACTTTGAAATAAAGCGCAAAACGTGTCAATCTTTCTCAAAACTGATTGCACTTGCACTTTTTGGACTAAATACTGATTTAGGTCCGCAGGTTCCAGATCAGCTGCAATCATTTGCGGGTTATTGAATTCGCAGAACGGTGAATCGCAGTAGCAGACGATTTCTGACTCTTAATGGCCACGTAGGGTAGGAGGGAGAGGAGGCAATGCGCGGGCTTTCTCTATCCACTAGGTGGCGTTGTCTCAGCACAGGAGGGCGGAGAGCACGAGAAACACTCCCACTTGCAGGCAGGAGCACGGGAGCGTCACACTCTGCAAGAGGGGATGTCCCGTTTAGTAGGAAGGAGCGGAATCCCACGCGCTCCCGAACCACGGCCTAATGCTCCCGTGGACTTCCAAGGATGCGTAGACTAGAGACTCTAACGTAGACTTGAGACTAGAGGTCAAGACTTGACGACGCTTTTTAGTCTATGCGCATTCATTCTTTCCGTACGTCTTCTCTTGTTAGTTGGTCACATGGCGTGCCAGTGCGTATGAGCCAATCCGATGAGATTAATGGGGGTGGGGGGGCATGATGTTCGACAATGAGCCCCTATGGGGGCATTGCGTTTGTGGAGTTCCCGTACAACGACGAAAGGGACGAGGAGACAGACAGTCTCTTCCTCTACTTCCCTGTATGTTCGTCCTTTTCGTCATTCTTTCGGGACTCCACAAGCCCAAGGAGATGCTACCGTCGTCTCACTTTCTTATGGCTACTTTTCTTCTGGGGAACAGTACCCACAATATTTTGATGCACTGGCTGACCTGCACTTCAACGAGGATGACTACAAGGACGCTCTCCACAAAGGAAGTCCCGCCCAAAGGTTTGTAGGTGTGTACCACACATTCATCGGCTTCGACTACAATGAGACCGCCGGGCTTTTCAAGCCTGACTGGGATAGTCAGCTCGGAGGAGAACCGGAGGAAGACGACCAGAGTCCAGAACGGAAACACGAGAAAGACAAAAGGTATGCAACAGACGTCAACGAACTTGACAGGATACTATCGGTCCCCTGGCGGGAGGACCTCGATATTCTCGGTTGCGAAATCCTCGATCTCGAAATTCACGATTTGGAAACGCGGAAAATCAACGAGAATGCTCGGTTGCTTCGCAAGACGATATGCCGTATCTAAAAAAAAACACCACTCCACTATCAAATCACTGAAATTCACGAATTTTCGATGCCCCTACAAGTCTTTTCAGCGAACGAAAGTCACATTCTAACGGCCGTTAGGCCTAGCAGGACGGACACGACAGAAAAGCACGTTGATTAGTTTATTATTCGGTTAGTTACTCGATTAGTGCAAGTTCTGTGTTCGTTGCGGGCAGTTTCACGCGCGTGACTGTGCGTTATATAGTCAGATAATATTTATTGACAGCAGTTTATTTTGCAACGGGAATTTCAATTACTTCAGATCGAGGTACACTCCTACTGGCTAGCCCCCTTTAGCTCGAAAGACCGTGTAGGTGCTGTTCGAAAGGGCGCGCTGGTATCCTTGAAGGACAGGGTACCGGTCCATAAACATCGCTGTCCTTGCCTTCGTCTGTGAAGTCAGTCCCGAGACGAGGAGTTGAGACAAATTCTCCTTACACAGCAAAAGTTTATCTCTCTTTATTTAATTATTTTATTTGTTTTTTCTCTTTATTTTAAGCCTCGTTACACAGCAAAAAGCTAAGGAACAGCCTCTACTTTACCCCCGCCGCACATACGTAATTCATACGTTTGGTAGAAGTTGTAGACCGAGAATTGGATCTTCCAAAGGTTTTGTTCAGGTGTGGAAACAACGCATAGGGAAGCCTGTAATTTGCTCATTCCTTCCTCTTGATTCGTTTAGAGAGGATCTCCTGACTAATTTGTGCTGGAAAGCCTCAGAAAAAGGAAGGAAGGAACTGTACAAAATTAGTAGATGTTTTAACTATTCGTATTAAGTTGTGTCATTGCACATACTTTGGCCAGAGTGGAGGGGTCACAGTCCAACCCATGACTACCCTTTCCCCTCTTCGCCTTCCTCTCACCAACCCCTTCCCTCATCCTATAGACCCAATGGCAAGGTAGTAGCCTCGAGGGGGAGGAGGAGTGTCGTTGGGAGGAACCGAGAGGTCTGCCTGCCTGAATAGGCGGCATGTTTCTCGGGAGGGGAAAGGTGGTGGAGAGGAGGAGAGGAAAGGGTGAAGTGGAAGACCGAGCGGAATCCGCTCGGGGGGAGTATAGCTGCGTCCATGGGCCGACTTCAGGGGAACTGTGCCGGCATACGCCTATTACACATCTGAGGGAAACCCAGGAAAAACCCCAGACGGCACAGCCGGCCCGCGGATTCGAACCGCGGACCTCCCAGTCTCCGAGGAGGAGGAGTGTCGTTGGGAGGAACCCGAGAGGTCTGCCTGCCTGATTAGGCGGCATGTTTCTCGGGAAGGGAAAGATGGTGGAGAGGAGGAAAGGGTGAAGTGGAAGACCGAGCGGAATCCGCTCGGGGGGAGGATAGCTGCGTCCATGGGCCGACTTCAGGGGAACTGTGCCGGCATACGCCTATTACACATCTGAGGGAAACCCAGGAAAAACCCCAGACGGCACAGCCGGCCCGCGGATTCGAACCGCGGACCTCCCAGTCTCCAAGCGCACGCGTTACCGCTGCGCCACCGGAGCTGGTCCCAGTCTCCAAGCGCACGGAGCTGAGCATTTTCCCGCATCATCATCATCATCCTGTTGTTGTTGCTGTTGTTGTTATTGCTCCTATACTACTTGAGGAACCGGAATCGTTTCTAGAGCCCTTTTCCTGGACCTCCTGAAGGCTTCAGGTGTCAACCAACACATCAACCTGTTCATCAGCCTGGTAGAGGAACGCAAGCTCACCTCAGCGGAGGTCGAGGACTTCATCAGCAAACTTCCACTCAACGTGCTCGAGCCAAGCGAAGCCGTCCTGCACGGAATCATAGTAAGGAACCTTTTACGCGGAACTAAAAGCGGAACTCAAAACGAACGTATTTTTTGTGACAGGATCTTTGCAAGCTCCCTTTCGTCAAGGAACGCGAGCGCTTGGAAGGTGCCTGCCTTCTTGTATTGGGCACGCTTATCGAAAGGAACTGTCAGCGAGCTGATATCGATGATAAAGAAGACGGTGGATTTTGCAAGCCCGAAATTGTGGAAAGGTTCTACGACGTAAGTGAAACAATATAGGGAGATGGGAAGGTGTCCCCGATAGCGGTTCCGAAGATATCATGGGCCCAGGCAGCACAATGTACTGAAAGTCGAGCGCGGTGGGGGTGGACGGGTAGGCGGAAGGTCTTGAACAGACCCGTGAAACTAAACAACGTTGATAATACCCTAATACCCTCCACCCCTATTGCACTTGGCTTTCAGTACATTGTGCTGCTTGGGGGGCCCATTGCCTTATTCCTTTGATATGGGCGGCACAACGTTGGAGATGAGTCGGCGTCGCGTCGGCGTACAGCGCTTGCGATGTACCAGAACTCCGTTCTAAACGCTAAGCTACGAAACAATGTGGACTAGTGGACACTGCGTTCTCTGCCATAATCACGTATCAGCGTCTAACACCGCTGCCCTTACCTTCCAGTATAACATAGTTCCAGCGGATGTGAGGAATCAAAGCCACTACCTGTCCGGAGTTTATTTTGAAATAGCTGGAAGACTAGCTACGAGACGAGCTGTCCGCCAGCTGTCACGATTTGTCAGCCCACAAGTTCAATGCCCCGAGCTGCGGCAAGGATCAGCGTGGGGACTCGTACGTGCTGGTACCAAGCATCCGAACCTGGTATGCCTCCCTAATACACTCCTTAGCAGATTCAATCTCAATCCTCCCGGGGGCATTTACTTACTCGCTGACTTTCTGTATTCTGTTCCACAGGTACGACAAATCCTGCTCCCGATCTTCAAGAACACGAGCGAAAGTCATCCTATCCGTATCGCTGCTTTCGTCGGTGTGACAGCCACGCACCCCGACCTCTACCTTCTCCGCCATATTGCCCGAGAAATCATCCACGATCCCAGCGATCAAGTAGCGTCCTACGTCACTAGTTTCTTCCGGGAGATGGCCAAGTCCAAGCATCCGTGCTACGCGGATTTGTAAGTATACGCTCTTAAAAATGAACTTCACCACATAGCACGCTCCTAGCCAACCACCATCCCGAATGACAACGTTCTCGCCCCTGATTTGTTGAAAACGGGAGGTGGAGCCTATTTTGTGCTCATTATGCACGGCACAGAATAGGCTCCGCCTCCCGTTTTCAACAAATCAGGGGCGAGAACGTTGTCATTCGGGAGGATGGTTGGCTAGGAGTGTGCTTTGTGGTGAAGTTCATTTCTGAGAGTGTAGAAGCGCTACCGGACGTGTGGATACATTTCTATTTAGAACTTACTCCTAACAGACCCCTCTATTCAAAATGAAAGGACTACCTTTCGTTCCCGTTAAGAAACTTGACTATCCACGACGAAGGGATAGTGACAAATTTCCTATCTGAATCCTAAACAGGACATGCACTGGACGTCCCGAATGTCGTCCGTCTGAGATATCGAGGGGACATCCTCGGAACGTTACATCGGGATTTTTCCCTCTCCTGGATGTTATGGGGCCGTGGATATACCCGGAGGATTTTTTCTGTTGTCTGGGTTATTCCGAACAGAGTCGCCTATTCAAAATTGAACGGCTACCTTCACTGCGTTCACTTTATGAAACTGTCCACGATGTAGGGATTCGTCGTGATTGTTTAATCGAGCGCTTTGGTTCGGTGGTGTCTGGGTCTGATGGATAAACGTCCTTAGGTTGCTGTCAGACTCACCAGAGTAAAGTTCCCCCAATATTTCAGGAAATATATTGCAGCAGTCGACATTTAATAAGCGCAAACTTTATGCAACGAAGTCTACATGTACAACTTAGAGAAAGCACGTGAGCGTTGGGCCGACTCTCCTTGGTGGCCTCCGCTAAAACTAACCCTTGCTTTTCTGGTCTTTCTAGTTTTCTTTTCTTTTCTTTTTTTTTTTTTTTCGGTGTCGTTGACATCCCGTCGGCTCCTCTCAGAACGCAGCGCTCCCAAACTGACTGTACCTGACACCCCGAGCGGCTTCATCTATTCTCACTATCATATAAACACAACATCCACATGCCTATCCCGCATCCGTTTCAGATTCTAATAACCAGGCTCGAAGCTGAAATCATTCATCCAGCCTGCAGTTGCGAGTCATCAGTGACGTCTGCCTGATCCGTCCTCGTAATCATATTGTCGCTAGGCCATCCTGCATACGACTAAAACACGTGTATATTGTGTCATAAACAGCAGTATGCCACATTTCGGCACATTCCCACCAGCAATGGGGTAGTGTATCACACCTGGCGATGAAGCACTCCAATCATGATAAAAATAAATAAAATTAAGGATGTTGTTGTTATTATTATTTTCAGGTCACGTAAACTGGAGTACGTGCTCCCTGTCTGGAACGGGGTAAGTCGATTCGCCAGGACACCGGGACATACAGAATCTCGCTTCACTATGACAAACATCGATTACGGTAAGTTCCACTTCAAGACTGGTATTTATTGACCAGGGCACGGGCAATCTCGGAAACCGCACGCTGCGACTTCTCGCAATAAACGCCACGAATTGAAGGTTTCACGATAGACCTGCATATATTCTGACCGTGAACGCTTATACAAAACACCTTTCACATTGCAGAAGAGTACGGCTACTATGGAGCTGTACAAACTTCCATAATCATGTCCGAAGACAGCTACCTTCCATTGTCCGTTCACTACGCCAAGACCGATTGCTTCAATGGGTTCTGCTACGACACTATGTCACTAACCTATCAGGGCTACGGAGTCGACAGACTGTACGCGGCAATGGTTTCACCTCGCCCTGGTAAAAAGCAGAGCTTGTGGAACTTCTTCGGTAGACGGAGGACACCAAGGGGCGCGGAGGAGCACCAAAAGTTGGACAGCAGCGTACGTCCCAATTATTCATCTATGCGCTCCAGTGAACGGAACTACCTACAGAACTGGTCTCTCGTAATAAGACAACGGGTTGTTTCAGCTCCCGATCACCCCGAGAGATTTCAAGCCCATCAGTGCACGCTTCAAGTTGAACTTTTGGGGACATAGGATAGCAACTTGGGACTTGGAGGAGACGTTTTCGCACCTCCTCAGAGAGCCTTCCAAAATAGGTACGTATTCTCACACAAGACGAAGTCGGTACAACACAACTTCTATGTGACCTCAACAGGCGAGAACCTGGCACACCTGTTCATCACCAAGCTGCAACGCGCCGGGGAAAACAAGTACTTTTCTCTGTTCCCCGTTATGGTTGTGCAAATTCCCACCGACATGGGCTTGGCAGCCTATCTAGAACTAAAAGGGTCAGGCTTCTTTTACGTCAACCGCCGCCCAGCAACACTCGGGCAAGAATTCAACAAGATCCGGGTGGAGTTCCAGAGGCACTACCTGTAAGTAAGATAAGACCTCACTCTTAAAAATGAACTTCACCGCATAGCACGCTCCTAGCCAACGATTATCTCGAATGATATCGTTATCTGCCCTGATTTGTTGAAAACAGGGGGCGTACGCCTTTTCTGTGACAATTATGAACAGCATAAGTGTCACAGAAATGGCGTACGCCCCCCGTTTTCAACAAATCAGGACAGATAACGATATCATTCGAGATAATGGTTGGCTAGGAGCGTGCTATGCGGTGAAGTTCATTTTTAAGAGTGCTTGCGCCACACGCCTATGGCTGATAGCAGAGTTGTTCACGTTACTCGAAAAGAGTAATTGATTACAATTACTGTTACTACTGCGCGAAAAGCAATTCTTTACCGTTAGAAATTACTTCATCAAAAATGTAATACGTTACCGATTAAAAGTGCAACGCGTTACTTTTCCCGTTACTTTTAAATTGTGGGCCATAGCAAAGCCAACAAGCCTGGAGTGAATGCAATCATATGCAGCTCTTGTTGCAAATTCTAATATGAGACACCAACATACATGATAAGCGAAATTCCCAAATACATTTGAAAGCAACATACAAAACACATACACGCGTTTATTACAGATTTATATGCACATTTAAAACAACACCGAAACATCCGCTTCGTTTTGTTACTATCGTTATGTTCAGCCCGCACGATTTATCGATACACTATTTACTGTTGCTCCAGTAGGTCGCGGTTGTAAGGGATTATCATATTACTGTGGTGTGCGTGGAACACGTGTGGACTATAGAGATGACCGTCACAGTGACCTCTGCGTCATTGCTTCAGTCGAACTCGTGGTGGAACAGAAGAACAGATTGGCTCGCTGAAAAGGGTTGCCATTGTTGACAGAAGGTTAAAAAAGTACTCGATTACTCAGTAATTGATTACCGAAAATTGTAATGAGATTACTTGGAAAATTACTTGCTCACAAAATTAATTGGTTACGTTAAAAAATTACTGAAAAAAGTAATTGGTTACTAGTAATGCGTTACGTACAACTCTGGTTGATAGTAGGGACGTGCCAACCGAACCCGCGAATTCACGAATCCTCGAATCCTAGGCAGGGATTCGAGATTCGCCAATCCGAATCCCAGAACGGCGAACCGAATCTTTCGAATCCACCAACCACGTTCGTTCGTTTCTTTTTCAAGATGGCACCTCCGGAATCCGCCGAAAACCTCATTGACCGACGGGTGTTTCCTTGTTTGTTTGTTTACATTGCTCTGGACCGAAAGAGTTCACGCAGGAACTGTTACGTTACAAGTTTAAAAGTAACCTTGTTTTGCTTTCGATTGTTGCTTAGTTTTATGGAAATAAATTCAACACTCGAGAATTTATTAATTTCTTGTAGTCGATGAACAACGTGTGAAATAAATTACGTTTAAGAACTACACTCTTAAAAATGAACTTCACCGCATAGCACGCTCCTAGCCAACCATCATCTCAAATGATATCGTTATCTGCCCTGATTTGTTGAAAACGGGGGGCGTACGCCTTTTCTGTGACACTTATGCTGTTCATAATTGTCACAAAAAAGGCGTACGCCCCCTGTTTTCAACAAATCAGGGCAGATAACGATATCATTTGAGATGATGGTTGGCTAGGAGCGTGCTATGCGGTGAAGTTCATTTTTAAGAGTGTATACGCGTATATATTTGCTCCTGAAACTGAATTTTTTTAATTTGTATTTTCATTTTAAACAAATGTATCATGTTCTGCTTCAAAACACTTTTCAGTAGAAGTGTTTCTTATTTTATTTTTTCTGGCTTTTTAAACTCTTTTTCAAGAAAGGATTCGTAAGATTCGTGGATTCGTAGAACCTTCCTTGGATTCGGATTTGGATTCGGATTCGAAAAATTCTGGATTCGTCCCACCTCCAGTTGATAGAAAGCACGCCCCCATCTGTGATCCGCTTATACAGTGCACCCCCCACTTCGGATTCGAACAACTAAAAGACAATTTGAATAATAAGAATAGACTTAAGTCTAATGAGAAAACATAATAAGCCCCAATTCTTGCGAAGTATGTCTATAGACAGTAACGCGTCCTGTTGCGCAGAATGGACGTGTACCAGTACGGGTTCTTCGGCATCGATCTCCCGTTTGACCAGGCCTATGTTGGCGTCGGATTCGAAAAAAGAGTGGCTTTCTCGTTGCCTCTGCACCTGCGAGCGACCTACGACTTGATGGCGCACAAGCTAAAACTGGAAAGACCTCTGTCCCTTCCCATGGACGCGCTCAACTATTACTTCAAGCCTTACGCAGCTTTTGGATATTACAATGACTCGATTTCCATGGAAGATATTGGGCTGGCAACGTACAACGACGAGGAACTCACTTGGGTAACAGATTTGATACCTTATCAAAGCTTGTAGATTGTTCTCGTAGCATGAGCGCTCCCAAGCAGCACAACTAGAACTACTAGCTATGATAAGGTAGATGGGTAGAAATCCAGCGAACCGGTAGAACGTAGGAAGGAGTTGCCTCAGGACAGAAGCCGCCGATATTTCGAACAGAGACTGTTCTTCTTCTGGAGGAAGAACAGAACAGAAAGAACAGAAAGAACAGAAGAACAGAAAGAACAGAAGAAGAACAGTCTCTGTTCGAAATATCGGCGGCTTCTGTCCTGAGGCAACTCCTTCCTAGCTATGATAAGACATGATAAGATGGAAGAACAGCGGATAGAAAACGGCATTCTGGTACCCATCAAACGTTGTAGGTACATGAGGACTCTAAAATGGAATACGTTCAGACAGGATAACGAGCCTAGGCCAGCCCCCACGTAGGGACTAACACAAATACCGCACCATAAGAGCCTATGAGACAAAGTGAACAAGTAATTCAGGAAAAAGCCAACGAATGCCTTCGTAGGGGGATTCCTAGGTGATGTTGTATGTTCATAATTGTAATATCTCAAAAGAGTGGAACATGCAACTGAACACCTTTTACTTAAACAGTAAGAGGAGGGAGCAGTCAGCGTTACACATACGCTATGGAGAGTTTAATACTGGCTCGCGCACTAGCAATTCGTACAATTTGTCTCTTTGTCTAGCACAACAAGACGTATTTGACGGACTTCCTTGGCTTCGGTTACGACGTGAAGAGTCGGCTACTTGCTGGAGGTCTGAAGAAGTCACTGCATCATTTCTGGTACGACCTGAGCTTTTTCCAGAAAGCCTTCCACGTGGACGTAAATCCCCATGGGTACCAGAGGTACTTAAGTGTTCAGGTCGTCCCAGCAGAGGAAGACACCACCCACACTGTAGGGACCCACACGCTGGACCGTAATTTGTACACTGGTGCACCAAATAACTCGTAACATTCTTCGTCAGATTGAGGTTGACATTGACTACAAGGCGTACGGCCCAGACGACGTGGAACGTCACAGCAGCTACGCACCAGTCGAAGGCACTCCTGGAAACACAACATCGCGCGTTCTCATTGTGGACTTCGTTTACAAGGGGGAGACCAAGACCCGCACCGTAAGAGCAGAGCTGCAGGTGACACATACAAGAGACCTTCTCAAGCACTGGGTCAGATTTTACTATGACAGATCACCTTTTCACGATGTAGAGCTGAACCATACGACGGTGAGGGTCTCGCTACAGTAATACTTGACGAAAGACATTGGTTCAAGCCATTGGTTGGAGATCTAATCCACCCGCCTCTCCGTAGGTTTGCTTAGACACTGCTGTAACGTTCCCAGCAAAGGACTGGCAAAAGTTCAGCAATCTGGTCACATTCTACCAAGGAAGCACTGTCGAAGCCAAGGCTAATCTTATCTATGGTGCTAACTGCTCTCAGGGTTCCAGGGCAAGTATTTCAATCTCATAAGCCATAATAATCACTTCCTGACGCCCCATCGCAAATACGAGCAGATCTCCCTTCATGGTACATACGAGCACACTGATGCTGATGCTGAAGAGATCGAAGACATCGCCAGCGGCAAACCACCGAGCAAGAACAGATTCAAGCAGAACATACTGCGAAACCTGTACGAAAAATGCCGCTTCTACCAGGAACAAGGCATTCCTATGAACTACTTCTGCAATAAGTACCTGTACCAGAGCAGCCGCCTTGGAAAGCTCAACCTTGACGTCGAGTACCATAATCTCGAATCGGTATGTAGTATTTAACTCCTCGAACGCTACACATCAGACGCAAGGTCTTTGTGTTCTTGTGGAGTTTTTGCTCTCCATCAGTCTGGCCACAGATATTTAAAAGTACCCTTTGCATCACGAACCCCAATTCGTTTGCGAAAAAAAACAAAAAAAAACAATGGGGCAGTGTACTGCCACAACGGCGGCGAATCAACATCCAACATGTATCTGCGTATGTGTCTAACAGAATGCTTGTGAGTACGATTCAGGCGGCCAAGCTACATTTTGTCTTTCTCGTTGACATCCAGCCACACGGCCCTTACCTCCTCCACGTTCTCCATCATCACAGCAAGAAACATCCCGACTTCTTTAGCACCATTCTCTCCCACTTCCGCGGAACAGATGGCAAACTTCGTGTTGTTTCCCAAGTTCCGACACAAAAAGAGTCTCATCAGACGACGCGCCTCGTCGTCACAACTGCTGATGGTCACGTGTTCCATCATGACCACGTACCCGTCTACACGCATCTTCTAGAACCACGTGTCTTCCACATGCCTGGGTACACCAACCTCCAGGAGTGCCTTACGTCCTACAAGCACGGTAGGTGGTCATGTGTGAACTGCTCATATGGTATGTCATCTCCATGCTTCCTGTCGCAGAGCACTGTGACCTCCAGGGACACAGCGTGCGCACCTTCGACGGAGCCTTTACCACACTGCCCAATACGGACTGCTACAGCGTTTTTGCCAGAGACTGTTCGCCTGGCAACCACTTCGTCATTCTCGCTAGGGCAACAGACATCCCAACGTTCCCCAAGGTCTGCTACGTCCCTTCGTGTTCCCTAGTCTCTGTGCTTTACATTATGCATCAAATTCACCAGCTCACTAGCTTCTTCCACGCGGTTGTCCACATTGTACCTTGCTATAAATTTTCACAACCCCGCAGGCATTGAAGGTATTCATCGCAGACACCGTTATCGACATCTTACCCTCCAATGAGGGCACTGGAGGAGTTCTGCAAGTGGACGGCGAAGTAGTGTCAGTATCCCATGACCATCCGTACAGCCACGTCGTCAATGATGCTGAATTATTCTACGTTGAAGACGACGGCCCTTCCTTCTCGATCCATTCAGATACTCACGGGATCCACGTCGTCTTCGACGGCCGCATATTGCTTGCGCAGGTAAGACTCAATGTTCCTCGTGTGTGTGTGACTGGAGGGCACCCGTGTCGTCGTTGTTATTACACTTGAACCTCTCTGTGACAGGTTGCTCCATTCTACCGAGGCAAGGTCTGCGGTCTTTGTGGTGACTACAACTATGACAGATTCAACGAACTGCGTGGTCCTGACAACCGGATCTACAATGACACTGCTGAGTTCGCCAAAAGTTATGTCGTTCCGTCTGATACCTGTACCTTGTGATGTCATATTGCACGGAAACAATAATATTTGTCTCGTATAATAGGTCGTATAAGAAAAACGAAACGCTCTTTGTTATATAATGAATAAATGCAATAAAATGCATAATGTCGTGCACAATTATCCCCTTGTCATCGCCATATCGTCGTCATCATGTATTTCTCTCTCTCTCTCTACCTCCTTGTTTGTCGCTGCGACGCGCCCTGTGGCGGTTTCGTCTTGGTTCGAGGTGCCGGTGCAGAGTGCACGTATACGTATGTCCACGACGTGTCTCGTACCCTTGTACCTTGTACCCGCAACTTATACCCTGCCACCAAGTTGCTGGCGTCCATAGGTCGAGAAGTTACCCGTCAAAAAGAACTCGTTACGAGTTAAGTTACCGTGTGAAAACTAAGTTAATAATGAAGTTCTTCAGCCTGTAATGTAACTCGCAGTTACGGAGCTAATTAAAAAAAAGAACTAGTTACTTCCAAGTTACTTCGGATACAAAATAGCATTACGCAAGTGCAGCGCGCGTGAGTAGTTGAGTTAGACCTTGAGTTGCCTGCGGAGGAGTGCAACACGCTTAGATCGTTTTCGTTTATGTCCAACAATAGACCTCTCCCTGTTTGTAAAGAAATGACGTCATAGTGTTGGACAGCGCCACAAATTTGGTAGAGTTGAACTACGCTCGAAGCTAGAGGTGAACGAGGTCGCGCCCGAAAGCCATGATCTTGAGGGGATTACGATGGTCCCTGAAAGGGATGCGACCTACCTTCGGTCCTACTTTTCTTTCAATAGGAGGCAGCGAACAAGTGCCCGTTCGCTTAACCCAGCCCTCTCCTACCGATTTGTTTCGGTTTCAGACTGTCTACCAGGGTCATGATGACGTTTCTCCGGTAGAGGTTCATTCGAACGCTTTGCATCTTTTACTCCCTGTGGGCGCACAGTGGTTCAGCTTCATTTCAATGGCAGCGGTTCTTACTTCCTGAATAGAATACTGTCATTGATTGAATATCACGTTTTATGTCAAAAAATGCCACGAAGGAACCGGAGAGAAAGCAAGAAACTATGTGGACGTGAGTGAAAAGCGAATTAAAAGTAACTTGGAACTTAAGTTACTTTGGCGAAGTTACTTGAGAAAGGAACTTAGTTCCTCCATCGAGTTACCACAGCGCAAAAGTACCGAGTTAAGTTACAAGTTACCAAAAAAAGGAACTTAGTTACAGCAAAGAGTTAGTTGTAGCGAGTTACCTTGAACTCTGCTGGAGTCCTCGGCCGGGTTCGAACCCGCGATCTGATTAGGTAGTATAGGTAAGCATACTGTGCCACATATATCACCAAGATAACACCGCAGTGTTGCTTTTGTAACGTTGCTACAACGTAAAACAGCGGGTCACTAACAATGTTGCATTAAGATTGCAGTGTCACATTTTTGCAATGTTGTTTCTGTAACACTGTTGCGAAACAATTAAGGCGGTCCCTATAGCAAGGTCTCATTTTTGCAGTCTTGGTTTCAGAACATTGTTGCAGCATAACGAAGGTTGTCATTGGTAACGTGACATCAATATTGCAGGGGAATATTGGTGCAACGTCACTGCTACACTTTGTGCTGACTGGGACATTTGGTCTCAAGTTTGGCCACCGACTCGAAACTTGTATTTATGCCGCCGAATCGCTGACTCACCATCTTACAACTGTGAGGCCAGTGAGCAGAACCGTTCAGCCGGGTGCCGCAAAATTTGCAGTAATGCAAACGGTGCTGCTTTCAGGGTCATCGACAGAAATAGTGCAACCGGTTAAACAGAACAAATGCAGGGCTGGCGGCAAACGACCTCAGGATGAAAATTGCCAATGTTTTATCACAATGCCTCGTGCGGCTCTTATAACATGGCTGGCGCGGTCATTGAAATGCCAGGCCAGTTTATCTTACCTACTCGACTGGAGGAGATAGCGGATGAACGTCGCACTCCACGCATGAGGGGGTCCGACGGAACTGATACAAACCCATTGAAGAGTAGTTAGCCAGTAAGGCTGACCACTGTCAGTCCGAAGAGAAAGTTGAATGTATTTTTTATTCCGTGTTGGCGCCCCGAAGCAACTGTGGCTATGAAAGGCGCACGGGCGTGGACGGATGGAGAGAGGACAGAAGCAAAGAGTAGGGGACAGGGGGGGGGTTAGTATGCGTCCTTGGCCGGCTTCATTGGAAGTGCGCTGACATTCGTCTGGAAAGTCAGCCTGAAAAGCAAGAGAAAACCTGATACAATCCAGCCGGTGGCAGGTTTCGAACCCAGCCATAGCCTCCTATATACATATAGGAGGCTATGACCCAGCACCTCCAAGTCTTCAGCACGACCCTGGCCACCACCAACGAGCGAGACGCCTTGACCTGCTGGGCCATATGCTGACGGTTGAATGTATAATAAGCTGACTTGTGCCCGTTACTCGAAAAAAGTAATTGGTTACCGTTATACCGTTACTTCTACACAAAAGGTAATTGATTGCCGTTACCAATTACTCGACTCCAAATGTAATTGAGTAACGAGTACAAAAGTAACGCGTTACTCCGGTCGTTACTCTGCATTCGCGCAAATTATACCCGTCTTTGTGTGCCTCAGAAAAAAAAGAGAAAACAAACAAAAAAGTTAAAGAAAAATTAAACAGGGAAACAGCTAAAATAACACAAAAACAAAAACCGCGGGACAGACAGGTACATATGTACGTCTACCGTATTTATCGCCCGGGAAGACGTTGACCCGATTGTGAAAGAACAATGTGTGGATCTTCCCCATGACTCACTAAACCTCCAAAGCTTCAGGTACCACCACACTGGTGTTGTAGGAAGAGATTAAGGAGAGAGATCTTGAAATTCCGGAACGTTATTGCAATGACCTCCCAACAAAGGCTGACGGTATGAGGGGCTTGACATGGGACAGAACATCTGAAAGACAGGTTAATCTCTAAAGTAATCTCTAAAGGGAAAAGTAATCAATTACTGGGTAATCGATTACTCAGAAATCTAATTGATTACTGGAAAAATTACTTTGACAGTAAAGTAACTGATTACTCGAAAAATAACTCAAGTAATTGATTACAAGTAACGCAGTTACTAGTAACGCGTTACGCACAAGTCTGATTAATATGTCATGGAACAACGGCATACGCGATGGAACATTCCATTCCAAAGTGTTGTTTTAAAAGGTAGCACAGGAGCACTGAAACCTTTCCGACGTCGTTGCAGTAACAATGAGAATTTGTTGTTGGTAGTCTCCCGGATTGATTCGCAAAAGGTTTCCCGTGTTCTTGTAATCCTTTATCGTTGTGAGTCACCGGGCCCTGCCGTGCCGGGCTCAACCCACTGGGCCACCGTGCCGCGAGAAGGACCGGGCCGCATAAAAGCAGGAAGGTTCGGGCCCTGTCAGGGTTGGGCCAGGAAAAATGGAGCGTCCAGAGCTCTAGCCGTTCCAATACATCCTACACCAGGAATGAGAGATATGTTTTCTGTTCCGTACTTGATTTGCTCTTGGTAATCGTATAACGAATACGTAAATGTGACGATGAATCAGGAAATTTCACTCTATATTCGTGGCTGTAGTTTCAAAGGGCAGTGCACTGGCCAGTTTGTGGCATGAAATGATGAATGAATGATGATGTGAATAATGGTGACGCGTGAATCATTATCGGAGTCCTTGGTATGTCAGACAACGGAATTGAAGGAATTGCTGAAGAAGCAGGGAACAGAACGGTGTGGTGGTAACAAAAAAATGAATAGGGATATGTTGGCTGCGTCTTGTAAATCGAATGTCCCAACAACAGATAAAGCAGACAAGTTATGACAATCAATAAAAAAAAAAGAGAGAAAGAAAAACACGCAGTATGTCTTTTTCGGAGAACCTCCACCAGTTCAAATGAAGAGTCTCTTGAAGGAGGTTTGCAAATAGTGCCATATTTGCGTCGGACTCTCGTCCGGGCAATCAAACGAAACGCTTCCAAGAGTCTGCGAACGTATCAGTTCAGAGAAATCTTCGAGACAAGATAGGAGGAAAAATAACAGCGAGTCCATCAAGATTCCATACAGAAGCAGGATGACTGACTGGTGAGACTATACATCTACTATGGAACTCGTGCTACTATCTTTGCTGGTCATTGGATTCGTTTCAGGTAAGAATTTATGATAAAGTACAAACTTATAGAACATTAGGCCAACACTTGCTACAGTGGATATTTCTTTTAAGATTCGTCAATTGCACTTCCTATCAAGCATTTAAAAAATGTCAGGAATGGTAGACGTTGATGATAACTTAATCAAGGTTATTCTTGACATGGATCTGTAGAGGGAACATGGCGGAGATAAAGCGCTATTTTTAGCCCACTTCACGTCTCGTCAGAACCTCATGAAACGCCGCCGGGGCCCTCAAAGGTTTACGGAGTTGCTGACGACCATCGGTTTGCTCCAGACCTTTAGTCTTACGCTGGGACTATGTCCCTCGATGATGACGTTTCGCTCACCCCCGTTTTACTCTCTCTCTTCATTTCGTCCTCTTTTTGCTCTGCAGTGCAGAGCCTGCATTTCCTTTCCACTCCATTCTCCTACCATTCACCTAACAACCCTGGTATAATGTGGTAAGGTACAACCAAGAGAAACGCAGTGTCTCTCCAGGCTTTCCAAATTCAGTTTCGCAGGGCTTTCCCCTAAGATCGCACACCATATTCATCCCCTATACATGCTTAAACTTACTCCTGTTACCTTACTTTGTATCTCACTCTTTGCTCCGTCTGCATAAGTCCGTACATTGTCCTCCAATACTGTAAAAACGCTTCTTACAGCATGGTGTTCCTCCACAAGCTCGCCTGCATTTATTGCTGGCCACACTGTTCATCGCCAAGCTGGTAGGCGATGCCAGCACGGTATTAAGACCAGCCCCCGAGCTGTAGACATATTTCAGGGGGAGGTAAAGACGGGGACGTGGGCCTGTGCAGCCACCTGCTCCAGAAATACTGGTGTGTCTTTGCGAGCCCAAAGCGCTAATTGCTTTTCTGAGATACGCACCGTCGATGAGAAAGACACACACACACATATAAAGGGAGGGTGATGAGATATGAGGCAGATGCCGGCCAGCAGACTGGGCGCTTCGCCAGTGCGCCATTTGTAGATAGTGAAAGATGATGATGGAGAAGAGGGTTCAGATGATCAAAGCAGGGTGGAGAGGCCTGTCGATCGCAAAAAATCCCAAAGGTGACGGAGACCTTGGAGAACCGTGCCTCAAGAAAAGCGTTTTTCCGCTTCAGGCTACCAAGTGGGCAAGGAATACCGCTATATCTACGACGGGACGGTTCCGATCGCACAACCTGACATACCGGCGCACGCTGTCGGATTTGCCTTCAGGTGCAATGTCATAGTGCAACCTCAAGACGATCATACGCACTTCAAGGTAGGTCTCTCCACCTTCCACTGTTCAAAGTCACGTGACTCGGGTATATTGCACCGTACCACAGGTCGTGAATTTCGAACTGGACACCGTCGATAAAGGTGTCGCAAATTTCAACACGCACGAATTTTCCTATCGGTCCTGGGCAAGCCTAACGGAACACATCGAGGAGCCATTCGCCGTAAAGTTCACCAATGGAAAGGTCAGTTCAGTTTACGGATACATACGTCGTCAGGCACCGGAGGCACGACCAGGTGGGTTAGTGATACAGGGCCGCCCGTTAGGGTTACTCCAACCTCCAAGGTCAAGCAGAAGATTAGCAGTAGTGGGATCGAGCGCGCTGTCCTTGCTCTTCCGACAGACCTTCCAGACGGGTGTCGTCCCAGGACGAGTATGTCTTCTCCCAGTCCCTACAAGGACGCGTCTGTCTCCCGGTGCTTCCTGATGTCCTCCTGCCCTCGTCTAGCGACAGTGTCTGTTTTAGACTAACATTCTCACATCTCTCCTTCTTCCGATACCCAGTTCGTAAACCTCGAACTGGACAAGAACGAGCCGTTATGGTCTCAAAACATGAAACGAGCTTTGGCGAGCCTCTTTCAAGTTGACCTGACGGAAGGCAGAAGCGGTGACCCTCACGCGCGAGAGTACAGCACATTTGAGGTATATTCTGATCAAGGATCCTTCCAAAATAGTGTTCCTGAACCATCACACTGCGTGTCTTTTAGGAAAGTATTAGTGGCAACTGTGAGACCCTGTACGTTCTCAACGACGACGTCACTGATGACCACGAGGGCAACTTTGAAGTTACCAAAGTGAGGAACTTGGAGAACTGCACCTACGCGCCCAGGGCTTTTTACGGAAGCTTCCGTGCGAAGAGATGCCAGTCGTGTGGCTCAAGGGAAGCAGTGAGTATACTATATATAGTATCTAGATTAAGGATTAGGAAGTGGACGGGCGCTTGACCTTAGTATATACCCGCACCTTCGCTGAAGTAAGCTTCATATAGACCAGCGGCGTCTCCGAGCCGTCCAGCTCGATGGTGGTAGCCCAGGTCGTGCTGAAGATTGGGAGGTGGTAGGTTCGAACCCTGCCACCGGCTGAGCTGTCTCAGGTTTTCCCCAACTTTTCCGGCTGACTTTCTGGACGAATGTCGGCACAGTTTCCCCTGAAGTCGGCCCGGGACGCATACTAACCCCCCTGTCACCCCACTCCTTCCTGCTGTCCTCTCTACATCTGTCTACATCTGTACGCCGCTCATAGCCACAGTTGCTTCGCGGCGCTGACACGGAATAAAAAAGATTGGGAGGCGGGTTCTTGGGTGGCCGGACGGCAGCTTTGTCATGACAGGTACTGGGAGTACAAAACGATTAATCTACATAATGGAAATATACATAATTTGTAATGTATGGAAAAAGACACCTTTGTGTGTACCTACGATACGCAATCTTTTATTATTATTATTCGAATGGGTAAATAAAATAATAATAATAATTATTATTATATGGGTTCTTACCTTCACCGTTTCTGACAGAATAATCATGTCACCGTTGCTTTAGAAAGGACTGACGTCAGGTTCGATGCCGAACAACAGTCCGAAGCAATCATCATCACCTCTGCACATATATGTGCAGGCCGTCTTGCAGTGTCAAGAAAATTGCATAAAGTGCTACGACACCGTCGCTTTACTGTCTGTTATCTTTTTCAGCATCCTCTGATAGTGAACGCTGAAGTAAAGTACAAACTTCACGGAACATCTGCAAACTTCGTTGTTGAAGATGCCCATGCAACAGCTAGCCACGTCTTCAGTCCCCTTCCTGGTGGCAAAGTAATCGAAATGCACGAACAGTACGTCAGTACTTCTGATGCTTCTGTACCGAGTTACCCACATTGTCTGCGATTTATATAGGAATATGGGATATATGGGTCCTCTATATAGGAATTCAACTCATTAACGGCAATATCGCGCGTGTTCCATAGATTTCGAGGAACAGCGGGGGGTTCTCGACACTTCACACTCGACGTTTGGGCGAAGATAATGAAAACTTCGTGCGGCGAAGGACACACGTCTAACATGAAGCTTATATTTCATCAGTCCTCCTGTATGAATCTCAACAAGCTATGTCTCTGCATTATGTCATATTATTATTATTATTTTATCATTATTCCTCATTATTTACTCACCACCGGCAACTTGACGTCGACATTTCTTTTTTTTTTTTTTTGCCTTCTTATCTTCTTACGTCATACCAAGGAACTGGTTTATAGTCTCCTCGTCACGTCACACATCGTATTGGCCAGGGCGCCTGGAGGGGGGGGGGGAGGCACAAATTAAGTGGGAAATTTCCTCAGTCATCGTTACTGCATGCGTCTGCTCTTGTTCTGTGTGTTTGAGAGAAATTTAGTAAAATATAATTTAGTTTATATATATAATGTTATATAATTTAATATTTGTTGATGTCTGCATGTGCTCAGAGTGCCTCTTATCCATTAGTGCGCCCCTAATACCCCTGTCACACCGGCAGTTTTCAATGGTCATTGAACACGCGCGTGGCGCCACCAAGCGTGTAACGTGGCAACTTCGCAAAAGGCATTGGTTCCAATGCTCCCTGAAAGGTTGACACGTTACACCAGAGATGGCGCTACGCGCGTGTTCAATGACGATTGGTTTCAACGATCATTGAAGAGTGCACGTGTGGCAGGGGTATTATAGTTCTAATAGCCCCTAGTACTATTGGACACGTAGAAACAGTGACGTGCAAATCGTTTTGCTACGCAGCGGACACGTGCTTCAATAATGCCTAATTGGCTCTCGTACATTTTCAGGGAAACCTGATTAGCAAGCTCTTGTGAGCAAAGAAGTCTTTTCAGGAAAGGACACTCCAACATGCTCATCTTAGCAAAAATGTCACGCCTCGTTGTCTGTGCCACCGTCTTGCGCGTTCCCTAATTTAGCCTCGAACAATATCCATTAAAACGTCTCACTTTGTATTGCTTACTTTTGCTACAGCCGCTCTCTCCATTTGGCTGCCGTAGAGGAAGCTACCACAGACACCGCAACCTCCGACAGTCTGCAAGTTCACGCCAGTCTCGCAGAGAAGCAACCTACCAGCACGTCGCTCCAGAGGAGAGAAGACCTACGGTTCAACAACGAATTTCTACATGGTTATAACATAAGCCTCAACAGACAGAAGGCAGGTGCAACTACTATTCTCGTATATTTGAGCTGATGCCGCGGCAAGAGTACTCGGTAGAAACGCAAAGCACGTTCCCCTTCACTTTTTTATCGTCTGCTTATAACGTTAACCCTCAACAAGCAGAAGGCAGGTGTAACCATTATTTCGGTATATCTTAGCTTATACGGCAACGAAGGTATCCAGTAGAAACACAAAGCACGTTTTCTTTTCCTTTTTTTTTTTTTTTTATCGTGGAAAATAGTAACAGCATTGGACCATTTCTTAGTAAGCGCATGCGCAGCTGCTTGCGGGTGGCCGCTATGTTATAGTTTGGAGAAAGACATCGGCCGCGTTAAGTAGCCACTCTGTCCATCTCGCTCCGGATCCTCTGCTAAACGTGCTTTGAAAGCGTTGCCTGTGCGCGTGATGTGTGCACGTTGCGTGTGCAAAGCGCCTCTAGGCTCCCCGGTGTCACTGAATGTTCTTTTCCGGTAGAGACGGCTTCAGACCCGACTGTCCTGCAGCCGTTTAAAGTGGGGCTCTGCAACAAAATCACCACAAAGATTGTGGCATAGCACTGGTAACCCCTTGGGGTGTTGGGAACATACGTACATACGAAATATCGCGTTCCAAATGTGCGCGGATTTTATTCGAACGAATTATTACGAAGTGAACGCTTCGCCTCTGTGAAGCAAGAGGGCGCTGAAAGCAGCACTACTGACGTCATCCCAGCATGGAAGAATGCAAGCTTCGTAGCAGACGACAATGCTGGGCGACGTCACAGTGTGTTCCTCCGGGCGAACCGCTGTGCGCGTTGCATTTCGGTTTCGGTTTCGTATTGTCATCATTTACGGATTAATTACTCGCGCAAAGTGAATGCGAATGTTGAATTCGGTGTCAAGGGAGCGGTCCCTGTTCGCTGTGATGCTTACCTAATTTTTTTTCGAATCCTTGGGAAGTCTGCCTTTAAGGTGCAGATGCGTCCAGACGGAAAGGAGTGCGAGAACCACTCCGATTTGTCGGTATGAGCGCAGGAGCGCCACACTCCCGCAAAAGGAGCCCGCTGCCGGCTGTGCTGTCTGGGGTTTTTCCTGGGTTTTCCTCAGACGCTTTCAGACATATGTCGGCACAGTTCCCTTAGAAGTCGGCCCAGGACGCACAATCCCCCAGGGCGTCAGTCGTGACGTTGCCCACATACGTGAGGCCGACAACGGCAAGCCCTATCGCCACCACCACCACCACCACCACCACCGCAAAAGGAGATGTCCCATTTAGTAAAAAGGAGCGCTCTCCATGCGCTCCAGATCCGTATCCAGATCCGGTCTGTATGTCCTCTCTTGTTAGTTGGTTACATGACCTGCCAGTCCCTATGAGCGTCTCCATGATTACTGGGGGAGGGGGGACACGATCTTCGACACTGAGCCTCTAAGGACGACACGAATATTGATATGGTCCATTGCGACGAGTCCATTGCGTTCGTGGAGTTCCTGTACGACGACGAAAGGGACGAGGAGACAGACTCTTCCTCTTCTTCCCTGTCTGCTCGTCCTCTTCGTCCTTTTTTCGGGACTCCACAAGCCCACGGAGATCCTACCGTCGTCTCACTTTCTTATGGCTGCTTTTCTTCTCGGGAACAGTTCTTGCAATATTTTGATGCACTGGCTGATCTGCACTTCAATGAAGATGATTACAAGGACGCTCTCCACAAAGGAAGCCCCGCCCAAAGGTTTATGGGCGTGTACCACACATTCTTCGGCTTAGACTACAATGAGACTGCCGGACTTCTCAAGCCTGGCTGGGAGAGTCATCCTGGAGGAGAACAGGAGGAGGAGGACCAGGGGCCAGAACGGAAACACGAGAAAGACAGGAGGTAGGCAACAGTAGTACCCGCGCCGTCAACGAAATTGACAGGATGCTATCGAACCACTAGCTAGCCCCCTTGAGCTCGAGAGTTCACGTGCTCTGCGAAGAGGCATGCTGGTATACTTGGAGGACGGGGTACTAGTTCATAAAATCTTGATGTGTTTGCCCTTGTCCTTGAAAAAAACCGAAGAAGACTCGGATGACTTCGTGTAAGCTGGTGCGCGGTCTTCTGGTCTTCGTGAGCCATGAGCCTTCCTCTCACAAAGACCGAAATATATTCTCTCTATATCTTTGTGTGTGTATTTTGCACCTATTGCTGGGTATTTCCGCACGTGCGATTCGTACGTGAGGTGACAGTTTGTATACTGAACAATGGATCTTCCGAACGTCCAGTTGAAGTGTGGAAACGACGGAGGCACCCCTGTAATTTGCTTATACCTTCTTCTTGCTTTGTTGAACCATTATGTCTCGATTAAGTTGTGCTGAAAAGCCACAGCAGGAAGAAAGGAAGGAACGTATATGCGTATACGCTCTGCAAGTAACCGAGCGTTCCGCGCATATCTCCTCTCCCGGTTACTCCACTCGGGAAGCCCCATTGGCTACGGCGGCACCCTCCCTCTTCCCTCTCACTTCCTCCTCTCATGCGCAGACACGCACTTGCACAGCGTATAGACGCACGAGAGGGGCGACGTGACAGTCCAACCCATGACTACCCCTTTCTGAACCTTCTTCTATCGCCATCCCTTACTCTCACACTAGATCCAATGGCAAGGAAGCATACCTCTGCTTCCAGAGCTGAACATTTCCCCTCACCATCATAATTTTTTTGTCGTTGTTGTTGTTGTACCTATACAACTTGATGAACCGGAATCGTTTCTATAGATCCCTTTTCCTGGACCTCCTGAGTGCCTCGGGCAACAACCAACACATCAACTTGTTCATCGCGCTGGTAGAGGAATTCAAGCTCACCTCAGAAGAGGTCGAGAACTTCATCAGCAAACTTCCACTGCACGTGCTCGAACCAAGCGAAGCTGTCCTGCACGGGGTCATAGTAAGGACACACAGCCTTCTACGGAACTAAAAACGGGACTCAAAACGAACGTACTTTTGTGACAGGATCTTTGCAAGCTCCCTTTCGTCAAGGAACGCGAGGGCCTGAAAGGGGCCTGTCTTCTTGCACTGGCCTCGCTTATCGAAGGGAACTGTCAGCGAGCTGATATCGATGATAAAGAAGACGGTGGATTCTGCAAGCCCGAAATTGTGGAAAGGTTCTACGACGTAAGTGAAACAATATAGGGAGACGGGAAGGTGTCCCCGATAGCGGTTCCGAAGACCAATCAATATAATATGATCGCCCACTTCATATTGACTAAACTTGTTGCATTCAATATGGCAGACTGTCCCCTCAATCAATGGACAATTAGTTGTACACCCTAAATTTTACGAAATTCCTGCAAATTTATCAGAGTTAAACTTGGAAAAAGGCCTTGAAACATCTTCTTGGTTTTCAACTTGAATACTAACAGCAAAATACTCACTACCAGCAAAAGCATTCCCACTAAAAGATTGTTTATCAGGACAAAACGATACCAAAGGTGGCAACAAGGAATACCAGAGAAGCATACCATACAAGCAAACGGCTTTCTTTGTGCCAAATTTAAATATAGTCCCATCATAGAGCCCTGTGAAAAATCAATTATGATAGCATATTTATTAATTAAATTTAATTCTGTTTTTTAAATATCTTTGTAACTAGACCCCTATTTTTAGCAACTAATTCCATGAAGACAAGACGGGGCAATCGCATTATTCCTTTCAAGTTGGCATAACGTCGGGGATGAGTCGGCGTGACGTCGGCGTAGAGTGCTTCAGATCTACTAAAACCCTGTACTATAAACGCAAAGCTGCGAAACAATGTGGACACTTTGTTCTTCTGGACACTTTGTGGACACTTTGGCTCCAGAGGTCACAGTGTACTACCTAGATTTAGAGACTTCCCAAATAACCGCGTATGGACGTCTAACACTGCCCTTACCTTTCAGTATAACATAGCTCCAGCTGATGTGAGGAATCAAAGCCACTACCTGTCCGGAGTTTATATTGAAATAGCTGGAAGATTAGCTACGAGACGAGCTGTCCGCCAGCTGTCACGATTTGTCGGCCCACAAGTTCAATGTCCCGAGCTGCGGCAAGCATCAGCGTGGGGACTCGTGCGTGCTGGTACCAAGCATCCGGGCCTGGTATGCCTCCCTAATATACTCCTTAGTAGATTCAATCTCAATCCCCCCCCCCCCCCGAGGGTATTTACTTACTTGCTGACTTTCTGTATTCCGCTCCACAGGTACGACACGTCCTGCTCCCGATCTTCAAGAACACGAGCGAAAGTCATCCTATCCGTATCGCTGCTTTCGTCGGTGTGACAGCCACGCATCCCGACCTCTACCTTCTCCACCATATTGCCCGAGAAATCCTCCACGATCCCAGCGACCAAGTAGCGTCCTACGTCACTAGTTTCTTCCGGGAGATGGCCAAGTCCAAGCATCCCTGCTACACGGATTTGTAAGTATACGCTCTTAAAAATGAACTTCACCACATAGCACGCTCCTAGCCAACCACCATCCCGAATGACAACGTTCTCGCACCTGATTGGTTGAAAACGGGAGGTGGAGCCTATTTTGTGCCATTATGCACGGCACAGAATAGAAGAAGAAGTAGAAGCCCTAGGGGGCGTGGGATATATTTCTGTTTACAACTTATTCCAACTCTATTCAAACTGAAAGTGCTACCTCTCGCGTTCACTTTATGAAACTTGGTCATCCATGACGTAGGCATTTGTTGTGATTGGTTAATGGAGCGTCTTGGTTCGGTGGTGTCTGATTTTGCTCGGTAAATGTCATTATCTTGAAGCCAGATACGTCAGGCGCGCAACTGGAATCGTTTATCCAGCTTGTCGTTGGGAGTTCGTCAATGACGTACAAGTAAAAAGGCTGAAGTCGCCCAGACAAGCAAGCCAATCGAGAGTCGTCTGTTTAATCGCGTTCCTTGTCGGCGGTTGCCGATCGGCCGGGCTATTCTGCATATCCTCTATTGGCAAGGTGCTAGACAAATTATTAACATCGTACGCAGTACGCTCTACTCGTAAGTTCGCCATTCATGTGTTCTCTATATTCAGAGGTCCACTGTTCACATGTTCACTATTCGCAATTATCTACTATTCACAATTATCATAGGGTCATGCACAGAGAATCCTAGAAGGGGTATCCTTTATTTCCCAATTCTTTTATTTTCTTCTTCTTTTGCTTATTTTTTTCTTTTCTTTTTTTCTTTGTGGAATAGCAAGCCGGCGTCCCGTTTGGCTGATATTTCCCCTTTTGTTTCATTTGTCATAATAAACATATGCTCCCCATAGAAGGGGTGGGGGTGAGAATTTAAGGTAGGAGTAGCAGAACCAGTCGGAAGACGAGTTCAATTTCTTCTCTTTTTCTTTCCTTACCAACAAACATTATTAACATGCGAACGTTGCATCATAAACTGTAGTGGTTTGGCACGTTATCACCAGCAATGGGGTAGAGTATCGCCCCTGCGATGAAACTTCCCTTTCATCACGCAAATAAAAATAAAGTTGTTGTTGTTGTTCTCATCTTCAGGTCACGTAAACTCGAATACGTGCTCCCTATCTGGAACGGTGTAAGCCGCTTCGCCAGAACACCGGGACATACAGAATCTCGTTTCATTATGACACAAGTCTATTACGGTAAGTTTCTCTTCAAGATTGGTAATTAATTAATTAACCGTGGCACGGGCAATCGCGGCAACCGCGCACCCTTCACACAATTTGACTTCTCGCAAATAAGGTTGAAAAGTTCTCCTCCCCGAAAGAGGATGCCAGCAACTTTGTGCCAGCAGGGTACAAGTTGATTGGATACGCCGTCGTATCCCCGATGGACGTTAAATAAGGTGCCGTGTGCTGAGATTTTTTTAGTGCACGTTTTAGCCCTCATGCGGGCAAAATTGGTCCACCGACCGGCCCCTGCGTCCCGACGTAAAGCTACGTTCTTCTCTCACCCCTTTGATCAGACATACATTCTGATCCTGGCATCACGTTGGGGATGAGTCGGCGTCACGTCGGCGTGCGGCGCGAGCACGATAAACCTACATGTATTCTGATCGTAAACAGTGATGCAAAATACCCGTCACATTGCAGAAGAGTACGACTACTACGGAGATGTACAAACCTCGATAATCATGTCAGAAGACAGCTACCTTCCATTGTCCTTTCACCACGCCAAAAAGGATTGCTTCAGTGGGTTCTGCTACGACACCCTGTCACTAACCTATCAGGGCTACGGAGTCGACAGACTGTACGCGGCAATGGTTTCACCCCGCCCTGGTAGAAAGGAGAGCTTGTGGAACTTCTTCGGTAGACGGAGGACACCAAGGGGCGCCGAGGAGCACCAAAAGTTGGACAGCAGCGTATGTCCCAATTATTCATCTGTGCAGTTCAGTGAACGGAACTACCGCCAGAACTGTCTCTCGTAATAAGACAACGGGTTGTTTCAGCTCCCGATCACCCCGAGAGATTTCAAGCCCATCAGTGCACGCTTCAAGTTGAACTTTTGGGGACATAGGATAGCAACTTGGGACTTGGAAGAGACGCTTTTGGATCTCCTCAGAGATCCTTCCGAAATAGGTACGTATTCCCACACAAGACGAAGTCGGTACAACACAATTTTTTTTCTGTGTCCTCAACAGGCGAGAGACTGGCACACCTGTTCATCACCAAACTGCAACGCGCCGGGGAAAACAAGTACTTTTCTCTCCTTCCCGTTATGGTTGTGCAAGTGCCCACCGACCTGGGCTTGCCAGCCTTTCTAGAACTAAAAGCGTCGGGCTTCTTTTACGTCAACCGCCACCCGACAACATTGGAGCACGAAGACAACAAGATCCGGATGGAGTTCCAGAGGCACTACCTGTAAGTATGGGCGCGTTGAGGCTATATCCGGAAGCCGAGCGCCAGAGCCGCTGAGCGCGCGCCACCTGTCGAGCTTTCTTCTGTCGTCTGCTTTTAAGTAAACATAGCGGTTGACCATAGCAGTCCTCTATAATATTATAACTATTTACCGCCGACATCCGATGATTCCGGAAACACAAAGAGCATGGGCGGTTGCAACGTGTTGCAACGGTTGCGCCATTTCGAAAGGCAGTGCACCGCAACATGCGTCAAGCTCCGGAACTGGCCCCGCTCTTCTCCAGCGTTCCCTGGCTCCCCAGCACCGAAGAAGGGATGCGCATGGTGCACCCTGGAACGTGCACCGGAAGTCACTTTGGAGGTGTTAAGTGATCCCCTGAAAGAGGGAATGTTCCCGGAGCACGAACCTAACGCGCCCTATGTCATATTTTGCGCGACACGCCTATATATGGTTGATAGAAACCACACTCCCGCCTGTGAACCTCCCACAGTGCACCTTCCACTTCGAATTCGAATAATGAGAAGAAAATTTGAACAATAATCCTAATAAGCAAACATAATGAGCTATAGTATGTCTATAAACATTAACCTTCTATTGCGCAGAATGGATGTGTACCAGTACGCGTACTTTGGCGTCGTTCTCCCGTTTGACCAGGCCCACGTTGGCGCCGGATTCGAAAAACGAGTGGCTCTGTCGTTACCCCTGCACCTGCGAGCGACCTACGACTTGGAGACGCACAAGCTAAAGCTGGAAAGACCTTTGTCCTTTCCCATTGACCTTCTCAACTATTACTTCAAGCCTTACGCAGCTTTTGGACATTACAATGATTCGATTTCCATAGAAGATTATGGGCTGACAACAACGTACAACGAGGAGGAACTCACTTCGGTAAGTGCTTTGATGTAACTTATTGGAGCCTGTAGATTGTTCCCGTACACGAAAGCAAGAATTACTACTAAGAATTACTAGCTGAGGCAGGTATGATAAGCTGGAAGAACGGCCGATAGGCAAGCGGAATTTTAGTACCCGTCAAACGATCGATGTAAGGTATAGAGACCAGGGTTACGGAATGGGATCTCCCATTCCATTCCAATTCCATTCCTATCAATTCCTCGGAATGAAAATGTATGGTCATTTCCTACTCCTGGAATGGCGTGGCAACTCCATTCCATTCCTTTAATTCCACCAATAAAAGAATTAGGACCGCTAACCGTACTAGCTAGCCTAGCAGTGCTACACAGGAGATTGACATTACCCAGCACGGAAAAAGCACGAAGACGAGATTATTTCGCCTTCCTCCTCTCCTCCTCCTCCTCCTCTTCATTGGCATCACCATTACAGGATGACTGATTGATTATTTAAAAGAAAACCATTAAGGGCAACCTCGATGGAGCGAATCTTTGCAACGAAGTTCGCGCGGCAGACTGCCACGCGCGTTCCGCCGCCAGTTGTTCCCCGGCACCAGCTCCATGGAGCGAAAAACCAGCGGACGGCGTCGGGAAGTCATGCTGTAATGTCACTGTTGCCAGGGTATAAGGTGAAAGCTTAGTGAAATCAGTAGCTGGAAAAACTGCATTTAATGTCACAAATTTTGCAACTAAATCCAACATCTGTCTGAAAAGATGCGCCCAGTAACGTACCGAAAGGCATATTCACTACTGCGAAAGGAAAACATGTTTCTTGGCAGAGAATGCCTCACGTTCTAACGATGCAGTTGGCGAAACAGCGAGCAGACGACAGCATCCAGTTGCAAGAAGAGGACGATGACGATGATTCACGAGAGCAGACGACCACGTGCAGGCGATCTGGCGTAGATTCGTAGCGGAAGTGCACTTTGATTGGTTCATCTGCAGTTGACGCTTCCGGAATCGCGGACGCTGGGCGAAAATATCTGGCATGGGCAGATCGGCGGCGGACGCTCACATTTTTGACGCGTCGCCCAGGGCGTCTGACGCTGAGCGAAGTTCGCAGCTTTTTCGCTGTACATTCGCTCCATGGAGGTTGCCCTTTACAGGAGTTTTCCACTAAAGTAATTGGTGCAAGTGATGTGGGGTTGCGGGCCTCACACTTAGTGAAGCTAAAATCTCCATTTTATTTTTTTTTCTTAAAACCAAACCAAACCATCGTCCTTGACCGTGTGGCACCCAGACCATTACATTCCAATTCCATTCCGCCTGCGAAAAAAATGCCTAATTCGACTCCCATTTCATTCCCAGGACAGTTTCCGGGGTTCTGATAAATTTGGAATCATTCCGGAATCATTCCAACCCCGGAGTGGCAACTCCGCAAACCTGGTATAGATCACCTCCTTGACGGTGGCACTTGAGAAAGGACTCTAACATCGTATGTGTTCGGATAGGAAAACAAGCCGATCCGAGGCCCATCTAGGAACTCACACGACACAAAAAAAATGCCTCCTAGACAAAGTCAACAAGGAGTTTACGAAAGCGCAAATGAGTGCCTGCGCCAGGGGGATTCCTCGGTGACGTTGTATGTTCATTACTGTAGTAACTCAAGGGGTTGAATCATGGAACGGAACACAGTTATGTAAGCAGCAAGAGGAAAGTGTAAGCGTTACAGCTCTTCAATGTAAGATATCGATGCAGGCACTATAATTCGTACAATTTTTGTCTTTGTCTAGCACAACAAGACGTACTTGACGGACTTCCTTGGCTTTGGTTATGACGTGAAGAGTCGGCTACTTGCTGGAGGTCTGAGGAAGTCGCTGCGTCGCTTCTGGTACGACTTAAGCTTTCTTCAGAAGACCTTCTATCTGGACGTCAATCCCCATTGGCATCCGAGGTATTTAAGTATCCATGTCGTCCCAGCAGAGAAAGACACCACTCACACTGTAAGGACACACACTCTGGATCTCAATTTGTACAACAGCCACTGGTGCACCAAATAACTCGTAACGTTCTTCGTCAGATTGAAGTTGACATTGCGTACAAGGTGTACGGCCCAAATGACGTCGAACGCCACAGCAGCTATGCACCAGTCGAAGGCACTCCTGGAAACACAACGTCGCGCGTTCTCAGTGTGGACTTCGTTTACAAAGGAGACACCAAGACCCGCACCATAAGAGCAGAGCTGCAGGTGACACATACAAGAGACCTTCTCAAGCACTGGGTCAGATTCTACTATGACAGATCGCCTTTTAGCGATGAAGAGCTGAACCATACGACAGTAAGTGCTTCGTGAAAGCAAGGCTTCACAAAAGACATTGGCCCAAACCATAGAGTTGGAGATCTAATCCGCCCGTCTCTCTGTAGGTTTGCTTAGACACCGCTGTAACGTTCCCAGCGCAGGACTGGCAAAAGTTCAGCAATCTGGCCACATTCTACCAAGCAAGCACTGTCGAAGCCAAGGCTAATCTTATCTATGGTGCTAGCTGCTCTCAGGGCTCCAGGGCAAGTATTTCAATCTCATAAGCCATAATAATCACTTCCTGACGCCCCATCCCAAATACGAGCAGATCTCCCTTCATGGAACGTACGAGCACACTGATGCTGATGCTGAAGAGATCGAAGACATCGCCAGCGGCAAACCACCGAGCAAGAACAGATTCAAGCAGAACATACTGCGAAAGCTGTACGAAATATGCCGCTTCTACCAGGAACAAGGCATTCCTATGAACTACTTCTGCAATAAGTACCTGTACCAGAGCAGCCGCCTTGGAAAGCTCAACCTTGACGTCGAGTACCATAATCTCAAATCGGTATGTAGTATTCAACTCTTCGAACTCTACACACCAGATGCAAGGCCTTCGTGCTCCCAGACAGAACACCATCTCCCACAGACGTCCGAAATAGATCCCAATGTTCATACCCGAGAATGGACCTCCGTGGGACTCTCCTGAGATATTTATGGAGGGATATCCGCAGGAGGTCCTGTTACGACTGTTTCACGGATCGTCCGGATCACCTCCGTCATGGGATGCTGTATGGATCATGTATTGCAAGAGAGAGAAACGCGGGATGATGTAGCACTGCGCAAATTCGACTTTCTATGGATCAACTAACTTTCTGAAACCAAATGAGTAAGAAGCAGAGACTCCACGGTGACTTAATACGCCAAGCATCTTCTCATGTCATCGTTGTCTGTGTACGCAATCGAATTAAACTTAGACATCTCACCCTTCATTCCGACTCACAGGCGAACGGGGCTCTCGAATGTGCAGAAGCTCGCGAGAACACCCATATACAGTGTCTGTTTTCTGTTTCGAAGTGAATGCCACTTCATTTCCAAAGCTTTTCGGCTGAGTGGCCCAGTCGCTCGTTGCTGTTTCTTCTTTGTTGAAGCGCCGCGCTTGTTTTCCCTCATGGGAAAGAAAGCGGAGCAACAGAAAACAAAACCACGGGCGACGGCGGCAGATGTTAAAAAAATGGCGGAAAGACGCTTTATATTCTACTACAAAGCGTGTACTGACTTCTAAAAGATAAAAAAGTAACACGCGCTCGAGATACACGCTGCAACCCAAAGAGGTCCTGCTTACGTCCGTTCCTCCTGGTCATGTCCGCAAGGTGGACGTTCGTAGGAAGTTCGAATCCCGACCAAGTGGATCTCCGTAGTATACCCGCTGGAGGAATTTCATTATTCTGTGGATATCCGTATCTCCGTGAAAGTATATCCGATTGACATCCGTGGGACAGAATTTTCTGACTGGGCTCTCGCGTAGTTCTTGCGCTCCGTCAGGCTAGCGACCGATCTTTAAAGTGCCCTTTCTATCACCAACCCCAATTCGTTTGCAAAAAAAAAAGCAATCAGGAGATGTACCGCCACAACGGCGGTGAATCGCCCAGCTCGTCAACATTCAACGTGTATGTGCGTGTGTACTAACAGAATGCTTGTGAGCACTATTCAGGTGGCCAAGCTACATTTTGTCTTTCTCGTTGACATCCAGCCACACGGCCCTTACCTCCTCCACGTTCTCCATCATCACAGCAAGAAACATCCCGACTTCTTCAGTACCATTCTCTCCCACTTCCGCGGAACAGATGGCAAACTTCGTGTTGTTTCCCAAGTTCCGACACAAAAAGAGTCTCATCAGACGACGCGCCTTGTCGTCACAACTGCCGAAGGTCACGTGTTCCATCATGACCACGTACCCGTCTACACGCACCTTCTAGAACCACGTGTCTTCCACATGCCTGGGTACACCAACCTCCAGGAGTGCCTTACGACCTACAAGCACGGTAGGTGATCATGTGTGAACTGCTCATATGGTATGTCATCTCCATGCTTCCTGTTGCAGAGCACTGTGATCTGCAGGAACACCGCGTGCGCACCTTCGACGGAGCCTTTACCATACTGCCCAATACAGACTGCTACAGCGTCTTTGCCAGAGACTGTTCGCCTGGCAACCACTTCGTCATTCTCGCTAGGGCCACAGACACACCAACGTTCCCCAAGGTTGGTGTCTGCGGGTTATCCTGAGTCAAACATAAAGGTTTTGGCGAAAAATAACATAGTAAAGAGTCACTATGGACAAAAATACATGTAGTATTAATCTTATTTCTTATCATAAATCAACCTCTCTAAAAGCTTCACTGCGCGGTCTCCGCTCTCCATCCCACGTTCGAAGGCTGCCAGGAGCCGCGGTGAGTTTTCTCCAAAAAGATTTTTGGAGAATACATCGCGAGACACGTGGTTTGCAATAGCATGAACTAGGCAGGATTCTGTGGACAGTAGATTTAGATTAGCGTAGATTAGATTAGAGCTTAGGTTAGAGCTGATATTAGATGAGCTTCGAAACGGAAACTAGTGATAACAGTAGTATGGGTGCGCCACCGAGCTGTTTTGTTTGCGCATACGATGACATGCGGTGCGGAGAAGCATGCATCCCGGGCCGACTTCACGAGCGCCTTTTCCGATATCTCCCCGAGAGCGTCTGAGGAAAACACAGAGGAAGCACTCAGACAGCAACACCCGAACAGGAACTCTGTTATCGTTTGTGGCTTGAGAGGCAGTGTTCGCCAATGGTAGCCGAGGCTCCATTTTGCATCATTCCACATACTCGTCATCGAATACATAGAACGAAGTTCTCAAAAAAAGTGTCCGCGAGTTTCCCATGGTTGTCTACATTGTACCTTGCTATAAATTTTCACAAACTCGCAGGCATTGAAGGTATTCATCGCAGACACCGTCATCGATATTTTACCGTCCAATGAGGGCACTGGAGGAGTTCTACAAGTGAACGGCGAGGTAGTGTCAGTATCCCATGACCACCCGTACAGCCACGTCAAGGACGATGCTGAATTATTCTACGTGAACCACGACGGTCCTTCCTTTTCGATCCATTCAGACACTCACGGGATCCACATCGTCTTCGACGGCCGCATATTGCTTGCGCAGGTAAGACTGAATGTTCCTAGCGTGTGTGTGACTGGAGGGCACCCGTGTCGTCGTCGTTGTTGTTATACTTGTACCTCCCTGTGACAGGTTGCTCCATTCTACCGAGGCAAGGTCTGCGGTCTTTGTGGTGACTACAACTATGACAGACACAACGAACTGCGTGGCCCTGACAACCGGATCTATAATGACACTGCAGAGTTCGCCAAAAGTTACGTCGTTCCCTCTGATACCTGTACCTTGTGATGCGTTATTACACGGAAACAATAATCTCTGTCTCGAACAATAGGTCGTATAAGAAAAATGAAATGCTGTTTGTTATATAATGCATAAATGCAATAAAATTCGTAATGCCGTGTACAATTACCTCATTGTTTGTGAACGTCCTCTGCGTCCTCTGAACGTCCTCACGGCATTCTACTGCAGTCTTAAAAAAAAGGGTGTAGTTTAACTCCTTTTTCTTGCCACATATATGACTCCCTTTTGGAGAGTACAACTACTCTCAACAAAGGAGTCTGCACACTCCCTCAAGGGAGTAACATTACTCCCTTACTCCCTACCAGAGAGTAATATTACTCTCCAGTAGGGGGTTAGAGCGTAACCCCACTCTCTAAAGGCAGTGAGGAGACTTTCTTTTTTGAGAGTAATTGTACTCTCCAAGAGGGAGTTATATATGTGGCAAGGAAAGGAGTTAAACTACACCCCCCTTTTTTTTTAAGAGTGTGGCTCTTCGTCACGTTGCTTCTTCTCCAACACGCCTCTCGTGGGTGATATTCACTGATTCGCGGGCAAACTCGCTGGTAATTCGCACTGCCTTTTTTTTCCGTGTGTGTGGGAGAGATTTACTAGACGGATTTCACATGGTACTATACAACAAGCACAACACACACATAACATACACAACACAAGATCAACGATACAGGGCGATGCAAATTGCGGATATTAACAAATGAGAAGCAATGAATGATAAATGATCATGGATGGGTCAAAATATGGAAGGTGAAAAAAATATGTACAAAATATGAATTCGCCTATGACGGGACGCCGGCGATGGTGACGAGACCGCCGACAGCGAGAACAGAAGCGTGATGGCCCCAACAGGGCACAAAACCATCCTCCCCTATCCCCATCCTCCCCTTTTTTTTCCTTGTCGCAGTCTAGCACCTATTGCCCACGACGTCGTATGCCAGTATCACTCTACTGCTTCAAGAGGGCACGACATCGTTATGCAATTGATCCCAGCTCACGTATAGGCGTTCCCGGAAATGAAGCTGCCGGATGCTTTGGCTGTAAGGACACACTTGAAAACGAGCAAGACCCTTGTGTATACTCCACGGCGTCGGACGCCGAAAGAATGCTACGTAACATACATCACGATGCCGGCAGACGTACATTGGTTGGTTGACGCGGAGTCCAGCTTTCAAGCCAGAGTCGACACGAATTTACGCTTCTGTCTTCCGAGTCGCACGCCGCGTGCCATTGAATCATTAGTGCACCGCCATCGACTAGACGTCCCTTTCAGCCGTGCCCTGTTGTTCAAGATTGGAAAGGTAAACTCGCCGAACTGCGCGTTCCGTATCCAATGAAATGACAGAGCAGGATCCCAGTTACAATCTGCCCTGAAACGTGTGCCAGTAAAGAACGCGCACGATAAAAACAGAAATGCGTTGATCTCATCAAAATGCAAATCAATCAAAAATATCCAGCGCTTCGTTTCCTACAACCGGGGTCCACGGACAACATATGCCGTGCGCGATAAAGGTGAGCAGTATATAGGAACGTCATCGTTCTGCACAGAATGTATAGAATGAAGAATTGTAGTTACTGGAACTGGGGTTGCCAGGTGAACATCCTGAAAAGGCAGCGACGCCTGCCCTGAGGCAGAAGCCATTTCGCGCCAAAATAGACCCTTCTGGAAAACCTTGACGGGGAGCCTCAAAAGGAGCTCGTGATAACTAGCCTACCATTCTCACTACGATAAACACCTACCAACCACTCGAGATAACCCTATTTATAAGGAGAGTCGTTCAGAAAAGACACTGCTAAGCAGTTTCTTGCTACAAGACCTCTTCAAAAGCATGTCTTCTGGGAAATAAACCAACAAACATGATCGTCGTGCTCTTGCCTCTGCTTCTCGTTGGATCTGTCTCAGGTAGGAATATCGCTATAAAGCGACTAAAATTTATATGAGATATTCTCTTTCTATTGTCTACGTATATATATCTCTATTGGCCAGCCTTGGGGACCATGTCCGTTATACTGTCCGCAAGCTGTCACTTCCTTACGCGAATTCCGAATGTTTGTGAGCGGTAACTCATATACTCAAACACCCGTTGCGTTGTGCACTTCTTTTCTGGGCCTCAACGTCCGAGCAGTTCTCTCTGGTGTCAATTTGAACGCATACTCGTAACTGCACCACCGGTGTGTCCTGTGCTCAAACGTCTATATGGCAGGGTAATGCGCTGAATCAACTGCCAGAAAGATGAGGACACGGAACACAGAGTTAATCTAGACTTCTAGTACACTGTAAGGAAAAAAGGAGTAAATGCATTGCCACAAAAGATAGTCCCTTTCGGGAGTAAATGTATGTGACCGACTGGAGTCTGCATTTCACGCTCTGTTCTAAGAGTCCCAGGAACAAAATTCGTGTGCATGCATGAAAATACCTCGAATCAAACAGCCAACAGTGATATATGTCGAGTGATATAAAATCTTACGACTGACATATAGGGCACAATTTGCGATGAAAGAAGCGCTAACTGTTTCTTATTCTGTGAGGGTGGAAGACTGCTAAGCTGGCTGAGTAATACAGCCCTATGCCATCAAATTGACCAAGAGCGCACATTTACGTAGACTGTTGCATTCGGAAGACCATTTGTGAAGTTCAGTGACAATTTGCAGTCCTGGGGAGTAAATGTCGGGGTTAGGGGACCAAAATGGGAAGTAATTGCAGCCTAGGGGACTAGAAGCCGCAATTACTCCCCATTTTACTCCCTGGCTGTTTGAAATGCCGCTCTCCAACCGACAAAAGCATGGAGAGGGTTGAGAGTGGTGCTCCGGCCCTCCAACAGATGGCGCCACGCGTCCTTAATCGCATTTTCAAATTCGCGCGTATTTTCTACCTCGGGCCGGAAACTTATGGAACCACCCTCGTATATCTTCTTGCTCATTCTGTCAAGTTTTTCACTGCAATGGTTTCGTAACGAAGGATGTATGCCAACATCGCTACAATAATACATACTCAAGGATTTCACCATGCCATATACCTGTTCTGTTCTGGTAGTTGGTATCCGGTTACCTTCGTATAGGTTATCCTCGTGTCCACTTAGGTACCCATTAAAGTATATCACATTATCCATTTTCATCGTAGCTGATGATGTACGACATTGCTGATTTATTTATGCGTAAAGTTCGTTGTATGATACCTTATTAGCTCAAATCCTCATGGCTTTGTATAATTTCTATTTTTTTGTACTAAAAGTTATGTACATTCGCGATGCATTACACTATTTCTGTAACCCACACCCTCATGTAGTATCACCCAAGGGACATTTGGAAGTATATTGAAATAAATTGAAATAAATACCGTGGTCCTCCCAGTCCCTCTCCACTTTCACGGCTCTCCGGGATAGAAGAGATAGTGCTCACAAAGACGGCCTTACCAAACCCATTACCCTTTGTATTTGGCCTGTGTTGTATCTTTATACCGAATATTGGCATTTCAGGATATGACGTCGGTAAGGAGTACTTGTACACGTACGATGGAACACTTGAGGTTACCCAAGCTGATGCCCCATCTGTTGGACTCGCCTTCAAAAGTAAAGTCTTAGTCCAGCCAAAAGATGTGCATGTGCACTTAAAGGTAACATCAAATGTAAAAATTAGCGTCTGAAGAGGGATGCTTATAACTTTTTTTAATGATTTTTAATTTTTACAGATAGTAGACTTCGTGTTCGATACTGTCAGAACAGACGAATTCGCGAGGCATCATTTTTCCTACCATTCTTCACCGGCCTTAGAACGTGACCTTGAAAAAGTATTCGCCGTAAGGTTCACCGACGACAAGGTAAGCAGCCCAAAGCGATCCGAGCCGACAGATCGTTCCTGACGCGGATATTATCTGAATCTTCAGTTTGAAAACATCGAGTTCGATAAGAGCGACAGTCTCTTATCGAGAAACATAAAGCGAGCACTAGCAAGTCTTCTTCAAGTGGACCTCAGTCACGGAAGGAGCGACGATATTCGAGCTTCTGAGTACAATGTTTTCGAGGTAAGACGCGAAGGGGACACACACACTCATAATCATCCAAATAAGGTGCTCTTGTGGACAGGAAGCCCTAAGGTATAGCTTTATCAGATAAAGCACTACAAAATGCGCGTCATAAACGAACCGTTCACACCTTCGGCCATATTGACGGAAGAGCATGAACGCAGTTTCCTTCTTTAAAACCCGATTAAACCCGAATAAGCAGACTGGATGGAATGTTCACCGTTCGAGGCGACCGGATATGTGACGCCAACAGCGACGGGAAACACGTACAGGATGTGCTTCACAAAGAAAGTGCTCTACGACTTTTCGATTGAGACATCGACCATTGAAGTAATACTTTAAAACTTGGCTAGTTAATCTTATCTGATTAATTGATTAATTGGCCACAATGAGAGTAATACTGGCGACTAGAATATAAGGATTGGATTGGATTGGATTGGAAAAGAAAGAAAAATATGGAGAGGTTAGTCCCGACCCAGTCAGAACTGGCTACTCCAAAACGCGTTTGTTGGTAAACAAAAAGAAAGAAAAAGGTCAGCTACGAAAAATAGGACAAACAATATAAGGATTCTATCAACATTTTGTTGGTTTTTCTCATCTGAGAACGGCTTTTTTTTTCTCTCTCTCTCTCTTTTAAGGCAAGTTATTCGGGACAGCCTCTACATGTGTGTAGTTTTCGCTGTTCTTAATTATTATATTTCAGGAGGGCATCCACGGCGTTTGCGAAACGCAGTACGTCGTTTCCAATGCCGTCGATGGCGATGACGCTCAAGTTTTCCTCGATGTTACCAAAGTGAGGAACTTGCAGAACTGCTCGCACTCACCGGGGGCTTTCTACGGGAGTTTCCGCGGTCAGAAATGCGACTCCTGCGAATCGAAGGACAAGGTCAGTGTGAAATGGTGTAAATCAATAGGGGGTGTAAAGTACAATGGACCGAAAGACTAGCGCCATAAGTAAACGTCGCGTTTCTCATCCATTTTTCAGCATCCTCTTATCATGAATTCTGCCGTAGAATATCGTGTGCGTGGAATTGCGGACCGCTTCGTAATCGACAAAGCTCTTTCAACAGCCAGTAAGACCTATAATCCTTTCAACGAGGGCAAAGTGGTTGTCATAATCGAAAAGTAAGTACGCGGTAAACTCTGTTACAGCCTACAGTGTGTAACAGGGCTGTTTCTTTTTTTTTTCTTTTTTTTTTATAAATAAACACTCTTTTTCGCAACTGAAAGGTGTAGAAGAAGATAGTTGAAGAAGGTGTCTTCAAGACACCCGTCTGAAATAGTGTTTTAAATTGAATACACGTACCCTTATGGATGGTATTACAAGTGGGATAGGCCTTTTGAAATGGTGCTTTTTGTAGACCACACCATTTACAAGGGTGTTTTGGAAAACGTCCTCCTGTATGGTGTAAATCCTACACCACAAAAAGTACAGGTTATGCAACATATGACGAGACATTTGTACCCGAAAGGTGCAAAAGAATACCGTTAGCATGAGAGGTAAAACAACTAAGGATATCCGTAGAGGCAGTATAACTCGATTATTTACTTTGTAGCTCTGCCCTAAGCTTAGTCGAAGTACGGGAAGCTACCACAGACACAACAATGGCCGCCGATACAGATGTTCACACATCGCTGGGAGAAGAACAGCCCGTCAGCACCACACTCCGCGTCGCTGAAGACCTTAAACGCCCAAACAACTACGTCAGCACCTTCATAGGCGACTTCAGCATTGAGGAGGCAAGTCATTTCATCGTTATTGTTAGCCGCATATTTTTCATAAATAATTCGATAATAATTAGCAATGATTCCCATAACCGTGTGTATTCACACGAGCGACATTTCCCACAGAAGCGGAAGACGCGAAAAACGTCATAGCTTTCTGAGCGCGAGCGCTCAACGTCCAGTGCTCATGTATACAGTGCTAACCGCTAATGTCCTGCGACACAGCCACAAGATACTCCGTAGCAGACGACAGGAAAGACGCTGACGGCGTCGTCTGCAAAGTGTCGTCTGCTAAATGTCGTCTGCTAAATGCACAGTACGCCACTCCCGATATCCCGCACCGTGTGAATGCTCAACATAACACGGGACGGAACTTCGTCTCTGGGAGTAGAGTTCTCACTTTTTCTTCCACTAGAATGTTCCGTGAAGATATCGCTCGTGTGAATACACAGTAAATAGTGCACTATTAGAGAAAAGTCGTCTTGTTTTCTGTCCTACAGTTTCACAGAGGATTCCAGGAGCTGGTGAACGCGGACTTCACCGAGGAGGATTACCAAAACGCTTTGCACAGGGACAGCACTGCTTATAAGTTCATGAGCGCCTACTTTTTAGCCTTGGGCCTCAGTTACGATGCAACGGACGAATTTTATAAAAATTACGTCCAACATGCACCCGAAGAGCAGAAGGACAAAACCAAGTGAGCTATTAAGATAGTATAAATAATTGGGAATAGATTTACACGCAAGATGAGAACCGGGATATTTTGTTTATGCTTCGTGTACTGTCCCAGCAGCCATAGGCAAATGCACATTCTCATGGTCCAGGCACATTAGTACTCACATAGTTGATAAGTGGAAACTGCACTTCACGCTTTGGCCTGACAGTCCTGTCTACGTAGGCTCTGTGCATAAATGAAAACGTATTGACTGTGAATTGGACTGATATGTCAAGTTATAAAATCCTGTGATACGTATATAAGGGCACAATTTGGCAAGAAAGAACCCGTATAGGCAAAAAATTGATCAATTACATGTTTTTCCATTAAATTCCCGCAGAGCACATAATTACGTGGATTGTTGCAATCAGCAGGCCATTTACGATGTTCAGGGGGTGCTTGCAGTGCTGGGGAGGAAATCTCATTGTCAGGGGATTAAAATAATAAGTAATTGCAGTCTAGAGAACCACACTCAAAGAAAAAAAGGTAAATTTTCTACCCATCTCGGTAGAGCTGCATTGCAACCACATTTCTACTCAAACCAATTTTACCTTTACCGCGCGTGGACTGACCCGAAATGGTACCAGTTTGGGTAGGACATTCTACCTTTTTTTCTTAGAGTGTAGAATGTAATTACACGTTTTCACCTTGAGGTGTGCTTCTTTGAGAGCGGCGGCTTTATAGGAGCAACTGCCACGTGACACCCTATGACCACGTGGCGGCTACCTGTAAGGCTGCCATATTTAAACGCACGATGCTCGATGACGCAGCTTTATTTCCTTGTCTCTTAGACACCTGTTTCTAGACCTACTCAGCGCCACAGGTACAAACCGTCATCTAGTATACGGGCTGCACCTCATCCAAGAAGGACAGCTAACCGTTGAGCAGGCCAGGCGCTTTCTGAACCGAATCCCTTTCAACCTCATCGAACCCAGCGAAGCCGTCCTACGTGCCATCCTTGTGAGCACCGTATAAGGACCGTCTAAGTGTCCACTTAGGCCTTACGAAAATTTTGCTCTTCAGAACGCCTATGAGTCGGAATTCGTAAGGGCCGACGAGCACCTCGAAGGGACGTGTCTCCTGGCTGTGGGATCTCTGGTAGAGAGCGACTGTCAGCGGACTCAAACGGATGAAAAGAGCGACGGTGGGCTCTGCAGGCCGGATATTGTGCAGCTCTTCTTCAACGTTAGTAGCGTCTTTGTTTACTTTAACGGGAGGGAAACTGTAGAAAGTGTTGCTTCTTCGGTGTAGAAAACGCACCTTGGGGATTACGTCCTCTCTGCCTGTGAATGCGATGCTGAACAAGTCGTTCCATGTTCTGGCCGTGCGTTGAAGCACTGTGTTCTCGATACTATCGAGAGTAAACCGCTGACAACGTTACTTGCGTAGAACCGTACCAACCGGAACCAACAATCGGGGGATAAGATTCTGAGTCATACACGACTGCGATTGATTACCATAGGCACTATAACCTTATACCAATGGTTTACTAAAACTGCCTAAAACGTCTTGCAATGATGTCCGTGTGACCGATCTAGTTTCCTTTATGACTGGATTATTTCCAAAGACCTGTGACAACGCCTCCTAGACAGGGAAGGCCTGCTCGGTGCTCCCTGTGCTTCACCCAATCGCTGCAGACAATTTCAAGATTAGAAATGGCGTGGTTATCAGCGGTGGTCCATGTGACCGATGGCGGTTTGGACCATAAGTATGACTGCTAGATGCATGGCCGTGATTGGTGGAATCTTGTACGGGGTCTGACGTCTACATCACGTCGATAAAACGACCAAGCAATATGTACTGCGGAAGGTGTTTGTGGCCAGCAATATCATCGGATAGGATTCCAGCAGACTTTTTTCTTTCTTTCTCTCTTGTATTTTCTTTTTCTTTTTTTACGAGCTTCTCTGAAAGAAAGACTACACGTCATTGGACTTTGGATGATCCGAAGAACATTGCAGACGACACCAACGGTAGTGACAACACCATCCTCCAACGAACGGCTATATAGGAGCGACGTGTTCGTGTGTGTCTTCACATTGAGGGATGATAGTTTCAGCATTTATTGTAAAGAGAAGCGATTTCCAAGCAATATTCAACATTTGACAGGCCTTACCCTAGAGAAAACAAAGCGGCCCGTATACATACATCTCAACCGGTACTGCTACACGCAGAAGATTACCCTCAAAGAGAAATTGCCTATAGCCCATATAGGCGAAACTTATTAGATTTTCCTCGTGAGCATGGCATATTCTTCTTCTTTTCAGTATTCCACGTCTCCTAATGACGTGTGGGAGAAGAGCGATTACATGTGGGGAGTTTATCTGGAAAACGGCGGCAAACTTGCCACCAGACAAGCTATCCGCAAGTTGGCCCGATTTGCCAGCCCTCGGGTCCGTTGCCCCCTGAGACGACAGCTAGCGCTGTCGGCCCTTGCTCAAGCTGGCCCCAAGCAGCCCCGACTCGTACGTCACATCTACGACGCGGCATGTCACGTGATATTTTTTGACGTCACGTTCTCTGGCCTATACAGGTCCGCCATGTACTCTTGCCCATCTACGTGAATACAAGCGAGAGTCATCCGACACGCATAGCAGCATTTGTGGGGCTCGTCGCCACCAATCCCGACCTTCACCTTCTCCGCTACATTGCTCGAAAGATTATCCTCGACCCCAGCGACCAGTTAGCATCCTACGTCACGAGCTTCTTTCGAGAGATGGTCAAGACTAAGTATCCATGTTATTCTGCTCTGTGAGTACGTTTCCCTTGAGTACTTTCACCACTTCAAAGCACGAGACCCCGTGACACAACTTCAAACACTAAACAACTTGCTTTCGTTTAAAAGGTCCTTCCTTACGCATTGCTTTGCATCTGATGCGCCGTCTTCTCGTGGGGCAGAGTGCGTTTCTGTAATTCTGTCACTGCTCTCTTCAAGACAGGAAATTTTTGATTGGTCTGGCTTGATGGAAGGAAAAAATTAAATGAAGAGTGTGGAGCTCACGAAGGTTGTCGGCTACTCTAATTCTCGTCATTGCAAGGGGAAAGAAAACAAGTAATAGAACAAAAACAGAGTGGGGAGGAGGACACGGTGACTCCAGAAGTCACTGTCGTGGTCTCAGTAAGTCCGCCAACCATGTGTCTGTAAAAGACCGCACAAACCCTGCGGTCTTGGAGATGTTTTATGACAGACCAGGAACGCAGGATCTCCGTCATGCCAATAGGTCTGTTGCCCAGTCGTGCCAAGGCTGATGCTGTCGATGCTGATGACATCGTCGGCAAGAGAGCAAGGTACGCCCTGTGTCCTCAACAGCCCCACAGATTCGGCCAGCTAGGGAAATCCACCTTCCCAAGCCTGTACAGTAGTCCATAATCACAGGGATCAAACAAGCTCCACATTCAGCTGTACAAATAGTCGTCTGCTGTAGGACGCACTAACGCGAAGCCGGTGAAACAGCGTACAGAAGTACGGGTTAATTTTCTATGCGAATGAACCTTAATTTCGTGTGGATTTCATCAAGTCATTCGTATCTTTAGGCAGAGCTTATCTGTATCATTGCTTGACACCAGAAACGTGCCTTTAAACTATGTATTCTACAAGTACAATTTTCACATACACGCTTCGCTTAGTCAGCCCTTTGCCAGCGAAAAATATCCTGCGTCAATAGATGGTACGCTTTCATTCCTGAAGGGCGCGAAAGCTCAAGAACGTCGTTCCGCTCTGGAACCACGTCAGCCGCTTTGCCAAGAAACCGGAGTACACTCGATCTCGCTTCGTCATGACATCCACTTACAACGGTACGTGTTCCTCATACAGGCCTGCATCAAAGACGCTTATCATTCCGCCTTTAATCCCTGCAGAGAAGTACAACTACGGTGGGACCACCGAGGTGTCTACTGTCATGTCCAAGGACAGCTACCTTCCGCAGTCCTTCCACTACGTAGTCAAAGACTTTTTTGCGGGATTCTCCCATGACGCTTTGTCGATTACATATCAAGGCTGGGGGGTAGATAGGTTCTTCGCTGGACTCGTTGCACAGCGTCCAGCCACCAGGCGAAGCCTGTGGAACTTCTTTGGCAGACGCCGGATAGCCAGAGGTGCAGAGGAACGCCAGAGGGTCGATGCTAGTGTAAGTCTACGTTGATGACACGCGGAATTTTAGATTGATTGATTGATTGAAAAATAAAAATATGTATTTTAGATTGATCACGCGACTCGTGGGAAGCTAGCGATGTTGAGGTTATAATCTATTGTGTGTAATTCCAGCTACCTATCACTCCGAGGGATTTCAAGCCGTTTGTGGGGAGCGTCAAGTTGAAGATTTTTGACCATACCGTAGAGACATGGCCCTTTGACGAGAGACTCTTGGACGTCTTGAAGGAACCTTCGAAATTAGGTACGTTCTGCGGCGAAATACCTCACCCCATCCTCATGCACGTAGCCATTGTTGGGTAAATTCTGCTTTATAGTTTACGAAGCATTGAGTAAATCAACTTCTGTGTTGTTGACTGGGAATCCAGCCAAACAGGGAATAGGTAAAAGGAACTACTTGTTCTCTGCGTAGGCGAGAACCTTGCTGGAAGAGTCATCAACCTCCTGCAACGAGAAGGAAAGACTACGCACTTCTACCTCACCCCTACCTTGGTTTGGCAATTTCCCACTGAAATGGGCTTTCCTGCCTTTCTGGAACTAAAGCAAACCAACTTCTTTCACGTCAACCGGCAACAAACGACTTTCGCGACGGAAGACGACAAACTCCAGTTGGGCCTACAAAGACACTTCCTGTAAGCCGTTTCCTGTCGTACCAATGGGTTACTGTAACCTATGCTTCTAGCAGCCACATATTACGGCCATTATGCTATTGTGCAGGTACGACACCTACGCGTACATGTACTTTGGCTTCGGACTGCAGTCTGATCGCATCTACCTCGGCGCCGGATATGAAAAGAAGCTGTCCGTCTCTCTTCCATTGAAGTTCGAAGCGACCTACGACTTGCGGACGCACAAGTTGAGTTTGAAAAGACCGCTGCCCATTCCTGCCGACTTGGTCAAGTATTCCTTCAAGCCTTTCACTTCTCTCGACTATTACAATGCCAACTTCACTCCCATCTACAACGAAGAAGAACTTTCTTCGGTAAGTTATTGGGCAAGTCGTTAACGCACTGAATTATCTCGTGAGCTAGAATGGCCATTGCAATGCTCTTTCATGTGTGTTTCGTTTATTACCTATAGCACAACAAGAACTACCTCACAGGTAGCCTCGGATTTGGCTTTGATGTGAAAAGTCTGTTGTTTCCTAAACGGCTCAAAGAGTCTCTGCACCATTTCTGGCACGACTTGGACTTTCGCCAGAAGATCTACTATCTTGATGCCAACCCCCATTGGCATCCAAGATTCCTAAGTATACGGGCTGTTCCAGCTGAGAAAGATCCTACGCATACTGTAAGCGTGCACATCCCGTTGATTCTTGTTGTTGATACGTGGGAGAACACACCAACATCGTGGCAACAGTAGCCATATGCGGATACGATGTTTTCTATTCCAGAAGACCTCACTCAGCAAGTTGTGTTCACCAGAACCACACACTTTGTGATCCCAGATACCGTTGACATTCCTAAGGACACATTACCTAGCACTGCTATAAAATATGTCATTTTCACGTAAGGTGGAGGTGGACGTCGGCTACAAGTCCTACAAGCCAGAAGACGTCGAGCGCCACAGCAACTTTTTGGAGCACGAGAACGCCCCTGTCAACACAACATCGCATGTCTTCAACGTGGACTTTCGGTTCAAAGGAGACAACAAGACCCGATCCATAAGAACAGAGTTACAAGTAACGCACACCAAGGACCTCCTCAAGCATTGGGTCGCTTTGTACTACGACAGGTCACCGTTCCACGAGGACGAAGAGAACCATACGAAGGTAGCCTCCCTCTTAGCTCGGTTCAAACAACGCATGCTTACACAGGTCAAACCAAACGAACTCCGTGCACAATATAATGACGTCACTGCAACAGTGAGGAGGTACAACCTAGAGGGCGCTCGTGCACCTGTCTTGTACATAGGAGAGCTAGTCTTAACGGTGACGCGTACCCATAGTACATTATATGTGATAAAGGCTTTTCTCGATAATGCATTAGTGTAACGCGGACGGATTTGTAGTACTTGTGACAATGATGGGGCGTTTCGCGCAGGTCTGCCTACGTACCGCCGCCACGTTTCCGGCGACAGATTGGAACAGGACTGACAGGATCGCCACGTTTTACCAGGGCTTTACCATAAACGCGGAAGCCGAGCTCAACTACGGGACCGACTGCGTCCACGGATCGAGGGCGAGTTGCTATTTTACCCACCTTATATTAGTAAAGCTCTAATACCACTGAGTCACGTACGTAATTCAAAATCGCGAACACTTCACGCATCTGATGTACTTTCCGTTGCTGATCGATTGTGCAGATTTCCGCCCACGGAACGTATGAGCACACTGATGCAGAAGCTGAAGAAATAAACGACATCGTGCATGAGACGCCAGCGAACAGGTTCGAGCCCAGCTTACTCCGGAAACTCCACGACAAGTGCCGCATCTACCAGGAACAAGGCATCAAGTTGAACTACTTCTGTATCAAGTACATGTACCACACCAGCCGTCTTGGAAAGCTCAATTTAGACGTTGAGTACCATAACTTCGAACCGGTATGTGACATCTGGATTCCTCACGAGTCTTTGATGCTTCGTCAACGGAAACAATACCTTTCGTTATTTTGCTAACTTCTAGATACATTGTCCGTACCTCCGTGCTGCCCTTCACCGCGGCGAGGAGCGTCCCGGCTTCTTCAGCACAGTTCTCTCCCATATGCAAGGGGCTGAAGGCAGGTTACACGTTCTGTCCCAAGTCCCAGCACACACAGAACCTCATGGTACAGCAAGCGTCCTCGTCTCAACTGCCGATGGTCACGAGTTTGTCCACGACCACGTGCCCACATACACGCGTCTTCTGGAACCACGTGTCTTCAAAGTGCTTAGCTACACCAACCTTCAAGAGTACTCTACCAGATACAAGCACGGTGAGGTCTCTTGTTTAGTGCTTGGGTAGGTGTATGTCTTGGCGTGAACAGAGCTGTCTGCGCAGCGAGGTGTGACCTCCAGGGCCAGAGCGTCCGCACATTCGACGGTGTAGTGGTCCCTCTACCGGACACGGACTGCTATAAGCTAGTGGCCAGGGACTGTTCGCCGCACAACTCTTTCATCGTCATGGCTCGAACCACGAATGTAATCTCATTCCCCAAGGTACGTGTTGAAAGATAACCTGGGGAGGGTTCCCGCCTTGGTATTCGTATAGCATAACCTCCCACTGCTGTTCCTTTCGAACCTCAGGCCCTGAAGATGTTTATCGCCGACGCTGTCATCGATATATTCCCCTCCGACGGAACTGAAGGGGCAGTGTTGCAAATAAACGGAGAGACGGTTCCTTTGTCTCTCGACCATCCGTACAGCCATGTATCGGACGGTGCTGAATTATTCTACGTCGAAGGACAAGGTCGCTTCTTTCGCATCAACTCAAACTCTCGCGGTGTCTACGCTTTCTTCAACGCTCGACACGGCTTATTTGTTGAGGTAGAATTTATTATTTTTTATTTTTATTTTTTTATTTCACAACGACTAGAACGATTACGGATTTGTTGAGATGCGTATATCCTCTCTGGCAGGTTGCTCCATTCTACCGAGGCAAAGTGTGCGGCCTCTGCGGTGACTACAACTACGACAGGCAGAACGAGTTACGTGGTCCTGACAAGCGCCTCTACAATGACACCGCAGAATTCGCCAGGAGCTACGTCGTCCTCTCGGACGACTGTCGACTGCTTTAAAAGTCAATAAACCATCGCGTTGTTGATAAAGAACATTCCACTGTAACGACACATAAACCAGTGAGATATTGTTCAGAGCTTGTAAACTTTCGTTGCTGAACAGATGTGCTTGATGCCCGAAAACGCACAAAAAAATAACTTCAAGTGATGATGAGCGGTAGTCTTCCCCATTGCTGGCGGTAATGGTGAATGGCATTTAATTCCAGAGTCATTTAATGCTGGTGAAATAGAATAGTGAGTGACCTCACAGCGAGGACCGCAGTCCTACGGGGTCCCAAAACTTTAGAAGTGCTTTTAGAACACGCACATATGCAAGCGACGTACCGAGTTTTCAGTGTATAACTCAGCGTTATCGTATATCCTCTTGTGTACATCGGAGTTTTTCTCGGAAGAGCCGTTCCTAAGAAGACGTCGACTAATCTCTATCATCGCGCCTTGGTCCAGCCACTTGACTTGAATCATTCTTGTACGTGCCGTCACGCCCGAGAAAAAGGAGAAGAAAACTGGATGGAAGCCGATGAGCACGAGGACACGAAGAAAGAAAGGAAGGGGAGGGGAATATGTTTATTGAAAGGGGAAAAAAGCGGGGAAAGGTTAGACAGGCATAGGCCGACTTTCTATTCCTTCCATAAAAAGAAAACTTAAAAAGAAAGAAAAGGAAAAGAAACAAAGAGACAGACAGACACACACACAAAAGGGCCTTAGAGGCTGGTCGAGAGGCCGGTGGCACGGAGAAAGTTCAACAGGGTTGTCGTAACTGCCCCCGGTTTGTGCAGGTCCGAGCCGAGCAGGGTAGCCAAATGAGACGTTAAGGTAGCCAAGTTGTCGCAAGTGGCGTTGGAGGACGAGTCTTTGTGAGAGGTACCGGTTGCAGGATAGGAGGCAGTGCTCAATGTCGGCTTCCAAGAACGGATATGTGCATCTACACGCCGACGTATATCCAGCGCTATGGCGCGTTATTACTAATGTCCTGCGGACATCCCTTTATTGGCATATGTATCTCCTCTGGACATTCATGGGACATTACATCAGGGGTAAAATAAGGGCTCCTGGATGGTCCACGTACGTTTCTAGGCTTATATCCCAAGGATATTCGAATCTCCGCTCCGGGATATTACATGGATATCCCCAGGACGTCTGTGGTCTGCTGGGAAGTGGCTGCGGGAAGCATATGGGACGCTGTCGAGGTACCACTGGTCCTGAACTTGTTAAGAAGGCCAGTGTCACTGACAAGTTTGAAAAGAAAGTATCCATGGCTTCGAATGAATATTTCGTCCACGACAAACGTAATAAAAAGTACACATAGTCGTCACTGGGCTTTGATTATTGCAGGCACTAACGGCGTTGTAGTGTCTAGGGCTCCCGTGCACTGCTAGTGTAGCATTTCGACCTCTGTCGTGAGCATTATGCACTGGAAAATACGGGACGTAGTAAACACCTACACGCTATATAGTCGCATTCTTTCCATTTCCAAATTGTATGCTCTTCACACTAATCCTGAGCGTTGTATTCGGAAGCGTGTGGCAGAGTACACCGTAACGTCCAGACGAAACATGATAAGCTAACCCTCTTCTGGCTCTCACAGTATCGCACTTGCGATTCTATTTCAGTAGTACGGAGACGAAAGGGGAATTTGTGAGTAAGCCAAGCGCCCATGTCCACCTTATCTCCTCTGGATGTCAACCGGGCGTGGTCTGACATAGATAGCGGAGAGTCCTTCGAACTTGAACTTCATGACGCCGTGCGTAACCGGAGACTCGCTGAAAAACAGTTGCGGGAAATCATCGCTGCACATCGAGGGGATGTGTCAGACGCTTGACAACGTTCATGAGGACCACGGGTTTTTAGCCCGTTTGAATAACAACCGTTACATCTTGACCACGTATACCCAGCTGCGTTGATAACACGTGCTAATGTTTCTGTTACATATGTATGTTTATGTGACTGGATGATTTATTATTTCCCTAAAGTGCTCGAAAGTGCATGAGAGAACTGATGTTCTGAGGCTGGAACAACATAGAAGGGCCAATCACATAAAAACGCCTCAAGTTGCCTAAGAAATTAACGAGGAAAGATGGAAGTCACTTAAAAGGTTAGCCAGGCTGTAGGACTCGAACCCACTATCCATAACCCGGTAATCCAGAAGATGTGGGTCCGAGTCCTACAGCTGGCTGACCCTTTCAGTGACTTTCATCTTTCATTGTTCGGAAGTGCCATACTAAGAGAAGCGCGTCGAACGAAGGGACGAAGACAGGACGGCACACACACCTGGATCTGACACACAGATAGCTCCTGGATTAACGTTACATATATGTTCAGCATTCACCCCAGCACTGTTTGCTGTACCGCTCCTACACCAGATGCAGAAGTCACTGAGCGTGCAACATACAGGGCTTCCCAAAAATAACGTATGGGGTCTGATATGAAACAAAACTAACAGAAGTAGCTTTTGAGAACTCCCCAATACACCAGGAAGCCTGCTACACGCTGGAATTTTGTTTAAAAAATTCCCTTTTTTTTATAAGTCACTAAAATAAAGAAAGAAAAAAAAGCCGCCTTCTTAATATTTCCAATGGGCTGCGTACGTTCGTAGCTGTAGAAAGTTTGTCACCATATTTATTTTGCTGCTTTTTTTTACAATACACGCGGTTTTGCCGTTTCTTTAGCAAATACGAAAAATTCATCTTAATTAATTAATCCTTCCAGAATTAATTTGAAAGCACCAGCTCTAGATGCTTTAGCACATACGAAGAATTCATCTTAATTAATTAATCCTTCTAGAATTAATTTGAAAGCACCAGCTCTAGATGGGCGGAATAGTGCATTGACACCGTACAACGAAGATCAGCTTTTAGTTTTGCATAGTTTGCTTAAACAAATTTCAAAATTGTCTGACACGATTTTTTATCACTGCGTGCATCATAGATGAAAGTTTCAACACCAGAGCGTAAGTTTTTGCAGAACGTAAGAAATAGTATTCAGTCCCTTCATCGTATAAGCAACCACGTTGAAGTGGCAAGAACTGCTGGGTCACTATGCGAGGTCTTCAGCAACATCAAGTGCGGAGCACCAATTATTGCCTCCTTGTAGACGTTTTCTCTGGAGTTATTGGAGAACTAACCCATCAGAAAGCCGTCTGGCAACAGACGGGCAAGAAACGTCAGTCATCGTCTAGTTACTGACTCTCGAGACCCTAAGAGCGGAGGACGCTTATCACTGCATCGAGTGTCACCCTTGCGTTCTGATTACATACAGAGTGACCCGACCTTTGCCTTATCTTTCCAGAAGCTGTAACTTCCTATCGGAAGGCTTGTTGACGGTTAAACCGCAAGTTTGGTGACGGACAAAGGTAGTCCAGTTAAGGGTGGTTATCTGCTTCCTGGGGACATTGAGCTTTCTCTACTGTCACAGCTAGGGTAAACAGTCGTTCAGTTGGTGAACCAAGTTGGGTCAACATGGCGCGGAAAAGTTTCCGCAGCGATCGTTTGGTCAGCTGAGCTGTACTTGCATTACACCGTCGAGCAGGATGCTCCGTTGTCTGGTGCGTAAGCTGGAAGCGCCTGCATGTCTGTTACAGGAAGAACAAAAGGAGAAAGAGATTTTCAAATGCCTCCGTAGACAGCATGCACCTCGGCTTGTGGTGCGAAAAAGGAATACGCTTGGGAGTGTCACATCTATAGCCAAATGTTCTAAGAGGCCTCACACCATCGTCCGTTGTTTGCTGTCCGCATGATTTTTTTTTTCTTTTCTTTGATTGACTTTTTCTTTGATGTCAGAAGTGAACTTCGCGTACACCAGATACGTGTCTTTATCGCGAACGCCTAAATGCAGTCTGTTGCGTCTGGCCTGCGGTTTCTCGTTACTGCATAGCACAAAATAGCGGTCACGAGGCGAGACAGAGCCGAGAGGGTTGAGGCGTGCCTCTCTTTGGTGGTAGCCAAGGTCGTGCTGAAGAAGGGAGGTGGTGGGTTCGAATCTTACCACCGGGAGTGCTGCCCCCCCCCCACCCCCGTCTTATCAAACGACCGCGAATAGTAGTTTATTATAAGGAACGTGCGAAGTAATGGCATCGTTGAAAGTCAGCGCCACCAGCGGTTGACTGAGCATTCGACATCTTCGGCAAATTCGACATCTTCTCGTTAGTGCAAGCTCCAAAAGCATGCTAAAAACTGGAAGGTGGCGGGTTCGAATCCCACCACCGACTCTGTGCTGCCTGGGGATTTCCCTTAGGATTTCCCGACATTCCCGGTGACATTTCGAGGCGGAATGTCGCCGGCACAGTTTCTACACTGAACCATGTTCAACAACAGCAACAACAACAGATAAATTAGTGATGACGAATGGGGAAATTTCCCATAGGAGGTGAGTCCCATAGTAACATAGTAACTCTCCTATTTCCCATTCCTTCCTGCTACCATTTTGTCGTATGTCCACGCCTGTACTCCGTTTATAGCGACAGCTGCTTCGAGGTGCTAACTCAGCGTCACTATGTGTGCGCCTCTCGTTAAACTTCGCTGCACTGAACTACCCGAAAAATGCGAAAGCTGTCATTTAAGGTGGGGTGGGGGGGAACGCAGCCACCCATAGCAACAGTAGATGCTACGATGCCTTAACTGGCGTTGTCTTGTTTTGACTTTCGTTAAAGACTTTGGTGGAACTCCGAAAAAGCTAAAAAAATATATATAAAAAAGGCTTCTGAGCTGTTTAGTGTACATCCGATAGTGCTCGAAACTAGAGGCGTGTTGACATTCAAAACCTATTCCGTGCACAGTGGAGTGATATGCATGGAATTCCCCCCACAAGGGACTCGGGTGATCACTCGGTCCGTTACAGAGAGAGAGAGTTGGGGGAGAGAAGAGAGAGGGCCGGGTATCGTCTGCATCAGACCCTCCGTGGTCCATCGTTTTCTCGAATCTTCCTCCTCGCCGTAAATGGAGGGAAAGTGTATATAAGGAGCCAGCTTTGAAGGTCCGCTTGCTTCTGAAATCCGGCAGTGAAGTTTTCGGAGGATGAACTCAAGGTGAAAGAGTCCGTGACGATGAAGTTTTTCCTCCTCTCCATCTTTCTAGTCGGAGCCGTTACAGGTAGGGGAAGCATTGAGTGTACCTTTTTGTCACGAACCGCGTTCTTGGAGCTCATACGGGTATTCAGCAAAATGTAACGTCGGACCGCTCGGTTTAAACGTGGTAAAAACTTGCTTTCTTGTAAGCCTCGTGGGAAATGTGCTGTAGAAAGTCACACAAAAAAAACGGCAGGAAACTGGTATTAAATACTTCCAGTGAATTAGATTGATTGGAAAAATGAAAACATTGGGATGCTCGTGCAAAGCTTCCTGGTCCCCTGAAGTCGCTCATCCACGGGCTACGTCTGAATGTGGTCTTCACTCCGTTCTATCGCTACCAGCTATAGGCTGTGAGGCTAGCCCTATGTGGCAACGAGTGTGTTGTACTTGCCAACGTAGAACACATACTCATCCGCTGTCGGACTTTATATCAACGAGAGGCGTACACTGCAGTCACAGCTTGCCACCCTTGGCTGCCGCCCCTTCAACTTGTCGAGCATCCTCAGCCCTTGGGACACCGCGACCCACTACTCCAGGGCGGCCTTACGTCATGTAATTTGCTTTTTTGAGGAGACTGGCCTAGAGGATTCATTGTGACCCCAACAGCGCTCTCGGACATTCCCACCATCACGATCACGATCAGGAACGCCATCGCCGTTCCGATCATCCCCGTCATCGCTCATCATTGTCAACACTCATCATTGTCACCACTCATATTAGACACCCTAGCTATGGGGTAGCGTTCCACTCCCAGAGTGGAAAACCTCTCCACTTCATCGTCACAATATATCTGTTGTTGTTGTTGTTGTTGTTGTTGTTTGGATGCTCGCGGCATCAACGCCGGGTTGTATCAGCCTATCAGGGTAGTATGGTAGTAGTAGCACCGGGTAGTATGGACAGGACACCGGGTAGTATCAGGAACGTGCTGGATCCTGGAGCGAACTGTTTTAAACGTATCGAGGAACTTATTAACGTTTTTTTTTTACGTAACGTATTTTATATCATTTATTTTATTGACGTATTTTACGTTTTTTTTAAGTATTCATGTATTTTTATTGACGTAACGTAACTAACGAAACATATTGACGTTTTTAACGTATCTTAGCTTCCGAAAAATAAAATATACTTCGGGAACTCTGTACGTAACTGAAGGAGGTTCTGCGGTATCGGCGGTAGTTAGTTAGTTAATAAATTAGTAAAATTTATAATGTATAGTAATTTTTATATTGCGGAGGGAACGTTGTATATTATCTTGGGAAAATCCCATACGTGCCTGTGATACTTATTTGCTGCTGAATATATATGTTGTTGTTGTTATTTGCTGTGCAGAAGAAATTAAACATCAAATGAATGAATCGTGATGACGACACACTAAGCGTTGATAGTCACCGTTGGCTCATAATCATCAAAAGAAAGTGTTGTTTGTATCAAATTTTGATTCAAGGTTGAGGAAGGATTGAATGGCAATCACGCTTGCGCATTTCAACCTGAGGTGATTATGTGGACGAAACTCTTTGCAGGCTATCAAGTAGGAAAGGAATATGTTTACGAGTACGACGGAAAAATCCACGTGACTCAACCTGAGGTCCCGACCCAGTCTTCGGGACTTGCCTTCAAGGGTAAAGTCATCGTCCAGCCAAAGGCAGAACACCTGCACTTAAAGGTAAAAGACAGACGATCGCAGCAATGCGGTTCACCTTCATGACTTGGTCCGTGGCTCTAGATCGAAGACTTCGAAACGGCGACCGTCAACTGGGACGTCGTAGACGTTGCGACGCACCAGTTCCCCTACCAGACCCATCCGTCTCTGACGGAGAACCTCGGCAGGCCCTTTGGACTGAAGTTCACGGAGGGAAAGGTAAGGGGTACCAAGTACCAGAAAGTGGTGCCAGCATAAGGACGTCCGACTCCAATTACGCCAGACGAACTCACGTACACCATGAAGGGTACTGTGTATGGCAGATTAATACCTCGCGACAGTAATAGACCTGGGCTTGTGGCGCGACGGATACGGATCAGAAGATTCCAGGTTCAAATCCTGGCAGGCTCGGCGATTTCTTCTCCCTATCATCTCATATTTTTTCGTTGTGATTTCACATTAGTGTTTTTTCTTGTCAAGTGTTCAAATTGCTTCTCCTGTTCTGTATTATATACTTGCTGATGTAACCTCCTCCTCACACAACGCCCCCTGAGGGCACGTGAGGTATTGTCATAAATAAATAAATAATTTGATGTAGCCGGGGGGGGATATCTTGAAGCCCCTGAATAGCGCACTGTAGACTTCTTGGCCAAAAAGGGCGAACCTTGATTGTGATAAGAGCCAGTTCTTCACGCATTAGGTTTTACAGTCGTACGATGTTACAAGCGAATCCTTCGACTCTGCAGTTTGTGAACATCGAGCTCGGCAATCACGAACCTCTGTGGTCGCAAAACGTCAAGAAGGCTGTGGCAAGTCTCCTCCAGGTCGATCTCAGCCATGTGAAGCGCGCTCATCATGCTGATTCTGAGTACAGGGTCTATGAGGTGAGCGCGGCCTTTTGAACGTTCGATAGCTGTACAGATATTGACAGCGTTGCTTTGTCCTGTCTTCTAGGAAAACCTGGACGGTGTCTGCGAAACTCTGTACATTCTCTCTGCTGCAAGTCACGGTACCCCAACTCACCATGGCGGGCATGGCGAACATGCTGGACATGGTGGGCATGGGGGACATGATGGGCACGGCGAACACACTGGACATGGTGAGCATGGCGATCATGCTGGACATGGTGGGCATGGGGGACATGATGGGCACGGCGAACACACTGGACATGGTGAGCATGGCGATCATGCTGGACATGGTGGGCATGGGGAACATGGTGAGCATGGCGAACACACTGGACATGGTGAGCACGATGGACAAGGCGGACACACCGGACATGGTGAGCATGGCGAACACGCTGGACATGGTGAGCACGGTGGACAAGGCGAACACGCTGGACATGGCAAACACACCGGACATGGTGAGCATGGCGAACACGCTGAACATGGTGAGCACGCCGGACATGGTGGGCATGGCGAACACAGCGGACATGGTGAGCACGCCGGACATGGTGGGCATGGCGAACACAACGGACATGGTGAGCACGGTGGACACGGTGTGCGGTTGGAAATCACCAAAGTGAGGAACAGGGACAAATGCACAAAAGCCCCTGTGGCTTTCTACGGACATTTCCGCGGGGATAAATGCGAGAACTGCGAGTCGACGGAACACGTAAGTCCGCTGACGTCCTGCACGAGAACCTATGCTTCTCGAGGTCGTGCGTTTCTCGCGACTTTAACGCCGATTGGCTGGAAGAGCTAACAGGCCTTCTCGGTTTCCCTTTTGTTCCATCTTTCAGCGTCCTTTTGTAACCACCGCAGAAGTGAAGGTTGGCCTACATGGCACGCCGCAGAACTTTGTCGTCGATCACGCCTGCTCGACAAGTAGTCAAGTTTACGTTCCTTTCAATCAAGGAAAGGTGGTTACCATATACGTCAAGTAAGTTTCGTGAATGTGTCTTTCCATCCATTCCACACGTTCACAGATTCCTACTGATATGTGGGATGGTAATGTGCGTGGTCGCACGGCAGACACGTTGAAAAAATTTGCTGCATCGGACAGACAGTTTTACATGATTTAATCTGACAGTACATTTCGTCTCCTAGCCGAACCCTGGTTCTTCAAGAAGAAAGGGAAGCTACAACAGACACCTCACTTCCAGAAGAACGAGGAATTATCACGACTCTGTCTCAGACCCTACCCGAAACAGGAAACATTCAGAATCCAGACGATCTCAAGCACCGCAATGTCTTCTTCGATATCTTCCATCTTGCTGTTGATAAGGACAAGGTACCACGCGCCGTTTTATAGATCATGTTAAGAAGTCGTTTCAAGATGGAGAAAAAACATCGAGCCTTAACTGGTTACTGCCTCACTTTGCAGCAAATGAGTTATGTAAGACGTAAAACAACACACGAAGTGTTTTACAGTTAATGTTCTGCAGTCAAATACTCAACAACGACAACAAATAAATTAATGATAATGAATGGAGAAATTCGCCACGTAAGGTGCGGCCCACTACCCAGAGGCACAATGGGGCAGGATGAGAGGTGTCCTGATGATGAAATGATGAACGATGCTAGATAGGGTCGATAGTCAGTGCAGTCAGTTAGACATCAGAAGTACTCAAACAGCATCTTGTTCTAGTCAAATTGCGTGCATAGTTACTGAAATGCTGTCTTCATGCCTGATGATCTTCAAACAGCTCATCAAGGAGTTCAACGAACTGGCCGACGTCGATTTCACGGAAGAAGATTACAAGGACGCCCTGCACAAGGCGAGCGCACCTCAAAAGTTCACTGAACTATTTCACTCGTTCGGCGCCCTCACCTACGAAGAAGTCTCACAGTTCTACGAGAACAACGTTGTCAACGCCCCCGAAGAGAGGAAAGAGCATCTCTTGTGAGTCTGTCGTTCAATGATTCACTCACATAACCTTAGAGCAGTATCATCGCAGAAGTACTCCTCACGATATGTAGTAATACATTCTGCAAGAAGAACTGCTTCAAATAAGATTGTTCCAGAGCTGTGTGCTTGAGATATCGTCAGGACTGATGTTCACCTTTGGCATTTGTCCCTTCATTCGACCTTGTGTTGTCGATTTTCAGAGCCCTCTTCATCGACTTACTGAGTGCAACCGGCTGTAACCAACAAATCGCTTTCGGTCTTCACCTCATCAACGGAGGACACTTAAGGCATGAACATGCCAAGCGATTCCTCAGCAAGCTTCCTTACAACGTCAAGGAACTCAGCGACGCCCTTTTGAACGCCATTATTGTAAGTATTGTAAGCATAAAAGGATTATGCGAGCGAGCTGACGTAGGCAACATACCCCCGAGACTGGGGTGAAGACAAGGGTACGATGTGTGGTGCGTTCGTTTATTCGTCCCCTTGTCTTCACCCCAAACTCAGGGATATGTTGCCTACGTCATAGAAGACACCTTCCTTTTTACCGATTGGTCGCCACCTGGTCGCGGTGAAGGGTAAAGGGACGCTCTTCCACTCCCTTATCCACCCATGAGTTAAGTCCTTATACCAATGAGTTACAGTAAAGAATTACGGCGTTGTACCCTTTGTCGCGACCAATCGCGACAATAGTATGTAAACCTAATCCAATTAATGACTGCAAGAAATGACCCTGTAAGTTGGCAGATTTTTCTTTAAAAGGTGTCCACTGAAGGTCCCAAAAGGGATATCACCCATTTTAATGCCGACGGCGCCCTGTTTTAGAAGCCATGCTTTTTTTTTTTTCACGAAACTCATTTGAATTTTTATTCAAATAATGAGCGCCACCCATTCATTCACACGGTGCGCAGCCTGTAGTTGGTCTCAGACAGATATTTGAAAAAAAAAAATCTTCGATTGGTGCTTCTGTTCGCGAATCATACAGCCGGGAGATTTAACTGAAACACCCTGTGGATGCAACTACTATTGCACCACTCTCTCAGAGGATGTCTGTAAAATTGCTTGAAAGCAAATAAAGGCAGTCCTATAGAAAAGAAACGTGGTTAGCGACTATATCGAATTCACCAACAAGCGTAGACTGTGGTTATTTCTTTCGTCAATACTTAGGTTCTTTATGGTTCAGTAACATATTCTTTGTCGCTCTACGATACTTCAGGACACGTGCAAGACTGCCTTCGTTAAGTCCAACGACCGCGTCGAGGCTGCTTGTCTTCACGCTGTCGGTTCTCTGATCGAAACGTCCTGTCACCGGGCGAAGGCAGACGAGGAGGAAGACGGAGGGTTCTGCAAGCTGGACATTGTAGGAAGATTCTTCAATGTAAGTTCATAATTACCCTAGTACTGCGGGTTGCCGCCTAGGCGGCGCCACGTAGCCCGCCTCCAGCGCTGAAGGTCTCGTCGTTTCTCTATAGTACTCTGTGACACCGGAAGACGTCGCGCACCAGAGTGACTTCCTGAATACAGCCTACATCGAGATCGCCGGCAAGCTGGCCACGCGAGGCAGCATCCGAACCGTGGCACGGTTTGCCTCTCCCAGAGTGCACTGCCCCGTACAACGTACCGCGGCCCTGTGGGCACTTGCCCAAGCTGCACTAAAGCAGCCACAGCTGGTACGTTCCTCAGTTCGCCAAGCGCAACGCGTGACAGGTCATCTCGCAGGTCCGTCACATTGTCCTGCCCATCTACTTGAACACCAGCGAGGTACATTCCATTCGTATCGCCGCTTTTGTTGGCGTTGCGTCTACGTACCCTGAGCTGTCTCTTCTACGTCACATTGCTCTGGAGCTCATTCATGATCCCAGCGACCAGGTGGCTTCCTTCGTGACGAGCCTCTTCCGAGAGATCGAGAAGTCCAACTTCCCTTGTTACGCCGCTTTGTAAGTATACGATGCATCCCCCGGGCTCCGCGAGACAAGTACTGAAGTTTCTCTTCGAACACTCCTTAGGGCACGCCGGCTCAAGTACGTTGTGCCTCTCTGGAACAACGTCGTACGCTTCAACAAAAAGCAAAAGGAGACGTATTCGCGCTTTCAGATGTCCTCTGGTTACGACGGTAGGTAAAGTAATGTACTTACTCTGTATACCGTAGCTTAGCAATATCTTGTTTTTTTTTTGTTTTTTTTGTTAAGTCATTCGTACTCATAAGATATAACAATCTTGCAAGTTCCAATGCCCAACCGCTTTCCGCGGCTTTTCCCTATCCCTATATCCCCTTGGCAGTGGCCCATAACGTAAATAACTAAATATTTAGCGTCAATGGACGTTCGACAATTTTTTGCTTGCAGACATTTTATGGAAATATTTTGCGAAGCTGTCTTTGGACAAAAAAAAACAACTGTCAGTAACCGTCATATTCTGTTCTATTTCACCTACTGCAGCCAACCAATTTGCCTATAGAAACACGTTGCAATCTTTCAAGTTGACCAGATGCTACACTTGTGATAAGATATCACTAATATCTAATCATATGATACTCAGTAAAAAAAATGCACAAATGCGGATAACTTGATAATCTGTTGACTCAAGAAACTACACCGGTTTTCCTGCAGAAAAGTACAACTACGGTGGCGCCACCATGCTCTCTGTAATCCGATCGGAAGACAGCTACTTGCCACGGAGTGTCTATCTTGCCGCTCAGGATTACTTTGCTGGCTACACGCACGATACATTCTCGCTGGCCTACCAGGGCTGGGGCGTGGACAAGCTGGTCTCGCACATTGTGGCCCCTCGTCTTGGTTCAAAGAAAAACCTGTGGAACTTCTATGGCAAGCGAAGGACCCCCAGAGACACAGACGAACGGGAACAACTCAATCACGCTGTAAGTATATGTGGACTGTGGAGTAACAATGAGGCTCCTGCCCTGTCTGATGACCCGCTGCGTCCTTTCAGCTACCAATAACCACGCGGGGCTACGATCCGTTCCACGTGGACATCAAGGTCCACCTCTTTGGACACAATATAGAGACGTGGGAGTTCAATGAAAGAACTCTGGAGATGTTCCACAGGCCCGGAGATCCTGGTACGTTTTCTTCTTAAGAACGCTACAGGGTATAGGGGCAAAAGAATAAGGACAAGCTTGGTGTGTTGCCATGACCGGCTTTAGTACCTATCACAACAACCAAATAGTGTAGCTAAGGTACCTCAGCATTTTGGATGGGGATCAACATCCTTTTTCCTAAGGTGTGGCCCCAGGAAATCCTCGATGTGTAAATATGGATTCTAAATTTTTATTTTTATTTTTTTATGGAGCGCAAGGTAGGAAACAAAATTATTATAACTGTCATTTTGACAGTGAGCACGGACTTTGCTCCCTCCAGCATTTCGATCTTGCAGTTCTGCAGGGCCAGTGCTCGCCCTGGTGTCCCTATAGGGCCTGGCATTCTGACTCCAGGTTTAGGTAACGCAAGCGTTCTTATTTTCAACAGAAGGCGGTCTGGTTGACGTTTTCACGCGGGTCCTTGGCCGCGAAGTGAAGTCAAAGAACTTCTACATGTCCCGTGATCTCATCTGGATATTCCCCACCGATGTCGGATTTCCGGCTTTCTTGGACGTGAAACAGGCGAACTTCATTTATGCAAACCGTCATCAGATTACAGTCCAGGAGGAAGGACCTGCCTTACAGTTGGGGCTTCAACGTCATTACCTGTAAGTCTTCAATGGTACCGCGCTGTCTTGGAGACAACGCGGTATATTTCTGGATGGGGAAACTCGTAGAATACGTCGGGCCATATTCTTAAACGATCCTTAAATGGACCCTCCACTCAAGCCGCTCCTATCCAGACCGGTTTTATGCTTCAAGGACCGACCTTGACTCGAAACGCTTTCTGAGCTAGGGAAATCCCTCGCGCTTTCCTCAGGTACCACACGGTGATGCCGGGCTTTTCTTGAAGTCCCATTCCTCCTCAAGGGGTGCATTGCTTCTTTCCCCTACTCGCTGGAGTCCAGGCGGGGTGTCCTTTAAAAACACGGACCAAGAGATTCTAGTTCTTCTCTATCTTCTTCTAGCATCAATGTACCAGTGTCTCGTGCTGGCCGTTAGACGTGGCAGATATAAGTTTTATCTCTAAGCCCCAAAGAGTGTGTCGAGCACAACTAACCTAGCGTTACGTTCACAGCTACGACAGCTTCGCTTACGAAACCTTGGGAATCGGCCTGACTTTCAACAAGACTTCTTTCGGCGTTGGATACCACAAGCGTCTGGCTGTGTCCTTGCCTCTGAAACTCCACTCCACTTACGACTTCAAGACGCACAACTTCAAGTTGGAGAGGCCTCTGACACTCCCCGTCGACCTCTTCAATTATTACTTTAAACCTTATTCCTTCATCGAGCCTTTTGACGACACCGTAGGGAAGGGCAGTTCAGAGTTTGCGCTCACGGAACTCCCACTCTATAACGACGAAGAGCTCAGGCATGTAAGTCGGCGTGTGTTCTCCTCATACTTTACTACGCTCCCCTTTATGTTATCTTAGCTGAGCGAGCTTCTTCTGGTTGGCTACATGGTGAAGGCAAAGGCAGAGCATGATGTAGGAAGAATCGTGGTTATGGGATATGCTATGGGCATGAGCTACTAGATTATAGCGACCACGTCATACGGACCCATTCCCAGCGCCGCATTTGGAGGCTAGCGGTGGCGCTAGTCATCGGCCCGGTTATTGCTTCCTCAATATCTGCGATACTTTGTACTTCAGCTCACTTTAGTATTTTTGTACAAGCGGTGGATGTCCCACAGAAGATGCTTCCTTCTAAGGTTGATTATCATCATCATTCTACGCGTTTTCATAGGAACTGTTGCTGTCGTCTGCTACGGTAGTCGTGGTGGTGGTGGTGGTGGTGGTGATAGGGCTTGCCGTTGTCGGCCTCACGTATGTGGGCAACGTCACGACTCACGCCCTGGGGGAATGTGCGTCCAGGGCCGACTTCTAAGGGAGCTGTGCCGACATATGTCTGAAAGCGTCTGAGGAAAACCCAGGAAAAACCCCAGACAGCACAGCCGGCACCGGGATTCGAACCCGGGTACCTCCCTCTCGGTAGTCGTGGATCCACTTCTGCGCGTTCAAAATTCAAATTTCCATCGTCCAATCATGATGCAGGTCTCGCGGGCCGATGAGTAGCGCCCCTAGCGGATCGTGCGGACGGGCTCCTCATTGGCTTTGCCGTGTATGACATGGTCGCTATTATCTACTAGGTCGTGGCTTTAGGGTGTAGCCCAGGTAGAAACCAAAAGTAACCTAACCAATTCCTTCAGTAACCGCTGGCCGTTTGCGCCACTGACCTCAACTTTGTTTCGTTCCTGGCTTCATATGAACTGATAACACTAGACAATACTCCGCGGATTCGCTAAGGTATTCACGCCTTTCTTGTGATGGCTCCGTCTTTGTTCTAGTTCGATAGGACGTACTTCACTGACTTCTTGGGTTATGGAATCAACGTAAAAGGTCACTTGATCGACAAAGGTCGTCAGAAACACCTGCACCGGTTCTGGTACGAGATGGATTGGCGTCAGAAGTTTTACTATCTATACGTAAACCCGCACTGGCATCCGCGGGCTCTGGCCATTCAAGTCATTCCAGCGGAGCAGGATGCCACGAACACCGTAAGAATGAACGATCACCGGTTCTTTTCCGAGTTTGCATAAACGTGAACTATGAACGCGAGTAATTGCTCTTCAGATCGAGCTGGACATCGCCCCCAAGTGCTATGGACCAAAGGACGTTCAACGTCACAGCGAATTTGCCCCGAACGACATCGCGTCCTACGGAGGACACAATACTTCCGCTCACGTCCTCAACGTGAACTTACACCTGAAGGGAGAAACGAAGACGCGCTCTGTAAAGACTGAACTGACGTATACCTACAGCAACGACCTGCTCAAGCACTGGGTTCGCTTCTTTTACGACAGGACGCCTTTCCATGAACAAGAGAAAAACCACAAGAAGGTAAAGAACTGCGTGCTGAACAATAACTAGGTGTACATTGTATTTTTCTTTTTCTTTTTTCTGCTGCGAATAATTTTTCTACCCATCAGATCTGCATTGACACTACGGCGACGTTCCCAAGACCGGAATGGGCCAAACTGGAGAAATTGGCTGCTTTTTACCAGGGGAAGACTGTCGACGCCAAGGCCAACGTTGCATACGGTGCGGACTGCGCTCACGGATCGCGGGCAAGTATTCCAAGAATGCGCAAGCTCGGCCTGGAATCCCTACTAAACCAGTTTTTTTCAATCACTCTGCGTATAGATCTTCTTCCATGGCACCTACGAGCATACTAAATCTGACGCTGAAGAGATCAACGACGTTGCCAGCGGCGCACCGCCGAGCAAGAACAGGTTCAAGCAGAACGTCCTGCGAAGGCTGTACCAAAAATGTCGTTTCTACCAAGAACGAGGCATCAAGTTGAATTACTTCTGCGTTAAGTACCTCTATCACAGCAGTCGCCTCGGTAAACTCAACCTCGACGTTGAGTACCACAACCTCAAGCCGGTGAGTGACGACCATACGCACTTATATTCCTGGTTCCCCTTGTAAAAATTCGAGGATTTTCCTCTGAATGTCACACGGCACTTTCAATGCGGATTGAATCCGATCCGCATCGAGTTTCTCAAGAGCGTTCGGTGCGCGGTGCTACTACATGGTCCAACTCAATGCGTATTGAAAGGTTGGCTTGCGCTAACAGCCCCGGGGGCAGCACATTGAGACTGACAAATATGTTCCTAAACAGTCGACAATAACCGCTTCCGCATTGTGGTGTCTGCTAAGCCTTTATGTGGGGCGCGGTGTCGAGAATGGTCGAGATTAAACAAATTAGCAAACTCAGTCGCCCGTCATACCTAGACTAAAACTGTAACCGTGAAATTACATGGCAATTGTATAGAAACATTTGCAAATTAATGTGTTTTTTTGTTGTTGACTACAAAAAATTCGCTGAGTACGAGGATGCCAATGACGGTCTTCAAGCCGTCTCGAGAATCTCAATCTCTCTCCCCCTGTCACACGGGCAGTCTTCAACGATCATTGAAATCAATGACCATTGAAAATGTGTGTAGTGACACCAAGCTTGTAGCGTGTCAACTCCCCAAGGAGAATTGGATTCCGTGTTCCCCGACAGGTTTAACTCGTTACACGCTAGGTGGCGCTACGCGCATTTTCAATGACGATTGGTTTCAATGGTCATTGAAGACTCCCTGTGTCAAGAGGGTATAACAAACTGGATCGGGTTAGGCAGGATCGGAGTTGGATCCTACTCGAACGTGTCCGTGTAGCAGCGCCCGATCCGCATTGACGTCGATGAGCATTGGCTCAATGCGGATCGAAAGTGTCCGTGCGACAGGGGTATAATAAGATTCACGTTTATCGCAAGCAGTTGCTGCCACACCTACACCACGCCTACCACCAGCACAGCAAGAAACATCCTGGATTCTTCGCTGCCATCTTCGCACACGTGGGGGGACCACAAGGAAAGTTGCACGTCGTTTCCGAAGTGGAAGCGTTCAGCGGATGCCGATCTGCCGACGTTACCGTGACAACCGGTGACGGTCACGTCTTCCGGCATGAGGGCGTGCCCACGTTCTCCCACCTTCTGGAACCGCGTGTTCTCAACATGCTCAGTTACAGCAACCTCCAGGAATACTCGGAACAATACAAACTGAGTAAGTACCCGAGTAAGCTGCTGAATCATTCCGCGGCGTCATATATGTCACGGTTTGTACGCTCTCGCATGCAGGAACGTGTGATCTTCAGGGACACAGCGTCCGTACGTACGACGGGGTTGTAGTTGATCTACCGGAAACGGACTGCTACAAAGTGGTGACGAAGGACTGCTCCCCGCGCAATATCTTTACGGTGCTGGCTAGGGCAACGCAGTCTCCTACGTTTCCCAAGGTTAGCATCCCATATCTCATTAGCGAAACAACACAACACGCATACTTCCTCCACTATTCCGACCTTTAGGCCCTGTTGCGATTTCTAACGGCTTGAAAAACAATCTGTAACCATTTCTGACCAATGAACCAACGAACATTAGAGAGAACTGATGTTCTAAGGCTGGAACAACATAGAAGGGACAAATACATTCAAAGCCTCAAGTACTTCAGTGACTTCCATCTTCCATCTTTCAACGAACATTGTTCCCATATGCTCGAGACTACGTGTGCGGCAGGTTATTAACGTGATTCTCAAAACGACGATGTTTAATGCACCCTATTCTGCCACTATCTGCACAAGCATATACTTATCATTGTTTCGTTACGTTCCTGTTAAATCAGAAACAGGCAAGTGTGCCACCGTTGTCTTGAATGGCCATTGTAGCCGCATTAATGTTATCTCGCTGCAATTACATTATGGTACGATTGTAACCGCAGACACCGTGTGCTTGATGCATTTCTACCCAGGCGGTGAAAATCTTCCTGGCCAACGTGACAATTGAAATTGGTCCCAATGAATCTGGCCCCGTGGTCCTCGTGAACGGTGAGAGGGTGCCGGTCACCAAAGAGCAGCCATACAGCCACGTGGTGGAAGGTGCTGAGCTCTTCTACGTCGAAGCCGTCCAGAGGTACTACCTCCTCCAATCAAACTCTCATGGGCTCTACGTGCTCTTCAATGGACAGATGCTGTTTGTACAGGTAATGCACTCAATTAACTTCATGCGCCTTTGCGGCTTTAAGACTTTAGTGATTTGAGAAGGGCATTGGTGCTGACTGCGAAGGGGTTGGTAGGTGCGTGCAAAAGCGTTACAGCCGCCCCTCACTAAGCCTAAACGGCGGCCGCCTCGCCCCAGCTTCATGCACGGGTGTTGGACAGGGCGTTTCGCTTTAGGACGCAGAATTTTACGGGATTTGCGCATCCATTCGTATTAATCTCGCAGCTATCGTTCTCTGATGTAGTAAGGATACAATCAATTAAGTCGCATAAAGTATTCACTGATATTCACGTACAGAAAAAACTAGGCGTTGCGCAATAAGAAAATGTTGTAGGTTGGAACACGTTTTGAGTCACTCCGCAATGTGTGTGGTATATGTCCCCGTATTTTTAAGAGTAGCCCAGAAGTCATTTTTAACACCCTGTTTTCTTTCTATAAAGCTGTTAAGTAGGCCAGTAAAGTGCACCATGAGAAGTAATTCACCCCACAAAGTCATAATTATCGCAGAAATTAAAGCAGCCGGTGACCTTGCCCTGACGCTATACCGTCCGCGCTTGCTCATTGGTTCAGAGTATCGTCTGCTAGCCAGCATTTCAGGGCTCTGAAGAAACATTGCCCACAGGGAAACTCCCGCGGGACAATGAAATCCTTCATGCCCACGATCACCCTTTCAATCCCCCCCCCCCTCCCGAGGGAAAATGTTTACGGACTACAAAAGAAAAAAACAAAAAAGCCCTCACCCACAAAAAGGAAAAAAGACAGGCGCTGACCTCTACTGACCGTTATGACGTCATAAATCGTCCCTCTCCCGCTTGTCACACCCCGGGGGGCGAGTCGAGAGTGAACAACCGCGGCTGTGTTTGTGTACGTTTTCTTTTTTTTTTTTTTTCATCTTCTTCTTATTTTCTCTCTTTAAAAAAAATGTATGCATCAAAACATTTTGTGCTCGGCAAATTGATGCATATACTTTCATCGGATGTCTTGAACTGCAAATATTTTGGATGGCCCTCTGTACTCCTTCAATGTACCAATATTTCGAGTGTGTAGTCCTTCAGGCTTCGGCTTGCTGTTGTTCACAGAATTAAAAAAAAATCGTGCGAATCCTGCCTAGCTGACTATCAAACGGGTCGTTCGAATTCTGAGACTGGTATTCTTTCTTCTTCTTCTTTCTTTTTTTTTTTTTTTTTTTTACCTGCAGGCTGCACCATTCTACCGAGGCAAGCTGTGCGGTCTCTGCGGCGATTACAACTACGAGAGGCACGACGAGCTGCTCGGTCCCAACAAGCACCTTTACAACGACACGCTCGCGTTTGCGAGAAGCTACGTCGTTCCTTCTGACAACTGTCACTTGTCGTGAACATACCATCCAGTGTAATCATTCCATTTTCGTTGCCATTTTCATTTCCGGGGCAACGTTTGCTCGGGGAAATAAATGTGTCTTAAAGACTCCGTGCCGAGTTTCTTTGCGTTGGCAACACGTCCCTGAGCCTTGGAAGGAAGGACAAAAGACACAAACGAACAGCATTTACGTTCGTCGAAAAGACATGCGCTGCTAAGCCAGGTGCTTTGTGACGTATACCGCCGTAGCGTACTAAAAAGATTGTGTAGGTGTTACAAACCAGCGTTCTCTCGTTGACGGTATAGCCAGGGTCATGCTGAAGACTGTAAGGTGCCGTGTTCGAATCCAACCACCGGCTGTGGCGTCCGAGGTATTTCCCTGGGGTTTCCGCAAGGACATTCCGGAAGAATGTCGGCACGATGTTCCCTGTGAAGTCGGCCCAGGACGCACACTAACCCCCTCCTCCCCCCAACTCCTTCCTGCTGTTCTCTTTCCATCTTCCACGACTGTACGCCATTCATCATAGCAAGAGTTGCTTCGCGGCGCTAACACGAAATTTAAACGAAAAAATGTTACATAGTCAACGGTGCGATTGGAATTCCGGACTAATCCAGAATCCAACCTTAATTCGTGTGGTTAAAACCGACGCGTTCCACAAAGTACTGCTTAAAACAAAAACAAAAAAATGAGCACGATTCCGCCTGACAACAATGTTGCTCCAAGGTTGCCTTCGCACCCATTCCGGGAGCACGCCTGAGCCGTTGCTAGGAGACAACTCAATATCGTAAACTTAACAGAATCTTAATATCGCCACGTAAGAGGGGTTTATCTCAGAAGCATTCTTGTGAAGGCATTTTAATTGCAACGGAGGAAAACAGTGAGACAATGTGAGTAATACAGTAAGATCAGTAAGGCAAGACACAGAACTGAAGGGCTGGTATGCACGTTTTACGTTTCCAATGTAACACGTTGCGACTGTTCACCTCACGCGTGAACGTATTCACGAAATACCTTAATAATTCGCAAAATTGTTCATAAATTTATTCTGCAGTCTGCGAAATAACCCAATAATTCGTGCGATCATTGCACACGATTGATGTATTATTAGAGCGCGACACACACAAAGAAAAAAAAAACGTGTACAGTGACACGTAAATTACACGATTTTCACCTGAACACGCAAAATCGTATTAAGCAGGAAATCGTACTAAGCGGAAATTCGTATTAAGCAGGAAATCTCTATAAGAGGTACTCCTGTCGTCCTTCCTCACCAGCCTATCGCGGTTTTTCCAAGTTGACCCTTTCCCTTTTCGCAATGCAGCGTTAATTCGTATCATCGAAGTTTGATTCAATTCAATTCGTCGTACTTACTCGAAACACACGAATACCAAGTCGAAACCATGTGACAAAATATATCGTTCTCAAATGATATGTACAACATGTAGTTAAAAAATATATTCTTAACGCTCATTGTGTGCATTTATATATTCGCTATACTCCGCTTTAGAAATGAAGAGTTGAGGTTAGCCCATTCGATACGAGATGGTTCTCGCAAAAACTAGTTGTCGCGCGAGAGAAATCAAATGGCGTGATGGTCACTTGTTGCAGCACTTTGACTTGCTGGGCGTTTGTGCGAGTTGGACGTCTCCACTTTCCCGTGGAATCGATTTAGCGATCATGGCTCTGGAGAAAAAAAAATATATATCACAGGGAGGATTTTTAATCTATCTTCCATACACAATGCCAGACAGTGGCTGTAATGGCTCATATTACGCCTGTTCTAACGAGATATTGTTGTTACATCCACCTGTAAACCACCTGTCTATACAATAGGAGACATACAGACGGTTTTCGATTTTCAAATTATTTAAGCACCTGTTATTAATGTATCCCTGTATGCCAAATTGCGCATCATGAAGAAATGGCATGCTTCAGTCGTGCGCCTTCATAATGGAACATGCACGTGTGAACGTGCGAAAATGTGCATGTGAACATGTACACATGAATATGGGTATGCACACATGGAACATGTATGCACACACTAACATATAAAGGCTTGTGCATCTGAATATGTGCACTGGAACACGAACATGTGCATATAAATATGTGCACTAGGACATGTTTGCTAACATGTATAATTGGAACATGAACATGTGCACTGGAACATTTACCTATAGAAATATGACACGTGTATGCATACATAGGACACGCACATGTTAAAACATTAACGTGTGCATGTTATCACATGCATGTGAAAATGTATATTGGCATATTAATATGTGCACTGTGAAATGTGTATGTGCACTTGAACACGAACATGTGAAGGCACAGAGTGATACGTAAGTAGAGCTAAGAGGGGGAACAGGATTAAAATCTATTCATAGACCATTCATGAGGTGAGGTTAGGTTAGGTTGGGTTAGAAAAAGACAAGATATACCTCGTCAGCGATGCTACAGCCTCCTGGATGTTGGACCCGTCTTTGGCACTGGTTTCGATGAAAATGGCTTTAATTTCCTGAGTGTGTCCAAAAAACAGTGTGATCACCGAACGTCACGCACGAAGTCTTCGACATGAACCCGTTGAACATGTTGATCATGATAAATATACGGAAGTCGTTACCTCCGCTATCTTCTCTCCCTCCTCACGGCTGATAACAGTGTTGCCCTGCGATAGAGCCCACTCCCTCAGGTCCGTCTTGTTGCAGACTAGCATGATAGGGACGCCTCTGGAAGCGGCCTCCTGGCATTTGAAACAAACAAAAAAAAAGGATAATCTTATCCTTGCGTCACTATCTCGGACTAGGTCGATAAACGCCCCACGTGCCTGGGGACGCGGTGGGCGACAGCTCTGGAAGGGACGATGGCAGAAAAGAGGGTACCCTACACACATAACACGGCTTACCTCCAGGTCATTCGCCCACTGTCGGACATGGACGAAAGATTGTTCGTTGGTGCAGTCGTACATGAGCATGACGCCGTCGGCTTTCCGAAAGTACGACTGCGTGATGCACCGAAACCTAGAATATATGGCTGTCAAACAAACGCCGACCCCGAAGTCGTCGTCAGGTCTACCTTTCTTGGCCAGCCGTATCCCAAAGCTGAAGGCAGATGTTTTTCTCGTCTATGGACACGTTCTTCGTCTGAAAGTCAACGCCTGCAAAAAGAATTCTCTTGGACGTTATCGTTGCGACGCGGACAACGCGGACCTACCCAAAGTTGACGTCAGCTGCGGTAGGAAGATACCTTTGCTTAACCGCATGATGAATGATGACTTCCCGACAGAGGCGTCCCCGACAAAGACAACCTTGAACGTCTGTTCTGGAGGTCCGGAACAGAACCCGAAGACTTCCCCTGTAGCTTCCGTTGCCTTGGGTGACCCCGAATCACTCATGGTCGGCTGAGACGAAGACCTCCTCGACATCTTCCTCGGAACCGGTGTAGGGGGCTCCGAACTCGCTGAGACTTCTTCTTTGACGAATACGTCGTCGCATGAGGGACTTGAAGCCAGCTGTCGTGAGAGGTGCTTTCGGGGTCTCGTAGCAGGTTCTTGAGGTATGCTGCGTGTACGTGGTAACGGTACTGGAAGGGATACGGGCTTCTGGGGAGAGAGAGACCTCTGACGTCGTGTGTAGGCGGCGACGTTGGGATTGGATGGCCGCCGGAAGATGTCGACGGGGCTCGCCGTACGGTGGTACCTGCATTAGGACGACGGATGCATGTCAGTGTCCCGACAGAAATTATGAAGGTACGGCTAATCTCGATATGCCCATGTGCGCGTAAAAAGAGCGTCTAGAAAGCACAGTCCACAACACCTACGTATTTTACGTTTCAGTGCACTGCCCTGCTAAGGCAAACCACTTTCAAGTTACCTCGCGATGAAGGTTGTCACGTAAGCATCTAAGACACGGAAACAACGCCGGTGAAGAAAATAGCAGCGCGTTTCCAAACTTAGCCTGAAGACATGTGCTAGCGAAACTTCTGCTTCTTCGGAGAGGAAGGTCAAACACAGCCGAATCAACATGTGGCGCTGGTGTTTGTGCAGAAAGATTTATCTACAATATCGGAGAGCACAGGAGCTCAACTTCAGGATCACCTTCAGTTAGTAAAATGAGCGGTTCCATGCGCCTATGCATATATATATATATATGGCGTTATAGAGGGTTTTTCTTACCTCGCAGTGGTAGGATCCACACCCAACTGACGTTTAATCTCGCTGATCCTCCTGGACGACAGGGCCGCTCTGCTGGGCGTCGCCTGAGGTGAGGCTTCCACACTCTCCAGCTGTCGACATGAGTCATCTCCCCTTAATGACCCCCTCGCAACATTACCCACATTAACTTCACTCACACTGCACCAGGTGTTTCTGCTGCCTATTCCACTCTCACTGCTCGCAGAGATGCTCAAGTCCGGAGACACACTTTCACCGAGTGCAACGGGCAAGGATTCTGTCCCCCTCTCTGTCACGGAGGGACGCTTGGTCCTCGGGGCCGTCGGTGGAGGCGTCGCGGAAGCACGAGTTTGAACGGGAACGGTCACCATTGTTGGTTCAGGTTGAACCTCGTCTTCGGGAGTCGCTGCCTCTAGCGTCTGAACGGGAGACGAAAGGGACGAAGATGTCGAACTTCGCCGGCGTTGCCCAAGCGTCTCGTGGACGATGCGAGGCTTGAAGGTAAGGCTGTTCCCATCCTCTGGCTCGTCGAGCGATGAAAGTGGCGCCATCTCGGCAAGGCCCGGTTGATCAGCTTCTGCAACGGACCGAAGTGTGGACATGCCACTGTCTGAAACAGGATGGAAGAAGCGGAGGACGGCTGGCCTTAGTGTACAAGAGAGGATACCTCTTGTATCTGGTCCAGCCTTCTCGTTACAGAATACAGGTACTCCGGGGTCTTCTAGTCATCACTGTCTCTAAGACTTCTGTGTGTTTACTTCTGTGTTTACGATATGCAAGAGGAGTACCTGTGCCTTCAGAGACGGGAGCCAATGGGAGTTCGTTGGTCATCACTGGACTGGGTGGAGACCCTCCTTTTGACCATATTGCGGAAGCTCGCTCTTCTTCGTCAGGATCAAGGAAGTGAGGCCGATCCCGCAGGCTCCTATGAGAGTGATCACGTGTGAGGTCAGGAAACCGTGAACACTAACAGACCAACAGCATATGCTCTCAGCGCTCTAACCACTGCATCCATCTGAAACCGCAACCACTGAGACAAGTCTTCCCAATTGACGATTCCGCAAGCCAAGTCGTGGTGGAAGGTTTCCCCCTTTACCCATTTGGGAATCCCCCATATACGCGGGTTCAAACGGGTCTTACAACCCCCTCGCTTTAGTTACACGACCTGCCGCACAGATGGCGCTACGGAGGCAGATACCTGTCGCCCCACGTGATTTCCATCGAAGGCGATAGCCGCAAGCCCTTACAAATCACTTCACTGCACCTGCGACATCATCCATCAACTTCGCCGAAGATTCTTCGTTTCCTCAACAAAGACCTGACACAGACTCCGTCTTGCGTATATTGTTCTCACTTCGCTTGCAAAGATCGCGTCACTCAGGCGTTGTAGTTCACAGTCCCATCGCCAACACAGAAACTTGACGGCGTTATGTAATTTCAGCTCTGCGCCGAAATATCTGGCCGCATTGAGTGCGATCTGGAGCGTGATACAAGAAGCGGGACGCACCTGCGCGTGACTCTTCGATGACGGCTCGGAAGACAGGCGTATGCTAGTGCTGGAGGGGGAAAGGTTTCCGTGCACATGTGCGGCGAGACAGGTACACACTTGTGCACTTTTGTTCCTTCCTTATCCAAGGCCTCTTACTATGACAACTAAATTAGAAGTTTGTATACGCCGCTCAGGTCGTTCGAAATGAAAGAAATGAAAGCTGGAGACTATTCCTTCCACACTCTAAGAAAAAAAAAAGGAGTAATTTTACTCCTTTGGGGGAGTAAATGCTTTGCCACAAAAAAAAAAAAATAGTCCCTTTCGGGAATAAATGCACGGGAGTAAATGAATGTCGCAGATTTGAGACTGCATTTCACGCGCTGTTGTAAGAGTCCCAGGTACATAACTCGTGTGCATGCATGAAAATACGAGTACTATGAAGCAAACCGTCAACCGTGATGTATCGAGTGATATAAAACCTTGCGCCATACATAGGGCACAATTTGCGAAGAAAGATGCGCTAACTGTTTCTTACTCTGTGTGGCTGGAAAATTGCTACGTTTGCTGAGTTATACAGCCTTATACCATCAGATTGACCTAGGGCACATATTTATATAGACTGTTGCATTCTGGAGACCATTCGCGAAGTTCAGTGACAATCTGCAGTCTTGGGGAGTAAATGTCGGGACTAAAGGTCGGGTTAGGGGACCAAAATGGGGAGTAATTGCAGTCTAGGGGAGTAGAAGCTGCAATTACTCCCCGTTTTACTCCTTTTTTTTTCTTAGAGTGTAGGATGCCACAGTGCTTGCAGAGCTGTGTTACCAGAGTTTGTTTGTTTTTGTTGTTGTTTGTTTGTTTGTTTGTTTTTCCCTGATATCTTACGCGTGCTACATGTTGTTACGTATATACGTGTCACATGAGCGCTTGTTATCCAACGATAAATACTGAGCCTGCATTCCTAGTTTCACGCGCAAGGAGACAACAGCTGGACGCGAAGAAAATCAGCGCAGCTAACACCGAAAGTCGCGCGGCTGACATCTCCACCATTGTGAGGTGCCCGCGGGAGAGATCACGTGATTACGAGAACCAATAGGAATGGCCTAGGCTCTCGTTCCTCTGACGTCAGAGCTCTGCGCTCAAGTTTCTTCAAGTGCTTGTATCCCGGATTAATCGTTATTTCTTTCCTCGGTACTCTGGGGCGCAGTACGGTGTGCACCATGATTAACAAAAAAAACATATTACACCAAAGTGTCACAACCTGTTTGTGAGAAGAAAAAAAAAATATTTTGTTTTGGAGTCGTACTTGTTCTGACGTCATTGTGAACTTCGTGAGCAAAATTCGCTCATGGCAAGGATGGCTTCCTTGACGTGCTTCGACAGCGTCAGCGCATGTAGGACGCGCAGCAGGTACCTACACTGTAAACTGAAAAACACCCTTATGGGTGTAAATGGCTTGTCCTATAACTGACACCTCTTTTTACACCGTACATGGTCTGGAACACCCTTTTTAGAGGGTGCATCCCGTGTAAAACGCCCTTTGAAAGGGCGCTTTTTTCTTGAAAATGCCGTCTTTTGCACCCTTTATACACCTTTTAGGAGGGTGTTTAACGATCTTACACCCATCTAAAAGGGTGTTTAAAGGGTGCAAAAGAAGGCATTTTGAAAGAAAAGCGCCCTTCCAGGGGTGATTTACACGGAATACACCCTCTAAAAAGGGTGTTCCAGACCATGTACGGTGTAAAAAGAGGTGTCAGTTATAGGACAAGCCATTTACACCCATAAGGGTGTTTTCCAGTTTACAGTGATACCGCGCCCTTGCGTACCATAGAGCAAACACAGGAGGGCTCAGTGCTCGGCTCAACTGTATAACGTCACGATAGCTGTTGGAGGTAACTGTTGCGTACAGAGAGCAAGTGGTGAATACATAGTCATCAGGGTGACCTGCATAACCGTTTTAAACTCCGTGTCCTTCATTTGTGGAAGAAAGCGTTCCAAAGACTTGTCGCTCACCTGCTAGGGGCCCTAGGCGACAAGAAGTCCTGTCCAAAGTAGTCGGATAGGATTGATTCCCGGCGTGGCACCTAAACGACGAACGAAAATTTCCTTGAAATGTAGTAGGGGACACTCAATAGCGGAATATGGACAACAACGCAAGTGGGCAAACCGCTTATCGCGTGACTATTAGCGAATTCGGGTGGTCATTTCGTAGCAACACGTCCGAGGGCTTGGAAATTGCTAGTCGGCGACCGAGCTGGATCACGTGACCGTTGCCACCCGAACATGATTGCTAGGAATCTAGCGGTTTTAGGTACTCGGATCACGCTAGGGGTGTCGCGGTAGCAAGTCTTCGAGTTCTGTCGTCTGCTAAACCACGTGATTTCAACATGCGGGCCAATGAGGGCACTCGCCAACGTTGCAGAGCGGATGTGACGGCACCGGATACAGTTGAGCAATCTGCTGCTCGATCGTTTTGAGACCGGGCAAAAAAAGTGCTAGCTGGCAAATTCCGAGCGCTCGGAAAGCGTCACGCGAAATGCGAGATTGCTTCATTTTGACCAAGCGAACATGACTGCTCGAGATCTGGCAAAAAAGGTTGCTACGAAATGACCACCCGAATTCGCTATATGATGGAGTTAACGGACGCCCAAGACAACTTGCCTGTTGCGGCGACATTTTCTCGGCTTTTTCCAGCACGCTACGCAAGATATCGTTGGTGTCCTGCAGTCTCTTGTTAGCGTCCCTGGAAGCGATTAAAAAAAGGAGCTTCAACCTATACCACAGTTCCTTCTGCAGCCGAAGACTTACTGTAGATGCTGAAGCTGTCTCGTGACGAACCCTTGTTCTTGCAACACGTTCATGATCTTGTCGCGTTCGCTGCAAGGGCACATGAACGGTACAGTGGGGAAATAAGTGAGCGTGAACACTTACTCGTATAGCTGCTTGCACTTGTTTTCGTACTGGGTGCGTATCTGCGCAAGTTCGCTCCTGGTCAGGGCTACGTTGGACTGGGTGTCCATGAGGCTCAGTCTGAGCTGGCGATTTTCTTGGAGTGCTTCGTCCAGCTTAGAATGGACGGAAGTGAGCTTTTTGTCGTGGCTTTCATTCGCGCGAAGCCATTTTTCGACCTGAAAATGCAGTCACTGTTTTGCATGAAAGGGACACTCCGGTCTCGAGCACAAACCCGGAAACAACTGTCACCTCTGTACAATGTCCGCTCGTGATCGCGACCAGTATAAAACGAATATTTTGGAATGAATCCGTGACGTATAGTCAAAAGTCGAAAGGAAGCTGGAATTTTATTCCCAAATTGTATCCAAATTGTTCCAAACTGTTAAAGACTAGTGCAGAATAGCGAGATTGTTTCTACTATACGTATTTGTGCTATACGTAAGGAAGCTAAGAGATCATAGCAACGGGCCCTCAAAGATTGTGTCCAAGTGTTTCGTCTTCTTTTCTCGAGACGCAGTGTCGTAGCCAGGAAAATATTCCGGGTGGAGGGGGGGGGGATCCTATGGGGCCTTTATATGGGAAAACTCCCAAATAAAAAAAAAAATTCTTGGAACCCTCCCCCCAACCCCTGACTACGCCACTGTCAAACTGCACGTGTTCTTAGAGAGTCATGTTCTACCATGTACCAGGCCGTCTAATTTACCTTTTCGAAGAGCGACACGTGAGACTGCAGCTCGTCCATTTCTTCCGACATTCGAGCTTGCAGATTTTTTCTTTGAGCTTCAGCTTCTTCTTGGGCCTGTGAGGAAGGCTTCATTTGTCATATGCCGTCAACCCCCCACCCCTTCCCGACGGAGCTTGGGCTGCCTTGATATCGCTATACCATCCTTAACGCATGTTACCTTTTCTTTGGCCTGCTGCTCCATAATCTTGACCTGGCTGTCCATCTCTTCTTCCATTCTTCTAAGATGGCTCTCGTGTTCTTTCTTCTCTCTGCGTTACATTCGTCATTATCGTAGACAACGGGTGCATACAAGTAAGTAAGGCGCGTACCGTAGCCAAGTGCTTTCAAGTTGACAGTTCTCTTCCTGTAGCCTCTTCATGTTGTCCAGAAGATCCGCAATGACGTCTTCGAACCGTTCGACTACTTGAGGCCTGTCCGTCTTTTGCAGCTCCTTGTACAGAGCGTTGAGCGATTCTTGGCTAGGGGGTTCAAATGTTAATTAGTTCACGTATAATTATCGTTAATTCAGCATACACACACACATAAAGAGACGATGACGAAGTACGCGGATGCAGAACAGCGCAATCGCACGGATCGCAGGAAACAACACGCATAGCTGTCGTCTGCTAGAATAACAGCGAAAGACCTGGGCACCAATTGAAGAACTGCGCCAGTGACGCTGTTGCAACTATGGATATGGATATGGATATGGATATGGATACCCGGCTAGGGATCGTCATTCGTCAACTCTTTTACAATTCCGCGGGGCATGCAGGACTAACTTGACCAGCTATAAGAAAGTGAAGCCTGCTTTCGACGTACGAAGTTTAACACCGTTAACAATTAATGTCCGTATGTCGCGTGCAAACGAATTGTGTAGCAACTCTATGCTGAAGCATGCGACACCGTATTTATTTTATCATTACTGCCATGATATCAGTCTCTCTCCACACAAGCATCTTGTAAATAATTAATGGACTGGGTATATTTTTATTATTTTATTTTTATTTTTTATTATTCTAGTATGTTTTTTTTTATGCTGAGCAACCCATTTTCTTACTTAAGGGGACCATAGAAGAGACTCCCGAATAATCTGAGTTCTTAGCGGAGAATAGCTCTCAATGATGACTTTTATCCGAAACGTGTTTGATGTTTGTCATCATTCAACGCGGGTACAGTTCACGTGCAAAAGAAGCGTAAGTAATGCCCCCCCACCCTACATAAAGCGGCCTGGCGTCACTTCCATCATTGCAGCGTGGAAAGTCACCTGCTTCTGACGTCACATCTAGTTTCTCCGACGCGCCGGCAGTAGTCGGGTCGCAGCAGTCGCCTTTTTCTTTTCTTCTTTTTTTTGCCGTGGTTTTTAGAGAGTACCTCCGTTATTTTAACCAGTGTTTGGTTTATACTCCGCATGATGAATGTATTAGCGGCCGGATTGAGGCACATTTTTGTCTTTTGACTTTTCAGATGTATTTCAGATGTATTTTCGGGTCTACTGTGGCACTTGCAAAATAATAGCCTTTCACGTATTTCTTATATGGTACATAGGGTTCTATGCTACCCAACCAGTATGCTACCCAACAATTCAGCCATGTAGGACCAGCCGCGGTGTGCTTGCTTCACTGACGCTGTGTTTTCGTTCAGGTATTCCCATACCTGTTCCTGGTACAAATTTATGCGACCTGTAAGGTCTTTAGTTCATCCACTTTTCAAGAGCGGAAACGGGATGCCGTCTTTCTCGACTCATCGCCTCCCAACTTCTAACCAAATACCCTCGAACCCAGACGCGCGCCTCTTTCCTTTCAAGGGCGATAGGTGGCGCCAGTTCTTCCGCAAAAAGTGGTAACACAGCGAACAGCCAACTGTACTCTCAGGCGTCTCTCGTGATCACAGGTTTAATGCGCCACTAAGGTTATACGTATTATCATTATATTCTCGTATTACTCTCACTTTCCAGCTCAAGAGAGAAGAAAACCCGTGTTGCCCTCTTCTTCAGTTTCTGGGAACTCCAAGAACATATTTCGTCTCGTTGCAAAGAGACCGCGCAAGAGCCCAGGAAAAACGAAGTGCGCATATATCCACATCGTGACCCATTCCACCTGTTCTATTCACGACAGCGCCTTTCCAGCATTCAGCGTTGCCAACCTATTTGTTCGATAGGTTATGTGTTCACACGCATAAAAGAGTATCCTTGCCGCACGAATGCCGCTGGTGAAAGTGTACGCGAGATATATTGCCGCAACTAATATACCCTGCACATCGCCAGGGTTGTTATACCTAGATTGTAATTTATGAACCGTTGAGTGTGAACGAACAGTCCTTTTGCAGGAATGGTGAGATGACAAGCGAAGCTGGTGCCAAGGATTCACGACGAAAAAAAAAAACTGGAGACTACACAGAGAACGTAGAAACAACTAGAGAACGGTAATGATATCGGAAACCGAAACGCTTACCGCGGTCCTCCATTACCGTAAACAGAAATATCGTATGAGCGATTTTTCGTTTTATTTTTGTGTTTTGGTGATTCCGTTCCTCGTAATATATGCCCTGAATATCACACGAGAGCACGGAAAGCGCTCTTCTCAGTCTGCATGACTCATGACGCCAAACACATGCGACCTATACGCAACAGACTCCACGACATATGAAAACGCAAGCATATATATAGGTCGGGTCACGCCGCATCTTGAGTTGCTGGACTCGGACCTTGAGCGCGACACTGACGTGTTTGTGAAAACGACGATAAAAACCAGAGACACGAAACAGAAACAGACAACACGACACGACACGTTTGAGAACGTGTCGTGTTGTCTTTTTCTGTTCCGTGTCTCTGGTTTTTATCGTCGTTTTCAAAATGTACCAGCTCGCCTGCACCCTTGCACTTCTACCACTGACGTGTTTCTCCATATCTTTTTTTTTTTTAATCCTGCAAGTTGTATGCGTCCCACCGATGCGAAATTACATCTGTACAGTGTGTACGCGTGACACCGAAGCAGCACTTGGGCAAAATAAACGGTGTGCCCTACTGGGATGAACGAGCTGTCCTGCCGCTGCGCAGTAACAGCGGTTCCCATTACCGGAAACAGTAAAGGAAACGAAATTGAAAGGATTCTATCAGAAACGGATATAACGGAAACGAAAACACGCCCGTTCCCCTCCCTTGGAAATAACCTGGCTAGTGTTGTTCTTGCTGCATTCCCTAGTCTCGGAGGCAGGTATTTTGCTTCATTAATCCCCTTTGCTTAATCCGTTCGCCCAGTAGTTGATTTGCAAAAAAGAGCTGTCGAGGTTTTCTTTTCTTTTTTTTGTGAAGCTCTACAAGCGCGATGTGCTTCCTGTAGGTGCTTGCGCTTTTGGTTGCGGTGGAAAAAACTTCTTCTAAAACTCTCTATATTGACCTGTACATGACTCCATACTGGAAATACACTCGAAAGTATCTACAGATTAGCTCACTTGATCATGTTCCCTGCTTTGGCCAACTCGGTGGTTAAATTCTGCCAGGCCTTGTGAGTGGTCCACACCTTGTCTCCCAGCTGACCCACATCCGTGACAGACTCCCTGCGATCTGTCGCTTCCTCAACGGAGGAACTCCGCGAGGGACTCGGCGTGTCCCCGCACGTACCCGGGTACTGCGTTAGGAAATCCGAGAAACCCTGCTTGAAGTCGTTGAAGTCGATCTTGCCGTCACGGTCGTGGTCCAGGTCTTCAAAGATGGCGTCGGCGTCTTGGCTGGTGATGCTGAAGCGACTGCAAAGTTTGCGCAATTCTTCTTGGTCCAGGAAGCCTACAAATTAGAAATAGGGGTGGCGGGCGTGCCTCAAGAAGTGTATGGTAGTCTCCGAACGTTGATATTGAAGAAGCGAGGCTATGGTACGACAGACATACCATAGACGAGTATGTGCTCATAAACGCATGCGTGTGCTTACTCGTACCTCGGTTAGGCCTAACCGAGATACGAAGATGACACTGACCGTGTATTCACACGAGCGACATTCCCCTAGAAGCGGAAGGATGCGATATTCCGTAGCAGGCGACAGGAAAACACGCTGACGGCGCGTCGTCTGCTAAGTGTCGTCTGCTATAGGTGGGCAGTACGCCACTCCCAATATTCCGCACCGTGTGAGTGCTCAACGTAACACGGGGCTGAATTTCGGCTCTGTGAGCAGTGTTTTCGCTTTTTCTTCCACTAGAATATTCCGTGAGGACGTCGCTCGTGTGAATACGCGGTGAGAAGATATTCGGATGTCCGAGGCTCACATTCGGAGGAACATCTACTGACCTGTACCACTCGTGTCGCAAGCCTTGAAGAGTTGTTCCAGTTGCAGCGTAGCCATGTTTGTACAATTGTAACGGAGGCGTGAAAGTGCCTCACTGTCCGATAGCCAAACCCGACCAGTTCAGCTCAGTACAGACGGCCATCACCTGAGTATGCATAGAGAGAATAGTCTTATAATATTATATATTAATTATATATTCTCTAAATAAAAATGTGTAACTGTAGAGTGACTACAATTACACCTTTTGAGACGCCCATGCGATGTTTAGGGACCATGTGCAATGCAGTGGAGTAAATACCAGGCTCGGGGGACTAAAATGGGATGTAACTGGCGTGATAGGGGATGCGATAAAAGCTGTAATTAGTCTTCCAACACTATTCTTTTTTTTTTTCTCAGAGTGTATGGTTATGGCAAAGCCATTAACAATCAACGAGAACAATGCGAAGCATGTGCGCTTTGACGTAAATATTGCAGCACATTGCACACGGGCTCCGGTGGGCAGTTACGAACATATATTCCGCTCACCAAGCCAGTCACAAAGGAAGATTACGAGTAGAAAATATTGCCCACACTGACTGTGACAAGAACACAATGTGAGATTCACTTTTGAGGTCATTTTCGTCCCGAATATTTTTTTCTTCTAATCTATATCAATCACCTATAGCTGCTATTCACTTTCATCCCCGACATAAATGCCCTATATCCAAGCTGCAATTATGGATGAAATAAATACTCGAGAAATTTTATCAAATAAATCTGAATTAATTTAAAACTTTCAGCTGCGCTTTCTTGTTTGTTTGTTTGCTTAAGCACTGAACTGAAAGAGCTAAGGCAGGAACGCTTAGATTACAAGTATAAAAGTATCAGGGTTTCGCTTTTGATTGTGGAAAGAATTCAGACTCGAGAGTTTATGTATTTCCGATGAACAATACGTTAAATAAATTACATTTAAAAGTAAGTATGTGGGTATGTTTGCTCCTGAAAGTGAACCATTATTTAATTTCTTTTTCGTCAAACAAAGATACCAAATGCTGCTTCAAAACACTTTTCAGTTGAAGTGTTTTTCCACTGGCCTTTTTTAAACTCTTTTTCTTAAGAAAAACACAACAAAGGATTCGAAAGATTCGCGGGTTCGCAGAACCCATCCTTGGATTCGGAAACTTCTGTATTCGTCCCATCACTAATATAAATGTAGATACACTGTAAACTGGAAAACACCCTTATGGGTGTAAATGGCTTGTCCTATAACTGACACCTCTTTTTACACCGTACATGGTCTGGAACACCCTTTTTAGAGGGTGTATTCCGTGTAAATCACCCCTGGAAAGGGCGCTTTTCTTTGAAAATGCCCTCTTTTGCACCCTTTAAACACCCTTCTAGGAGGGTGTAAGATCGTTAAACACCCTCCTAAAAAGGTGTATAAAGGGTGCAAAAAACGGCATTTTCAAGGAAAAGCACCCTTTCAAAGGGCGTTTTACACGGGATACACCCTCTAAAAAGGGTGTTCCAGACCATACGGTGTAAAAAGAGGAGTCAATTATAGGACAAGCGATTTACACCCATAAGGGTGTCTTTCAGTTTACAGTGTATGCATATGTAAAAGAGAATGAGCGCACGGCCTCTCAGCTCTCTCACAGGTGGCTTCGAGTAGCAGAAATACGCCATTTTATGTTCTCCGGCACCTGTTTGCGGCAACTGCGAATGTGTTTCCCGGGAAATAAGAAACGCGTCTGCCCACTAGGGGGACGTCTCTCACTAAGTACGCACAACTCAAAACGTACGTTCTCGCACTGTAATCTGAAAAACACCCCTATGGGTGTAAATCGCTTGTCCTATATTTGACTCCTCTTTTTACACCGTATGGTCTGGAACACCCTTTTTAGAGGGTGTATCCCGTGTAAAACGCCCTTTGAAAGGGTGCTTTTTCTTGAAAATGCCGTCTTTTGCACCCTTTATACACCTTTTTAGGAGGGTGTTTAACGATCTTACACCCTCCTAAAAGGGTGTTTAAAGGGTGCAAAAGAGGGCATTTTCAAAGAAAAGCGCCCTTTCCAGGGGTGATTTACACGGAATACACCCTCTAAAAAGGGTGTTCCAGACCATGTACGGTGTAAAAAGAGGTGTCAGTTATAGGACAAGCCATTTACACCCATAAGGGTGTTTTCCAGTTTACAGTGCGGGAACGTATTCAAATGGCCTGCACGCAAACCTCGGTTTCCGCACTGTCGATCGCGTGGCTTATGTCCGGGTGCAAAGTATTCCCGGATTAAAGAGATTAAAGAAAGGGTTAAACAAGATAAAAGTGCGCAAAAGGAAAAGGGACGCAATACAAACAATTCTTCTCCGTTTTCGGTTTTAATCAAAAAACACCGTAAAACGTATGCCGGGTAAATTTTCCCTTATTCGGTTTTAATAAAAAAAACACCGAATACAGAGGGACATTCTAGGACATGACAGAGATGAATTGCTGCACATGCCCAGTAAGTAAGTTGTTGACGCAGAACAACGAACAGAACAACGTACAGGTGGTGGTGGTGGTGGTGATGATGGTGATGGTGAAAGGGCTTGCCGTTGTCGGCCTCACGTATGTGGGCAACGTCACGACTGACGCCCTGGGAAATGTGCGTCCTGGGCCGACTTCTAGGGGAACTGTGCCGACAAATGTCTGAAAGCGTCTGAGGAAAACCCAGGAAAAACCCCAGACAGCACAGCCGGCACCGGGATTCGAACCCGGGTACCTCCCAGTCCCAGGGGAACAACGTACAGAAATGCGATGGTTGCGTAAAATATCCGTCGAATAACGCGTCCTGGAGTAGACAGTCCCGAGTGGCTCGAGACTAACATCTCCATTTTTTTTTTTTTTTACAAATCAATCAACCAATCAATTCGTTTACTTTTTCGTTAGCCGTAAAACACTACCGCAGTGAACAACGCCATGTTGAATGAGCGTTGTGCGAAAATTGCATCGTGGTTTCTATATGCGCCGATAACTGTCCGGTAAACCATGCATACAAGCCAGAAAAAACGTCGAAAAACGCCGATTGCGTGAAAATCAATAAGCATCGAAAAACATACGCCGAATCTGCCCGAAAATAAAGACCGAAAATTCGGAACCCTATACCTATCAGTACTCCGCCGTCCCATATTACCGCAGTTGCGCTTTCAGGTTCAGGTTTCAGGTTTCCGGTTTTATTTACTCTTTCTGAGTTTCAATGAATTACAAATGGGACTGTGAGGGCATTAAAAGTGTTTAAAAAAGGCTTTAAAAGTGTTGTGCCAATATTGTAGTTGAAGGTGGACCATGTGGCTGCGCGTGTTTATTACTGGAAAGAAATAGTCTCGCAATACCTGGAGATAATTGAGATGAGATAAACCACTGAGTGCTGATTTTTAGACAGCCGTTTCCCCATACAGTACCTGCACACTCTCTCGCCTAATTATTTATGGTCTTCGGACTACCTTTGCGTTTGCTAGTGGTTTATCCAAAAGTGGAAAAATTCGGCTATCTGGTAAAGGCCTACACTCTTAAAAATGAACTTCACCGCATAGCACGCTCCTAGCCAACCATTATCTCGAATGATATCGTTATCTGCCCTGATTTGTTGAAAACACGGGGCGTACGCCTTTTCTGTGACAATTATGAACAGCATAAGTGTCACAGAAACGGCGTACGCCCCCCGTTTTCAACAAATCAGGGCAGATAACGATATCATTCGAGATGATGGTTGGCTAGGAGCGTGCTATGAGGTGAAGTTCATTTTTAAGAGTGTAGATAGAAGGAGAAACCTCGGGTCAGGAGGCGCCAATATTTCGAACGGAGTGTGTCGTTTCACCTGGCCCATTAGGCCCTTCTGCTTCAATAAGATAGCGCTTTATTTGCTAGGACGTCATCAAGACCAGCTTTCTTCTTCCTTTTTCGTGAAACTGACAGTTAGCAACAGAGTAGTTTTGCTTCTTTTTCAAGTAGAAGCAAGATCCTAAAGATTATCTTCCGGCTTTGCACGGAAACAAAGGAAAGTATGCCCTTCTGTCACTTTCGCTCGAAATTTGGGGTCTTGTCGAGGTTTGTGTCCCTTTAAGTACAATATAACGATACTCTAACCATCGGAAGAATCGGCAGAACGGAAGATGGTGACGTTTCGGCCAGATGGATTTCACCCGACGTATGGCACAACTTCAGCAACTATACCTTGAGCAACCAGCTAGAATTTCGTAGTTCGAGGTATCGTGCCTGTGCTGGATCGAAGGTACGGGGTACTCTCGGTGGATATGTTGCCAGGGGGAAGGGAGAAATTATGCGAGGGAACAACTCGAACGCCTATATGAAGGGAATAGACGATTTCAGAAAATCCCAGCGCTCCTTGCGGCTCGCATTGCATCCTGGGAAATTACTGGAGTAAGGAGTGGTGTACGTTTCGTTTTCGCTGACCTTGACTCCTCGTGGACAATCGGCTTAGAGAGAAAGAAACAAAACAGCCTAGAGACTTTCTCCTCAGCCTTTGTTTCCAGCAAGTTCCCAGAGTTCAAAGCGGCGCTAAGCTCTTTGGGATTTTCCTAGCAAACTCGGAGTTGGTCAATCAATATTTCCATAAATCAATTATTCACTCTCTCTCATGAAATGTGATTCCTTTTCTCTCTCTCTCTCTCTCTCAGCCCAAGTTCTCAGATAAATTGGTTTTAAAACAATAAAATTGATTTTAAGAAACAGCGTGTGCAGACGTTTGTGAAGTACTTCGCACCAAGTATATGCTGCCGAGAGTACTATAAGCTTAGCTGGTACATCACAAGCTGGGTCCCTCCCCCTCTTACCGCCCCTCCCACTCCTTCTCTCCAGATTGAAAAACACACCTTGACATAACGCGTGACCACGTTAAAAGTTGAGTTGTTAAATCTCCTGGAACAGGAGTATAGATGACAGCTCTGCGGGTGATTCTTCGCAAGCTTATATGACAACGAAAAGTGGGGGTTCTGTCCCCTTTTGCAGGTCAATAATGAATAAACAAACAAACAAGAAAAATGCCTGCGTGAATTTCTTTTTTTTCTTTCGGTATAATGAAGGACTCAAAGAGGACGGTAAACAGGACAGGGCACAGCTGTCCAAACCGATTAGTCATCGCTCCCGGGAAAGCCGTCGTCCTTGTGGAAACCGTTGCTGACGTATATCTACGTATCGATATACAGTCTACAAAACGGGGAATATGGGAGACAAGGATACCGATGAGCAGTGGAGTCCTTATCAGTTGCGCACATACTCCATCAAATTTGTCGAAGCACTCCAGATAAAAATGACCCGACGGAGCGGTATCACTAATAACAAAAAAAAGGATGGAGATGCCATACTCGTCATATTGCTACTGATCTATTTACTCTAGGTGAATTACTGTGAAAGTTATTTAGGAAATCGCCGTGTTATCTCGAAGAGTTTTAAAATTATTAGCGTGACAACATGCTGCAACAGCACTGGTACCATACGTCAATCAAATTCGACCAAAAATCCGAGACTGTGTATACTGCGCTACTTCGCAGTCGAAGCTTCAACATGTTACTTCCCTTAGCCCACAATGATTAATCGTGAAGAACGAGAATTAGCCGAGGCAGGCTACAAATATGGATGACACAAAGACGTGTGGCTCCATGTGCCCAAGAATCAATGAAATCAAACAAATCAGGCAAAGTGTGCTGACGACAGGACTCGAATCTACACTGGTGTAACCTGGTGTAAACGTAGGTGTAACGCACCGCTGTCGTGGTGTAATGGTAGCACCCCTGATCGCAGATCGGGAGGATCTAGGTCAGCACCTTCTTCCTGAGTCGTTTGATTTCAGTGATTATAATCGTGCGGTCTCAAATCTCCGCACGATATGGATTACGCTACAACGGTCTATACACATAGCAGCCTGGTTTCCTGGAGTGAGGCAACGGATACTCACAGAGATCCAGTGTTTGCACCACCTTTTTTAACGTCGGAAGACATACGCGCACTTGTTCGACGAATGGGTATCCACAAGCACTATATCCCCCACGTTGACGCATGCACGAACACAGATACAATAAAAGCAGATTGCAATATACAATTCCAGCGGCGCCACGACAGGTGCACAAGCTCTCTACGCGGGCTTTGACGCACGTCCAATGGTAAGGCGGGAGCAGTTAGCAGACGAACGGCAAAACGCGATACTTTCACTTTTCTTTCCTTTTTTCGATGCTTACTTGATACAGACTTTTTTTTTTTTTCCTTTCTACGAGAAATCACGTGATCTTAATACGAATCTCGCCCAGATTGGAGGAACATAGCGACAATCGCAAACTTGAGTAAACGAACGCAGCTGTGTATGCCTGTCGTCTGCTTCTGATGCTCACGCAGCGCGCTGGCCCTGGCGTGAGAGTATAGCCTCGTAGCATACTGAGTGAGGGCCGCAAGAGAGGGAACACGCGCTTGATATAGTAAATTTTTCCACATCATGCTGCAAAACATTTCGTTGTACGTCATCTTGTGTTCTGCTCCTCCGAGCTTCCGCGGAAACAGAAACCACATCACTCCCCTGGTATTCAACTAGCAGACGACAACTGACCGGGACATAAAATAGCATAAACCAACGCCTCCTGCATATAAACGCGGGCTAGCTGATGATGAAACGAGCCCAAGAGGCTTTTTGGAAGCCGCTTAGGTTGAGTTGGTTTCCCGAATTCTGTCTCGAAGTCAGTTTTCTCGAAACAGCAACGACAACAACTTTATTTTTAAGATGATGTATGGTTAGGTTCATCGCTGGGGACAATACTCTACCCCATTGCCGGTGGTGATGTGGAGAATGGAATAATGAGCCCCTTCACAACAAGTATCGAGCTTGAGACTTCGTTGTGTTTGTCCCCTTTTTCCGTGTCCAGCTTGGGAGAGAGTCCAGCTGATTAAGAGACGCGGAGAGAGTGCGAAAACAATGCTTGGTTGTCTGCGAAGAGGAAGAATCTTTTCCGCTCAATAAACCTCTACCCGAGAAACGTCATCATGACGTTGGTAGACAGACTGAAACCGAAACAGATCGGAAGGCGAGAGCTGGGTTAAACGAATGGCCACTTGTTCGCTGCCTCCTATTGAAAGAAAAGTAGGACCGAAGGTCGCGTCCCTTTCAGAGACAATCGTAATCCCCTCAAGACCGTGGCTTTCGGGCGCTACCTTGTTGACCACTAGCTTTGAACGTAGTTCAACTCTACCAAATTGGTGGCGCTGTCGAACACTATGACGTCATTTGTTTACAAACAGGGAGAGGTCTTACAGCAAGTGCTTCCTTCTCTGTTGTCGTATAATTTATTTCAGTGTTAGAGAACGTGTGTGAGTGGTATCCAATGACACTTAGTCGTTCGTCCTGTTTGTCTTTACGTCGCTGGTACAGGATGGCTCCAGTCCCGTTCAGTTTTCCCAATTTTTCATTGCTCAGTCTTCGTTTCATCATGGAATCCACCAGTCCTCGTGTGCTGTGCGCTCGCCACAAAAGACTGGAACTACAAGTCGAGCAAGATGACTTGCACGTAATATGACCGATTGGTCCCGGCAGTGGCGAGTCCAGGGGGCGATTGGGGGATTCCCCCCTCCCCAAAGTGGGGGTCTTGGTGATGGTCCGACCCAGAACTTGTCGTTATCCCGAAACGCGCGTGAAATACAGCACTTCGCCCGTGATTCGCTAAGAGCTCTCGCGCCAGGGCCAATCGCAACGTGTACTGCAATTGCGGCCTATCACAATGGTTTCCACCACGTGCTGGCGTGTGACGTTTGAAGCGGTTTGTAGCGCGCCGACTTTAAAAATAACGACAACGCTCGCTCTGCGAGAGTTGCGGGGGCCCTGGTATAGCTGTTGAGTTGAGTGCAGTGACGTGGCACAGTATATTGCGAGTCCAACCGCGTCCAGTGCAAATTAGAACTTTACAAGACACTCTGTTTCACATCATGTAGACTATATATTCAACTTGCAAAATGCTGACCGCCGTCTATAAATCACCAACAACAGCCTTTGGGAATCATGGGAAATATGTTCCTCATCCATATGATGCCCATAGAAAATGGAGTTCTTCCCTTTTTTTATTACTATTCCGCATTAGCGCTGTAACATTAATTTCACGTAACATTAATAACATGCAGTATCATATGTGGTGTGATGATTCCATTTATTTCATTCGCACATACATCAGGCAGTAGGTTCATTTTCACTGAAAAGTTTATTTCGAACACAGACAAAATTAATAGCAAAATGCTGTCCCGTTTTTTTCCTTTATGACTGACACAGGAAATGTTGTGTACGACATACTGGTCTGGAAAAAGTCGCGTTTAGACATCCCTCACGGCACCAGGGTTAACAGCACAATTTCAAGGGCACAGGCCACCTGTTCATGGAAACCCTGAATCCGGACACGTCTGCTGCTGTGTTACACATAAATGACTCATAGTCACAGCCTTGCCCCACTTTGTGAAACTCCGTATTCAATCACCCCACAACATGACTCTTCTGCAGTGTTCAATTCTTCCTTAAGACCCAACTTAATCTAATAGAACAAAAACCTCAAGATTAAAAAGAAAGTCCTCCTGGGAGGCTGTAGAATGTCCTCATATTTCGCAGGGTCTTTCACAGGGTGCACACAGCAACGTGCTGAGCAGTCGTTTCACTTGGTCCAGCTCACTTTGGGGATGTCGTAATGCTCGGTCAACAAATCCAAGTGCCGGTTAAATTCCTGAAACAAACAAGATGGCGTCAGTAGATAGTTTTTACGCACCAGCCCTTTCCAATGGCTTGCCCCGCTCATTTCTTCATGCATGTTTTTCCAGGCAACTGAGGCGCAACCCAATAAAATGGTGATCACAGAGTGATGGACTTACAAACGAGTTAGGTTTAGCCGAGCCCATTTTCGTAAACATTATATATGGTTTAAATAAAACTGCACGTCAAGCGATTCATTGACATTGCATGCCAATCGATTGATCTCTTGATTCCGTAACAATATCTGAAGTTTTCTTTTTAATAAAATAGTAAAATATAGCCTCACCTCCACCCTCTGCTTGTGGGTCTTTGATGCCTTCTCCATAATTCTCTCGATTTGCTAAAAATAGCAACGTATTGTACGTTAGAGTCCCATATCACAATGATGTTCCAAAGTATCATAATAAGATATTTCGATCAGACACTTCAATGGGATGGAGTGGTGTGGGTCATACCCTTTTCTCTTGCATCTTGAGAAATGCTTTTTCAGCTTTCGTTTTATGGATTGCGTTCACTTGCGGTGTATATGTCTCTGCCGGTGCTCTGGCAGCTTGTTCCATTTTCTTAGCAAGGTCCTTGTCCTTCTTCTTCTTCCTGCGGGGCGCAAATCGTATTCAGTGTGCCATGTTAGCACTGTCACGTCAACACCAAGCATGACTACAGTGCTGACGAGTAAAGTAAGCAACATGTCGATCAAAGTCAACAGTTATACAGTGGTACGTTCGAGTCAATATTCAGGATAATGTAAATGCAGTAGATTAAGGCGTAAGGTTGCGTGGGGAACGCAATATCCATACTGTTCTCATGTGTAAACAATGAACTGTACTGTTCGAGAAAGTGCTGGTAACTCACGCTAAATCAGATAAAGCAACGAAAATTCACTTACTTCTTGATACCCGAACTACTTTTGAACTTCAGAGGTCCTCTTGCAACGGCTTCGTACTCAGACATTTTCGATAATCCTGCTTTTACAGGAATCCGTAGACGTTCATAACACGCACAAACTCGGGAAAACGATATGAGAGATTCAGCCGGTATAATTCAACCGAAGCGTAGTACAAAACAGGTTGGAAAAACGAAAAACTATGGGAAAAACAAAGGGTACAAAATAGTTACATAGTTCGCATTTTTTTTACTCCCAAAATCAACTCTTTTTTTGAAAAGTGATTAATTAATTACATATAAAACTACCGCACTTTCTTATACGACACTTCTCCCCGGCTTGTTCAACTCGAGAGAGAATTCTAGCAGAAGACAGAACACTTTCCTCGCTTTTCCCTGTTTGGAAGTCACCTCTGCATGCGGGGTTCCTAATATGAATCCTGACCATCGCACATGTTGACCGCGAAGCCTGCGTTTTATTTATTTATTTTCGTCATGATCGCTTCTCATTATAGTACCTTATTTAACTACTATTCACCTGCACAAATAAAGTCGAGGGGCAGCTAGAGGCAGAAGCGATCTTCAGCGCGAAGAGTGAGAAATCGTTCTGTCACATCTGCTTTTGAAGCCAGACTTATCGCAAGTACTGCCACTTTTTACAGCATGATCTCGATAGCATCTGCATCGTGTAAGCATTGGTGTAACAATACGGTCAAAACACTTCTTGTGAGGTGAGCTTTATATAGCTGCCTTGTCCATAATCAGAGACAAGTTTCTATTTCAGGAGACCAACGTTGAATACTCATGTCTGGAAGCAGATCCCACGCAATGTTACAAGGTCCTTACACGCTCCGCCAAGCGGCAGGCAAACGAAACTTCCTTTCCCATCGGTTTGGCTCTTCGGCAGTGGCTGCGTTGTATTTGGAGCCGCCAAATGCGCGCTATCCCCAGCAGCACACTGCAGAGTGGGTGGCGGCCACAAGACCAGAGTATACGACGAACCCAGAAACAATAATGTGAAATTTGACTGGAAAACATTTTTCCACTACTTGAAACCTGACTGGCTCCTCTTACTTATCGCTGTCTTTGTGAGTATATTACCACTTTGTTTTTCAGATTAGATCGTAGATGCTCAATGTGGTATTCTACTTTCAGAGTGCACTGGCAGTGGCATTCGTCAATATCAAGATACCCGTATGCCTGGGCGATGTCGTCAACGTGCTGAGCCACTTCACGAGAAGCGCAGGTGATGAAGCCGCGGACCATGCCGACAGGGTGGCACAGTTCTTCGCAGAAATTCGAGAGCCGGCGCTGAAGCTTGTAGGCATCTACGTGATGCAGGTAACTATGCACATGTGAAAGGAAACACAAAGATTGTATTCCTGATGCACGACGTTCGCTTTCACACAGAGTGCCCTGACAACAATCTATATATCTACATTGGCTCACGCTGGCGAGAGGTTTGCTACCAGGCTCCGTCAAGCCATGATGGACGCTATTTTGAGACAAGATATAACTTTCTTCGATAAGACCAAAACAGGCGAAATTATGAGCAGGTACGTCCTGTGATGTAATCTCGGCCTCGTACAGACTTCGTGCTTTTTACAGCCTGAGCGGTGACGTACAAGACTTCAAAAGTGCCTTCAAACTCTGCATCTCGCAGGGCATACGGAGCGTCGCTCAAGTATGAGGCGATTGCACGGCTCCACGTCGCAATGCTCTGACGTAGCCTTCTCTTACAGACCGTAGGTTGTGTCATGTCCCTATATTACATTTCGCCAGAAATGACAACGCGAATGTTGACGGTACTGCCAGTCATCATCGCGGCTGGTACCGTCTTCGGGTCGCTTCTTCGATCACTGTCGAGAGCAGCTCAGGAACAGGTACTGAACAGGAACAGAAACCCTCAACAGGGATGATTTGAGTTTCTCGTTAACAGAAAATTTATATCTTTCAGACGGCAAAAGCTGTCGGAATCGCGGACGAAGCCATCGGTAACATACGAACGGTCAGAGCTTTTGCTATGGAGGATTCTGAAGCGAAGTAAGTATAACTTAACAACATAATTTAAAAGGTTTGTTAATATTGTTCGACTTTGTAGGTTCTTCGAGACAGAAACGAAAAAGGCTGAGCAGCTTCATGCCTCGCTCGGCGTCGGGATTGGTTGCTTCCAGGGCGTTACCAACTTGGCCATCAATGGTGAGGTGGCTCGGAACACCAATTATGCAGCGATTACTCAATTGATTGCATAATCAATTATTCCAGGAATAGTGCTCGGAGTCCTCTATATGGGGGGCAACATGATGGAAGCCAACCAGCTATCGCCAGGAAAACTCATGTCGTTTCTCGTCGCAACGCAGATGATTCAACGGTAACACAGTGTATTGAGCATCGTTGTTAAAACTATTATGCTAAATGGTTTCTGATGGACATACTTTCAGGTCCCTCGCACAGTTATTCATGCTCTTCGGCCACTATATTCGTGGAATTACATCTGGTGCCAGAGTGCTTGAGGTATGATGTTTTTGATGTCTTTAGAAGCAAATGTACTTCAGACGTGCTTCTCTTTTCTTGAACAGTATATCAACATGAAGGACAACATTACAATAACAGGAGGCATACAACTTCCCTTAGAAACATTGCGTGGCGACATTGTGTTCAAGAACGTATCCTTCGCGTACCCCAGCAGGCCAAAACAGGTAGGTTGCACGTTTTGGCACTCTGGGCAGAATGGCTTCTATTTGAAACCCATATGTAGATAGAGTAGTAGGCTCGTAATGAAGGGGAAAGTCAGCTTCGAATTGAGCTGCACGTATCAGGAGCACAAATTTCTTACAGAAATTTGGACTCTAGTCAGACCAGTCACTGTGCCCTGTGAATGCATGAGTTTGGGTAGCTTTGTGGAGGCGCTGTGTGTAGCAGCTCCGGTGGCGCAGCGGTAACGCGTGCGCTTGGAGACTGGGAGGTCCGCGGTTCGAATCCGCGGGCCGGCTATGCCGTCTGGGGTTTTTCCTGGGTTTCCCTCAGATGTGTAATAGGCGTATGCCGGCTCAGTTCCCCTGAAGTCGGCCCATGGACGCAGCTATCCTCCCCCCGAGCGGAATCCGCTCGGTCTTCCACTTCACCCTCTCCTCCTCTCCACCACCTTTCCCTTCCCGAGAAACATGCCGCCTAATCAGGCAGGCAGACCTCTCGGGTTCCTCCCAACGACACTCCTCCTCCTCCTCCTCCTCTTGTGGAGGCAAACTTTGTTACAATATTTCTTTCGCTGCATTATTGTACATTATAATGATGAATTTATTTATGTATCAACTTTTTAATGTCGAGTCCGTCTATTACGATGTTCGATATAACGGTAACTCCGATATTACGATATAAATGTTAGTTCCCGTCAGGTCACCCATTGAAGTGCACGCAAACCAGACATCGATATAACGATCGGCGTGAAAGCGTTTGTAGCGTATAGCGATCAGAATTCTCCCGGTGGTCGGTAAAACGTGTGAAAATCGAGAAGCAAGATTCAATTTTTCATTGCAAACGATTTAAGGAAATATTTTTAAGATCATCCATGAGCATCGAAGTGAGGACACTTGCATTTATTTGCACATCATTGAGGGGGAACGCGTTGATGAACCCGTTGACGACGTGCGTTCTAATGGGCGATGCAGTTCCGATAGTGAGAATGATGACGACTACGACAAGGTATGACGAACAACGGACGAAGTCGTCGATGTCAAAAGGCGCGAAGCCTCACGCGGCATCGGCTGTTATGTTGTCCTTGGACAAGCTTTCGACACAAAGCTACGTCAATTTAGAGCTAGATAAAATGATCTTGTGCCCTCAACAAAGGTGCATGTTCAGGAGCGTTCGTTTACGTAATCCCGACCGGCGATTTCGCGAACGTTCACGTATATAACGATATTCTGATATAACGATCGGATTTCCCGTTTCCGTCATTATCGTTGTAAGCGGGCTCGGTTATAATGTTTTTTTATATATTTTATAGGATTCTGATAGCTGAACTGCACTTAATATCAACCATAACATGCACTTTTGTTGTCTAAGATTCACAGCTTCAGTAAATATTCCTAAGCAGAGCTGGTTTCAAAGTGACAGTGATTCTCTGACATCTGAAGAACATAGTGAAATTGTCTACTAAACCTATATAGAAGAGAGAAGTTGTAATTTTTCTCATTCCACAAGAACGAGTCTGGAACCATAAAAATTCTGACAAGATTTTCGAGCATCTATATATATTGTTGAGAAATGATTGGTGTGCGTCATACCAGCGATATCGTTTACAGCGTAGGAGAGCCGTAGTACTTTATTTCAGCAAACCATGTAATTCGACGTCAAATTTATTTTCCCAGTACGTTCTCGAGGACTTCTCTCTGCAACTTCCTGCTGGCAAGGTGGTCGCAATTTGCGGGCCGTCTGGAAGTGGTAACGTTTGTACCCGAAGCATGTCGTCAGCATGCGTGGGGAGTTAACCGCACGTTTTAACCGTGCAATGAAATATTCAGGAAAGTCGACAGTCGCTGCTCTGCTCGAAAGGTTCTACGACCTCAAAGAAGGCAGTATTACCATAGATGGGCACAACTTGTCCGAACTCGACCCAACTTGGTTACGAGGAAAAGTGATTGGCTTTATCAGCCAGGTAAGTGGTTCCTGGTAATAAGGCTTGATCCTTTGAGGTACTTAGAGGGAATATGAAATTTCCCGAACACCCTACAAAATGTTCGCTGAAAACGGTTCTTCCTGTCTAGAAACTCGTACGCCATATTCCTCCTCCGCTCTTATGTTCCTCCTCTCTCTCTTCTCGACTATATACGCGCGTGTTCCCAGTGCCTTCTCATGTTGGGCTTGCACACGGCTCGCAGGAAGGAGCGTCGACCAATCATGGGTGTACCATTCGCTGAGAGATGACGTCGTCGATTGCGTAGTCGCGTACAGCGATGACAGGATCAAGTCTCTTCTGCCGCCGCTTGCCGTCGCCAGGTGTACCAGTTTCGCATAACTTCGGTACTTCGTTTGAAGGGAACCTCTCCGGAAACCCTCCTCCCCCTCTCTCTCCTCCCCCACTACGCGCTCCGACAAAGAAACCGCCCCCCCCCCCAAAAAAAAACGAGGGTCTGGATCCGCCCCTGTGTGCACCCCCTGCAGGGGGATATCTGTTATATCAGCTTCATGCTCCTGTCGATTTAAGCTGTTATGACGTAACTGTAATAATGACCCCCCCCCCCCCATTTTTTGCAATCTCCCCGTGCCTGCTATTCTGGACATACCACTAGGGAATGACGTTTTCGCCTTTCTCAAAAGAGGGAATTCCGGCATAGTCTCAACACCCGGCGTCTTCTCCCGTCATATATTCCATCGAATAACAGCGGGTCAAACTACGCTATTATTTCGCGTGGGATTTTCGATACCGTGGTCAGTGGTGCACGAGGTACGACACCATAGTTTCGAGATCTACTGGAGAGGATACGACTGTCACTCTAAATATTCGCTTAAAAAAACAAAAAAAAACGTTTGCTTTCTGAACTTTCGACTTTGCTTGTGTGGTTAGGAACGTCTCTTGTGGCAAACAAAAACGAGAAAAGGTCGTTTCAGCGTCCCTTTAAATGTGTATTTCGGTTGTTTATAACACATAAGTGCACGCATGCTTTTGTAGCTTTTGCTGTGCAGCTTTCCTGATCCCAGTTATTTGTGACCGTTATAAAGCAAGTGGCCAAATCCGGAAAATATATAGCTCCTAGATGGATGCATCGTTATATGTGGCATCGCTTTATCCGGCGTTCGCTTGCTTCGCGGGTTGTCGCTGCGCTCGTTGGCTATGCGAGACACAAAAGAGAGGCTAATATGGTTAATAATTGCAAATTTCAGGAACCGGTGTTGTTTGCCACGAGCATCATGGAAAATATACGCTATGGACGACCAGATGCGACTGATGAAGATGTAAGCCGTCGTAACGCTTGCTATTGGTATTGGCGGGAATTGTCATTATAGTTCAGTTCAAGCTGCACGGACGTTGCAGGTATACGAAGCAGCGAGACAAGCACACGCTCACGAGTTCATCACGTCCTTCTCCAAGAAATATGACACCGTCTTGGGAGAACGCGGTGTCACCATCTCCGGTGGACAGAAGCAACGAATCGCCATCGCCAGGGCGCTCCTAAAAAATCCCCACATTTTAATACTCGACGAAGCCACTAGGTGGAGCTACCTTCCCTTGCGTTTTATTCACCGTTCAAAATCTATCGCTCAGTATAACATTTATTTTGTGTCTCTAGTGCCTTGGATGCTGAATCCGAAAAAGTTGTACAAGCGACGCTGGATGAAGTTGTTAAGGGTACTTTTCTGAATTGCGCAATTAATGTTAATTCATATAATTACTCGCAACAATATAAAATAACTTTCACTACAGGTAGGACAGTGCTCGTGATCGCACACAGACTTTCGACCATCAGAAACGCGGACATAATTGCCGTGCTCTTGGACGGCAACATTGTCGAGGTATAGCTTTAGAGGAAGTTTAGAAGAAGTGTTAACAACCCTGTGTTAACAATGATCTTTGCTTTGCAGATCGGTGACCACAACTCCCTGACCCGGCAGAAGGGCATGTACTGGAAGCTGACGCACCATCACGAGCACGTGCGGCCTAGTGGCTAAGCCTAAGCATCGATAGCTACATATTTGAAGAAGATGAAGAAAAAGCTTGCCAAAATATATCGATGAACGACGCAAAATATATATTATTTACAATTACAACGTGCCTGAATGTTTGAGTGACAGCACTGGGTGATTTGGGGGAACACAAGCGTGTGTGGTTTGTCTTAGATATAGTGCTGCTGAATAATGCAATAGCCAGGGATTTACCAAATACTACTTACAGCACCAATGAAAAACAAAATGCAAGAAAGGCCGAAAACATGGCGAAAACAGTTGCTTCGCAAAGCTAACACACAGACTTAGATGCACCGGTACCGTATGGTCATAGCGCCAGATGGAAGCGTCTATTCCTACATATCCTTCCCCTACGCCTATCACCCACTAGTGGAGCCCCCACACAGAACCCTATGTACTGATTCACGACTTCGGACAACATCGATCACCATAGTACAGCACAACAAGCTACTCGCAGATTATGCGACGGATAGCAATAACCATACATCATTACAAGAACATGTGTGTACGGATTGTAAGCCTGACTTCGAACACTCGCAAATTCTGTACCAAGGATAAGGGATAGATCTTGCAGAAAACCTTACTCCTTCCCAAGCAGCACAATGTACTGAAAGTCGAGTGCAATAGGGGTGGACGGTATGTGTCTTATCGATGTTCTTTAGCTTCACGAGGCTGTTCAAGTCCTTCCACCTACCCGTCCACCCCTATTGCACTCGACTTTCAGTACATTGTGCTGCTTGGGTTCTTGATGCGAACTGAAGAGATAAAGATATCAGATTAATGGATGTCTACAAGAATCTGCCAGGAGGCGGGAAACGGTAAGGGAGTTGAAGAAGACATACTATTTCCATAATGTGTCTAAGGGCTGATTCACACTGCGTTTACGGTTGCGCTTGCGTATTACGTAAGCTGACAGCGAACCATTACAACGGAACATCTTTCAGGATAGAACGAAGGTACACGTAAGACGCTGTACGCAGCCGTAAACGCAGTAATGTGAATCAGCCTTTAGTTGTAAGTACAGCGCGTATCTTATGGTACCTGCCTTTTACGCAGCACTGGAAGTTTTGCAGATTTTGAGCAAGTAACACCACCTTATCGCCGCTGAAAAACTAATCTCGTGTCTTTCTTCAGATCGCAGACGGTAAAGCGTCTCTTATCTCCAATTACATGCGTCGGTGCATCATGCGGCCGATAGCAATGAATAAGCAGTTTCGTACCCTCGGCGAATTCGGGTGTTATCTTGATTGATATTTCGTTCTTCTGTTTTGGTGGCGTGTGTTCGTGTCTTTGCAGATTGACCAACGAAGCGGTGGCATCGTCTGCTGTTCAGACCCGAAGTAAGTGATCTTATAGTCGTCTGATACTTACTTCTAGATCGGAATCGATTTGCGGCTCGTGGATCGTATTTCTGATCAAGCAGAGCAGTTAGAAGCGTGGATTTGACACTCGTACAACACAGCGTTCGCTGTGCAATGATCGGTATGGCTAAAGCTGACAGTCTAACATTAGGCCTAACGTGATCTGCTGGGAAAGCCTGTCGATCTGCCAGTTGGGCTTGTTACACAAGAGGCATCTACGATATTCGCAGAATTTTTCAGAGAGGAGTATTGCTGAAGAGTTCGTCAACGATGCATCAAGCTGAGTTCGAGCGTCGTTGGGCCGCGCTTCACCACCACTCGACAGTCCGCGTCTGTGATGGTGCGCCGACGCAGGAAAGATCCAGCCGAGCAGGCTACGCAGCCCTGCCATGGTGAGTCTTTGCTCGAAGTGTTTTGAATGGATGATCGATTGACGTATAGGCTTGTTCCGTTGTGGGACTCTGCGATGATGGAGTTCTTGCTGAACCAGCTGCGTATTACATTTGAACACACCGTCTGTTCGTTGGTGGGTATATACCTTCGACGTCGTGCTAAGGGTCGTGCAGTCATCTATGATGTCACAGTGTGGAGTTTTTCCTGTTCACTCTGATATAAAAGGGGATCTGAATCTTCTGAGACTATAGGTGCACTACTACAGCTGTTACTCCCTTTCGGAACTACTCACACGGAAGTTTGTGCGTAGTTAACTCTTGCGTCGCTCAGGACGCTCTGGTTCCCATTGGGTAATCGTCGATGACGATATCAATTATATGAGAAACGTATATGTCACTGATTATTTTTGCAAGTGTTTGCCTTATCAGTTAAGCACTGTACAGTTCCACTATCTCCTCAACAGGTACAGACATATAGCACCTAGACTTCCTCTGCCCCCACCTTTGGCATTCACCGAAACACGACGGCTTGCCTCACTCCATGACTGGCATGTGGGCTACCCCAACGTCGTACCTAGACCCTTACCCGGCACAGAAGTCCAATTTCGAGCCGAACACCCACGCTTCAATCACTCGTGGACACCACAACCCTACACTGCTCCACACCAGAACGTCCAAGTCGCCTTCAAGCCATTAGACACCAGCCCTGTCAAGCAGACGCCGCAGCGAGCACATACGGCTGCTGTCGAATGCTCTGTCGACCACGGCAGTTCGCCGTGTTCTCTGTTGGAATGTCATACAAGCTCTGATGAAGCCGAGCCGTTCGATAGCAATCAAGAGTCAGAAAGATTGATCAAGATCCATAACCTTGCTGAAGAAATTGTGGCGAAAAATGCAAATACTGAAACAGATCAGGAGGACATAGAGTCAAAGCCGATCAACGTGCCACGAAGAAGAAAACAGAAGTCCCCAAGAAAGAGCGCTGTAGCTAATGATCCAGATTTTCGAGGAGCTGTGCTGGGCATGAAATTCAAAGTAGTCAGTGGAGAACCGAGACTATCGCTAGAGCATCATTTTATGTAAGTGTAGACAACTTGGAAGTTACGAGTTAGTAAATTTTTCCGGTACACAATTGGTCATTTGTTTTTCAGTAACCTGACGCGGAGACGTGTTCTGCGTCCGAGATTACGGTACTTTTCTGGCGACTTCAGTGATTCAGATGACGAGTATGGAATCAAGCTGCCCGCGGGCTCGTCAGGTATGTCGCCCTCTTTGAAGCAGACGACAGGATGTGAGGCCGTAAATTTAATTACTTTGCTCATGACTGTAAATGTTGCTTTAGGAAAGCAATGTGCCTCCTGCTCAACCAAGGTAACACCGCTGTGGAGAGACGCTGAGGACGGCACGCCGTTATGCAACGCTTGCGGGATCAGGTTGGTAGCAGACGCCTTAGTTTCGGTTTCAGTTCGCTGATGTTTCGACCTTTTTTTGCAGGTACAAAAAGTACAAAGTCCGATGCACTCGTTGCTGGCACATTCCAAGGAAGACTGAGAACACAGGGGTGCGGTGTAAGGTGTGTGGAGCATCGTACCGCTACCCAGTATTCAGAAAATCTTCTTTGCCATGCTGACGAGCGGCGAGTCGTCGAATAAACTCTTAATCTAATCCATAGTTTCTTTCCCATAACTCTGTTTCTGTTTCATCGTTCATTGTTACAGTTTTTATTTCATTGTTAATACGTTCAACATATTTGCAATAATAAATGTATTTGGCGTTACACGTCCACTTTTTTCGTTTTCGGAACTCTAGCAGACGACACGCAAACCTGCATGATTGATGCTTGTTTGCCGCTATTGTTTGTTTCTAGGTGTGTAAAATGTGTGTGTGTGTGTGAGTGTGTAACGTGTTAGTTTAACTATAGTTCTCCATAGTTTGACTGTGTCTCATAATTCGCACGCGCGTGAAGCAGACGACGCTCGAGCTTGTGATCGCAGCTGGCAGGGGGCATCCCAGCGGAAGTTGACACCAGAACGGAAATGATGGTGGAAGTTGGCTGCGGCGGCTGACGTGCCACGAAGCCGACGTTCATGTTTGGATGAAGTTTTTGCGTGAAAATACTACCGTATCAATTCCACAATGTTGACGAAGTTTGAGACTAAGTCGGCACGAGTCAAAGGACTGAGTTTTCATCCAAAAAGACCGTGGATCCTTGCCAGTCTTCACAATGGCATTATCCAACTCTGGGACTACCGAATGTGCACATTGCTCGATAAGTTTGACGAGCACGAAGGACCTGTAAGAGGCATTTGCTTCCATAACCAACAGCCCTTGTTTGTTTCTGGTGGCGATGACTACCAAATTAAGGTGAGTAGACGTCTGAGAACCTGCAGAAGTAATCACCCCGCCTACTGCGTCGCTGGGCAGTGTATCGCCGGACCGAATTGTTAAAACAGGCATAGAAAAGGCTTTAAAGTGAATCGTGTTGCTACTGTTTTACACAAATAATGTTTCGTGCAATTACATCTCTACTATTTTACGACTTCCACTGCTCGTCTCTGCACGTCGTGAGAGATTTGGCTGAATGCATGTTACAGCACCCAACCAGAGCACTCCATTCACCGAATATAACGTTTCTTCCTGTATATTTCACTTTTTGCATTTTATTATGCTACCACTTTTATGTCACGTGACATCACACACACGTGAGGACTATTAAATATGGAGCGCAGCTCACGAACGTAACAATATACGCAGGTAAGTTACCACTATGCTTTCAAGCTGGATATACAGTTGTGCTTTACATTTATGAGGTGTCGTTATTTTTATGAAGCTTCACACTCTTGAAGCACAGCCCAATATTTACCGAAACGTGTGTCTGTGAACCTACAGGTGTGGAACTACAAGCAGCGCCGCTGCATCTTCACTCTGCTGGGGCACTTGGACTACATCCGCACCACCACTTTCCACCACGAGTACCCGTGGATTTTGAGCGCTTCGGATGACCAGACCATTCGAGTCTGGAACTGGCAATCGCGGGCATGCATATGTGTGCTTACAGGCCACACGCACTATGTAATGTGTGCCCAGTTCCATCCCACGGAAGACCTCATGGTGTCAGCTTCACTGGACCAGTCCATCCGCGTGTGGGACATGGCAGGCCTCAGGAAGAAAAATGTTGCTCCAGGACCTGGTGGTCTCGAGGACCACCTCAAGAATCCTGGCCATACGGACCTGTTTGGAACGTCTGATGCCATTGTTCGGCACTTCCTTGATGGTGAGGATGATCACGTTCTGGATGTTTCCCGTAGCCAGAACTACAGTGGGTTAGTCTTGTTCCAGACAGAACATGACCAGCATGTGAACGTGCATAACCAAGTTATAACATACATGAAGAATATCCAGCATATTGCACGTTCACAAGCACATTGCAGCTGATAGCAGACTATCTCTATGGAGCTTGTTACTGCAGTTCTTTTTTTTTTAAATATATCCAAATAGCACTAGTAACCATATCTAATGAAGTGCTGCCACATTTCTCTCTGCAGGCCATGAGCGTGGTGTCAACTGGGCAGTCTTCCACCCCACCATGCCCCTGGTGGTGTCCGGTGCGGATGACCGTCAGATCAAGTTGTGGCGCATGAACGACACCAAGGCATGGGAGGTTGACACTTGCAGAGGTCACTATTGCAATGTGTCATGTGTTGTCTTCCACCCTAGGTAAATCATTTTCTGCATGGCATAGCACGGTACACAGTGTGGCAGTGTGTGGTACCAAATAGAATCCTGAACGAAAGCTCATTGTTACCATTTCAACGATTCTAGACAAGAACTGATCTTGAGCAACTCGGAAGACAAGAGCATCCGTGTATGGGACATGTCCAAACGCACCTGTCTTCACACCATGCGCCGCGAACAGGATCGCTTCTGGATTCTCGCTAGTCATCCCAGTCTGAACCTCTTTGCCGCAGGTCATGATAATGGTCAGTAATGTCTCTTAAGTAAAGTAATGTCTCAGTAAGTAAAGTCTTGTTTGCGAACTGGAACCTTGTGGTACTAGTCTCCTTGCTTTTTTTGCAGGCATGATTCTCTTTAAGCTGGAACGCGAGAGGCCGGCCTTTGCCCTGCACGGAAACCTGCTGTACTACGCCAAGGACCGTTACTTGAGACGCCTGGATTTCACCACTTCCAAGGACGTTGCTCTCCTGCAGTTCCGTGGAGGCAACCGCTGTCCAGTGTTCAGGTGTGCTAGAACATCTTATTCACGCGCGTCGTCTTTTTGTCTTGTAAGCCTCGAACACTTTTGAGACCTCCCTGGCTCTGTGCAATCTAAAAATAGTCTTTCCTCTTGCGGGGACAGCATGTCCTACAATCCTGCAGAGTCCTCTGTCCTGCTGAACACGCGGACTTCCAACGCTGACAACAGCACCTACGACCTCTGCTCTGTCCCACACACTGTGGACTCTCAAAACCCAGAGGTGGTAGAAGGGAAACGTTCTTCCGGACTCACCGCCGTCTGGGTGGCCAGAAACCGCTTTGCCGTGCTGGACCGCAATCACAATGTAAATATCACTCTTTTCCATTGTGTTTTATTTTTACTTTTCTTCCTTTGCAATTTTTCTTTTTTTAAGGTGTAAGAGCAGCACTGATGCCATTTTTGCGGGCAGATTACGCGGCCAATCATTAATTAACTGCTTAATTAGATGCTTTCGCAAAAATGTGAGACAGCAGAATTGGAGAAATCCTGAAACAAGCACATACCTTGAGATATAAATCACCAAACTTTGGTATGCAAATGAGGCTACTGTTACTCTGATAGAACCTAAATTTCCATTGTTATTCTGCGATAGAAGTCCCCTCGCAATATATTTTTTGTGCATTCATGCGACAATTCTTTTATTGGCATTTCGCCGTGCAGTGCTAACTTACCATACATCTAGGTTGTAATCAAAAACATGAGGAATGAAGTGAACAAGAAAGTGCAGACCCCACCAAACGTAGACGAGATCTTCTTTGCCGGAACCGGAATGCTGCTTCTCAGGGACTTCGACGGTCTCATCCTGTTTGACGTCACCCAAGGAAGGTGGGTTTCGTTGCTTTGGTGCCGGGAAGATTTCCGTTCGTGGTATGGAGCACGTGAGACGTCAACGCTGTCTTTCCCAGGCACCTGGGATCCGTGAAAGTGGCCAAGGTGAAGTACGTGGTGTGGAGCGTGGACATGAACCACGTGGCCCTGCTCTCGAAGCACACGCTGACTGTCTGCAACCGACGTCTCGAAGTCCTCTGTAGCGTCCAGGAGAGCACCAGGGTCAAGAGTGGCGCGTGGGACGACTCGGGCGTTTTTGTCTATACCACTTCCAACCACATTAAGTACACTCTCACAAATGGGTGAGCACTGAGCCGTTCCTATTGGTTCTCGTAATCATGTGACCTCTCGGGCATGCACCTCACTGGTTGAGATGCCTGCCGTAACGTTACGGCTGGATGAGTTTTGGTGTTTGTTGTGTCGATTTTCTGTGCGCGGGTTCACTTCGATGCGGAGAGCCATCTTTTCATTTATCCGGCATGACTTCGGGAGAAGTGTGACGAACCATTTAAAGGAGCATGGAAATCATTTGGAACATATATTTTTTCACCGCTTGATATGAACATACTACCTTCATAAACTGTTACGGAAAATATTTCCTTCGAAAAGCGCGAATTTCCTGAGAAAATTAGTTTGGAAGAATGCGCTCCGCGGCGACAGTCTCCCCCAAGCCGAGTCTGGCGTGTGGTGACGTCAGGCGTCCGAGCACTTCATTGGCTGCCGGAAGCGTCCGCTCCCCGCCAGAATCGTCTGCTAGCTCTGGAATCATGGCAACTTACCGACTGAGACGCTGTTGCTATTTATTTGCGTTTGACATTCACTTGCGTTCTTACGTGATTTGTCTCGTAAGTTTTGCATGAAACAAGACTGCGGGCAGTGTAAAAGGTGTAGCCAGGCCTCTGTGTTGCAGTGACGGCCCGGGTTGAGGTGGATCGTACGCGGTTGTGATTTCTGTCCCGATTGTGCTGAGGTGTCGTTCAGTAGTGAACAGTATTGTGCCTGTGTGTGCAGCATATATATATGTGATACGACTAAATACGTTCCTGTCAGTTGGAGATTTATTCCATGTGCCAGTGTTGTATTCTGCGTATGACCATTCAAAAAAGAAAATGATTATTTGACCATGTATTTTGGGGTTTCCCACAGATCGCTAGCAGATGAACTTTACTAACTTTATTTTGGTATTCATGTTGTAGTGTTTGTGGAGACGTTACGCTCCTGGTATCACTAAGATATGGTAAGCGCAATGTTACACAGCTATGCGTTCATCGGTCCGCTCTTTCGCCTCAGAGATGCCAGTGTCCATGCGGTTCAGAGCCCATAATGTTGACCACAACACGGAGAAGTCATGATGGTCGGCAACATCTTCAAGTGAAAACACTGGTCACTGCGCCGCGTCTTCATGACTATGCATTTGTAAACAAGAAGAAGCACTATATTTCAATCCGAATGTTCGTTCACACTTAGCAGCATCACTTACCAGCCTCCGGTACATTCGTGTGGCGAAATCGAAGCTCGAGGAACTTAGCCTCCAACTCCATAAAACGTTTCGTCGAGAAGAGCAGACGTGTCGCCTAAAGAGTGTTCAATTCATCACCTGTCCTTCGCACGGCGTCCGATGAGCAACAACGCTTCCTTCCCGGTCGGCTTGCCAGCGCGCGCCGGAGAAATCGCAAAAAATAAAGAAAAAGACGGCGCGGTCACATGACGTCAGCGGCTGACAGCCGCTGACAGTGAGTGAGGGGGCATTTCTGCCGCGAGATTCAAAGCTCCCTCGCGCTCCAGGATTGCGCGCTACGCTCAAACTTTTTGTGCGAATATGTATCACAGGGCTCAGAATCATAATTTCTACTTCTCCCGTCATATTTTATTCCGATCATTTCCATGCTCCTTTAAGGTGTTATGATCGGCAACATCGGCGCTATGATGCCTGAAGCGGCTAATATTACGGCTAATGTGTCATCAAAAGTCAACCTCCTATAAACCTGCTGTTACACTTACTGTGTATTCGCATGAGTGACATCTCCAAGGAATATTCTAGTGGAAGAAAAAAAGCAAAAAAGCTGCTCATGGGACTGAAGTTGCACTGGATCTTACGTTAAGCATTTCCACGGTGCTGGAATATCGGTTAGTGACAAAGTGTGCACAAAGCAGACGACACAATTGTCCACGTCGTCTGCTATGGCATATCTTGCGGTGAAGTAGCAGGATGTTCCCCCGTGGCTGAGAAGAGCACAAAATGACACAACGTTCACGAGCTATGACGTGCGCATCTTCTGCGGAACTATTCCGCGGAATATCATTCGTGTGAATACACAGTTAGCGATACTGTACGTCATGTTCCGCAACCTCCTCTTTCAGCGATCACGGAATAATCCGTACCCTCGACCTGCCCATCTACATCACCCGTGTCAAGGACTCTAGCGTTTACTGCCTGGACCGAGAGTGCAGACCCCGCGTCCTGGGCATCGACCCAACCGAATACCGCTTCAAGCTCGCTCTCGTAAACAGAAAGTACGAAGAGGTCAGTCCTTGCAAGGCAGTGACGAATCCTTGGCGCCGACATTACGCCGTTTTTTGCAGGTTCTACACATGGTGCGAAACGCCAAGCTCATCGGCCAGTCCATAATCGCCTACCTCCAGAAGAAGGGTTACCCCGAAGTTGCTCTGCATTTTGTTAAGGACGAGAAGACTAGGTTTGCACTGGCTCTCGAGTGTGGGAACATTGACGTAAGCTTTTTTTCTTCGTTGCGTTTTAGTTGTTACAGCGGAATTCGCGCTATTGTTACTTGATTGACGTGACATTGAACTTATTTGTTATGGTATGGCTAGTAGAGCTGCGGGGATCATGTTTTTTGTTTGTTTGTTTCAAAAAGGTCGCACTTGAAGCCGCCAGAACGCTGGACGACAAAACCTGTTGGGAGAAACTGGGAGAGGCAGCGTTGTTACAGGGAAATCACCAGGTATAGTTTTAATTGTCGCTAGTGAACACACAAAAAGATTTTAGGTGGCGAAACCTGCCGTAACCTACAAATATCGCCTCCGCAGGTGGTTGAAATGTCGTACCAGCGGACTAAGAATTTCGACAAGCTCTCTTTCCTGTACCTCATAACTGGCAACTTGACCAAGCTGCAGAAAATGCTGAAGATCGCAGAAATTCGAAAGGATGCCAGCGGACAGTTCACCAACGCCCTCTACCTGGGCGACATGCAGGAGCGTGTCAAGATCCTCAAGGTACGGTAAAAGGCGCGGGTACAAGCCAAGGAAAAGGTGGGAACGGTCACTAAAGGTCAGTTTGTTTTCCCGTAGTCCTGCGGACAGGTGTCCTTGGCGTACCTCTGTGCAAAGACCCACGGCCTGACTGAAGAGGCAGAGGCCCTGGCCCCACACATTCCAAACCTGGAGTCCTTGGGACAACCAGACCCTGATGCGGAGCTCCTGGTGCCTCCGCCACCTATCCAACCGTGTGACGAAAACTGGCCTCTCCTGAGCGTCACTCGTGGCTTCTTTGACGGAGTCAGCCACGGAAAGAAGACAGCTATGGCGGCTGAGGTCACAGAGGCAGAAGCCGAAGGTAAGTTAGCTGGGGTTATTTATTCTCTGACATTCACAAATTGTGGATCATCTCAACTAGTTGAATCCTCTGAGTGAAGTATGGAGAAAGGATTATGGGAGATGAAAACTCTCTCCCTCGACCTGTAATAAAACCAGCCAATAGAACGTTGCACTGATGAAACAGGCTCCAGTGGAACATAACCATTCTCAAGACCGTCGTCTGCTTAAATGCACCAGAAGAACAGGGCTGCTCTTAGAGCCTTGTGTTGAACAAGTTGCACTGTGTAATTGGCATGCATTATTTAGATAGATATATATTTTGCGGCAAACATTGTTATCATTTCTCAGTAAGTCTACACCCATCAAAAGCCAGAAACCACCTTTTTCTCACTTCTTCAAATTGACCATTTCTGGTCACTTCTGGTCCTTCTCTTTGGTGTGATGTGGTTACCATAGCCAGTCTGACCCTCTGAATTCCATCTTGCAGGCTGGGGCGACGACGCTGAACTTGCCCTCGACGAAGACGGTGTGTCGGGCGAATGCAAAGTTGTGGCTGACTCTATGGAAGCTGGTGAAGGTGGCTGGGACGTTGATGAAGACCTCGAGTTGCCACCAGAACTGGCAGAAGCTGGCGGCCCTTCCGCCGGAGCCGGCGACGAGGGCTACTTTGTTCCCCCTACACGTGGTGTGTCTCAGGGCCAGCTCTGGGTCAACAACTCCAAGCTCCCAGTGGACCACGTGCTTGCTGGATCTTTCGAATCCGCCTGCAGACTCCTCCACGACCAAGTGGGCGCCGTCTGCTTCGAGCCGTTGCGTTCCCTGTTTCTTTCCACGTATGCACGTTCCCACACAGCCTTCACCGGCCTTCCCCAGCTCCCGTGCCTCTACGGCTATCCGGTGCGCAAGGACCCATCCTCAGCCAAGGGAGGCTTACCAGCTGTTGGTTGCAAGCTGTCAGACCTGCTGGACCGTCTTCAGCTCTGCTACCAACTGACCACGTCTGGAAAGTTTGCTGAAGCCGTCGAAAAGTTCCGTTCCCTCCTCCTGTCCGTGCTCCTCCTGGCTGTCGACACGCGGCAAGAAGTGGCGGAAGCGCAGCAGCTTCTCGAAGTCTGCAGGGAGTACGTCATCGGGCTTTCACTCGAGACCGAACGGAAGAGTCAGCCCAGAGAGACGCTGGACCAGCAGAAGAGGGCGTGCGAGATGGCCGTGTACTTTACCCACTGCCAGCTGCAGCCAGTGCATCAGATCCTAACCCTACGAACGGCCCTGAACCTGTTTTTCAAGCTGAAGAACTACAAGACTGCTGGATCTCTGGCACGAAGACTCTTAGAGCTGGGGCCACGCCCAGACGTCGCCAGCCAGACGCGCAAGATCCTGCAGGCGTGCGACAAGACACCCACGGACATGCACGAGTTGAACTACGACGAGCACAATCCATTCTCGCTGTGCGCCAAGACCTACGTGCCCATCTACAGGGGAAAGCCCGAAGTGCACTGCCCGCTCTGTGGAGCCAGCTACGTGCCAGAGTTCAAGGGCACGGTGTGCACCGTCTGCAGTGTTGCGGAAGTCGGAAAGGATACGATCGGCCTGCGTATCAGCACCATCCAGTTCCGTTGAGACGAATCGGACAGGTTCCGTAAGACGGACGCTTAGAGGTCCCACGCCGGAGCTGTCTCGGAATTCCACTTTCATTTTCCTTTCGAGGTCCGCTCCAGTGGATTTGTATGTAAAGTTAACGCGATGTTTACACCAGTTGGGTGGCTTGTGGAGAAATATGCGTGAAATAAAAGATTTTTCTTCACATGCGTGGGTCCATGGGAAATTTTCTTTGTTTTCGTAATTTGTGAGCGGGTGTAAACGGCGCTGGGACTTTCCTAGGACTTTCATCTCGGGGGGGGTTGGGGGGGGGGGGGGGTTGGAACTTCGTAGGGGTGGTGACAGCCCACATCTGCTAGCTCTTCAGACTTTTTTCTTCCCCTTTTTGGCAGACATGTTAAGGGAATTGTAACATCCTTGGGGTGCTGAGGGGGGACTGTAGAGCACAGTTTTTGAAAAGTTTCATGTTCTCGTTCTCAAGTGCAAGAGGCAGCACCATTACCGAAACAGCCAGTGATGTGCAGTACCAAGTATAGTAAAGTGCTTCTTTACTTTGTACTGTACTTTAGTACTTTTGTCTGGTACTTTCCCATCCAGTACTCAACCTGAAATGCAGCGATGATTGGGGTTTTTATGGTGTACAAACTAAATGCAAAGACAAAAAATGGAAAATATCAAGCAAGTTTTCTGTCTAGAAGCAGCATTTTTGGACAAAATGGATCGCTGACCCCCCTTTTTCATAGCAGAGTGAATAAATCCGGAAATGAAAATAGTTTCCGCTAGCACAGCTTGTTGCCACAGCAGCTGTATGCGGAGATTATGCCATCTGTTACAGTTGATATTTGTGGGTAAGTACTAGCTAGCTGAGCTTTCGAACTAGCATTGGTCAAAATATGGGCACTTTATCAAATTTTGTCACCACCAAACATTGACACTTTGCGCTATATGCAAACTAATGTTGCAAATTAGAAGAGCGGAAAAAAAAACAGCACAAAAAAAAAAAAAAGCTCTGACCAATGAAAAGACTCAGCACGTCCTCTTCCTTAATCTCGTTCTCTGCATGCACGTGCATTACATTGCAAGTTTTCCCTCTTCCTGATGAACATTACTGCTGTAACTGGTGGTGGTGGTGATGGTGAAAGGGCTTGCCGTTGTCGGCCTCGCGTATGTGGGCAACGTCACGACTGACGCCCTGGGGAATGTGCGTCCTGGGCCGACTTCTAAGGGAACTGTGCCGACATATGTCTGAAAGCGCCTGAGGAAAACCCAGGAAAACCCTGTTCCTGCTGTAACTGAGTTGCAATTAAGTACATCGCTGTACTGTACTTCAGGAGCCAATGCCATTGATGCCAGGTACTTTGTACCTTATTTTAAGTACAATTTTAACCTGTTCCGTAATAGTGCCTAATCTGGTTATATAATATGAGGGATAGCGGGGGAACCAGGGATATTCCCAGGATTTTCGTGTTGTGTCGGGGTCCGTAGGTGGGGTGACACCATATTTGCTTTCTGGCTTTTTTTGCCCTTCTTGCACGCATTTTGGGGGTGTTGCAAGTTTGTTTTTTTTTGGGGGGGGAGGTTTTTTTATTCCGTGTTGGCGCCGCGAATCAACTGTGGCTATGAGCGGCGTGCAGACGTGGACAGATGGAGAGAGGACAGCAGGAAAGAGGAGGGGGGGGGGGGGGCGAGGACGAAATGCGTAAGTTCCTGTTGCTCGTAAATAAGATTGAAACAGTGGGGGGGTAACGCTCGTCCAAAAGCTCCCCCATGCCCGGAACCTATATAGCTACCCCCCACTGACTCACGATCCGTTGCACCTGAATTGAAAATCGTGAGCCCAGAGAAAGGAAACGGGAGCGTCAGTCAATTTAGAGGTCAGCAACAATAGAGAGCGCCACTGCGCAGACACGCGTGGCCTCATCGCGGGACGGAATTGGCAGCCGGCCAAAAAAGCAGTCATATGTATGGACTATGGAATATGCTTACGTTTATTACTTTCGTTTTCTCGCTTTCACCTTCCTCTCCTCTTTTACGTCCGCGGGGATCAAGGTAAAGACCTGTCTATTCGTAGACGGATGCGCGAGCTTGTATCGCTCTCCTACACGTACGCGTCTATTCCGGCTCGTGACAGCTCTGCTCTGTCAGTCTGTGAGGGGCGTTGTGTCCAGGAGATGCCTAGTCGTTCTGTTTGAAAGTACAAAAGGCATGCTGGGAAGGCAAGTGGTCATCCATCAGCCACGGAATCGGAGCGACCTGAGGGGGGGATACTTTGGACAAATATGGCTGGGTTTTAAGAATGCAGAACGCTGCGTGACGCAGCAGCATGCTGAAGAATGCAGACGACACTATATACTGGATGGACTCGTACTACGTTGTTTGGACACGTTCCGATTCCGCCGTACATTTACCGCCACGAATCAACTGTAGTGCGGACCGAGAAAAACCGATTTTGGGGGAATTATACCTTCTACACTCTTAAAAATGAACTTCACCGCATAGCACGCTCCTAGCCAACCATCATCTCGAATGATATCGTTATCTGCCCTGATTTGTTGAAAACAGGGGGCGTACGCCTTTTCTGTGACAATTATGAACAGCATAAGTGTCACAGAAATGGCGTACGCCCCCCGTTTTCAACAAATCAGGGCAGATAACGATATCATTCGAGGTAATGGTTGGCTAGGAGCGTGCTATGCGGTGAAGTTCATTTTTAAGAGTGTAGCGCGCGCGCACACACACACACACACACACAAACAAACAAACGAACAAAAAAGCAGAAAAGTGCTCTTCCAAGAAACACTCCCTGCGTGTACGGCATCTATTCCACGGTAATGGCAAAAACTGAGGCGTTCCTCGATTTTCCAGCACATTTAATGTTGACACGCGTTTGCACTGTTTCCCCCCTGAAGTCGGCCCAGGACGCGTGTAATAACCCTCTCCTCCTCTATCCTTACTCCTTCCTTCTCTCAATCTCTTAACGCCGTTCGTAGCGAGAGTTTCTTCGCGGCGCTGAAGCAGGACTTTCACGGCAAGGTGTGTGTCAAACAACATTATATAAATACTTATATAAAAAAAAACATTTTCTTTATATACGCGGCCACCCTAATAGAGTAGAATATATCTCTCTCGAATACAATGCGACTATAAGATAGTCGCCAAAAAGCAAAAAATAAAAATAAAAAACATCAAACAGCAACTGTGGCTCAATCTTCGCTGGACCGCCTTTCTCCACGCCAACCCCCCATTCCCGATGCCTACACAAAAAGTCGCTGTCCCTGACGTTGCGTGCATTCAGCCCAAGGCGGGCCCATCAAGTCAGTGTCAATCCTTTGACCGTTGCACGTGTTTATACGGTCCACATATTCGACGTATTGATCCAAAGGTGCCCATGCAGGAAAAACGCAAATGCGTCCACAAGCGCCCCGTATCGATTAGCTCAGTCCGATACACATGATGAATGTCGTGCTACATGGCGAACGGTCATCAAGTTATGATCCTGATATTGCTGATAAGGGACAGGTAGTATACGGGGTGTACAAGCACGCTTATAGAGGTATACGTTACTTTGTACGATAGCTACAAAAATGATAGCGTGCGCCGTGTACGGAAAACTGTACGGGAAGTTTATTGCCCGCAAAGAGCGCAAGAAGTCGCGGGAAGCGATCCGGGGAGAGAGACTTGTCGTGAAGCGACCCTGGGTTCGAATCTCGAATACAATGCGATTAGACTCGAATAAAATGTGGCTCGATTCGGTCGTGACGTTTTCGTGAACGTCGCTAGAAATGTTGGCAAAAGTTGCCCGCGAAGTCGGCCCAGGACGACAGCAACACCTCCCACGAGCAGCCCCCGGTGGGAGGCAGATCGCTCGGTAAATACGTATCCCGGGAGAAATAGAGGAGGGGGAGGGAAGGAGGGTTACGATGGCGCAGGAAGCCTCCTCCAGTTCAGCGCCTTCAAAAAGAAAAAGAAAGAAAAAAGAAGAAGAAGGAGAAAAGAGCGTAGGGGGTGGCTCTCTACGTCATGGAAGTCTGCAGGGTTTCGGGCGCGTAGAAGCTACATTGGTGACTTTTAACTTAATTAGCTTATTTTATTAACCATCTATGTAATACCCATTTATCTAATAATTCCGCCAATTTACACCACATACTAAACTAGTTAATTATACTGCAAATGGCATGGTTCTGAAATTGACTATTTTTAACTTTCGTACAGCCAAGGTGCGCGTATTGCCAAGCTCATCCTGAAGACTATAGGAGGTGCTGGGTTCGTGTCCGTCCACCGGCTCTGCTGTCCGAGGCTTTCCCCTTCTTTCTTTCTCTCTCTTTTTTTTTTTTTTTTGCACAGTTTCCAAGTGAAGACAGCCCAGGACGCATACTAACCCTTTCCTACTGTCCTCTCTTCATCTGTCTAGCCACAACAGCCTTATATATACTGCCCAGCAGGCTGTTATTCAGCTGTTGGCATGCGCGTCATTTCAATAAATACAAATACAGTTGATTCGCGGTGCAAACACACACACGTCCCGGCCCGAGCGAATCCACGACCGCCACTATAGCATCTGAGAATTAATCTTGATTACGCAATTAATGACCCGAAGGATGTGAGGCGCACGTCTTTTTCCGAGGCCGCCGCTCGGTGGGAGCTCCTCGGTCCGCGCAAGTGGTGTGCCACGTGCTCTTAGATTAATCTAATAATCTAATACAGCTGGGAAAATAAGAGAGGCCTACACGAACATGTGCATGTCTACAGACAAGTGAAAGCGCTCAGGCCCATCATCTCCGTTTGGGCAGTCTGCAAAAACGCGACCGGGATTTTCCCGATTCTGATCTTCGAGTACCGTTGATCTGATTACGTTTATCACGTACGTTGATCGTTGAGCTTATCAAAATAAAGTTGTTTGATTTTTCGAGCGCGTGCACCCGTTTCTGTAACTTCTTTATTCCCTCTCTCCACGACTGTTATGGACGGACAGACACGGCTGCGGATATTATTGGGTCAAAAATATGTGCCCGAAGGAGTTTTTGGCATTTATGTTAGGAAACCGAGAATAACCTAACGTGAAAACTCGAAATTATGGCAGTCGTCGCAGAGTGCGCTAAGCAATTACGCTACGCTGGCATATTCCTTTTTTCTTATGCTGATTTTAATGCGTCATTGGCATATACAAGATGTTGTGTAGAACAATACATATGTACATTACAGCACTAGTTTCCAGTGATACTCTGCGAACGGGCACCTAACATAGCGACCACGCCATAATCGGCAACCCGAATGAGGAGTCCGTCCGCACGATCCGCTAGGGGCGCTACTCATCGGCCCGCGAGATCTGTATCGTGATTGGACGATGGAAATTTGAATTTTGAACGCGCAGAAGCGGACCCCACGACTACCGTAGCAGACGACGGCAACAGCTCCTACGAAAACGCGTAGAATTCTGATGATGATCAACTTTAGAAAGAAGCATCTCCCGTGGGACATCCACCGCTTGTACAAGAATGTTAAGGTACGCTAAAGTACAGAGAACTGTAGAAATTGAGGAAGGCAATAACTGGCACGATGAGTAGCGCCACCGCTACTTTCTAAATGCGGCGCTGGGAAGGGGTGCCTATGACGTGGTCCTTATAATGTAGTAGGTCGTGCGCCTAACATACAACACCACCAAAAAGGGGCGGGAGGGATGGAACAGTACAAAGGGAAACACAACCACTGTCTCAGTAATCAACGGGTCCCGCCCGAAGGAGGTCAATCACGTGCAGCCACTTCTAGGATGTGTCCTCACAAGATGTGCTGATTAAAAAAAGCACCCAGCGAAAACAGCATTCGTCGAAATATGGGCCACAATCCTAGAAGACGGTTCGTTGGCGTCATATATCCTACTTTGCGACCCACAACGCATATAATCCCGATAGGATTAAAAGATCCCGGGGCAGTGCGCTACCACTCCGCACAGAGGAATAAGATAGCGTATTGAACGGGGAGAGAAGAAAATAGCTTCCGGGTAGTTTCATTTTAAATCGAACAACGTGTGAAAGTCGTATTTTTTAATTCGCCCAGAAAAAATATATGTTAGAGGACAGCTCAAACGACGCAAATTGCGCCACGTGCGACGCTCGTGCGTGTCGTATTTTCCGCGTAGGAGAGGGGGAAAGTCTGATGCTGCTTGAGCACGCTTTCTTCTGGACCGACTTTGGCGGGATCTAGCACCGCTAATTTTATGTCTACGAACTGGAGGTTTTTTGTGATTATAGGCTGCACCATAGACACTGTCGACAGTCACCCACAGAACTCTGAGAGCCACAGATTTTCTGTTAAAAAATACCAAACTTGGCGTAAACGTTCAAAAGGGCCAAACTTTGTTACCAATTTGCTTCATGACGGAACCTCTGAGAACATCGAGCTTAGTGCCATTCGATAGGACATTGAAAGAGCTTTCGTGCTGTATAGAGCTCATTTTTCTCAGCCCAGTTGTTTCTGTGTTATTAGCTTGAGAATCACACATGGTAGGCGAAAATTGCCAATGTTGCATCTCAGTTTTCTCAAAAATGCCATCTTCGATTTCCTTGATTATTTTTCAAAAGGTGGCGTCATGTCTCTACTTTAGGCGCCAAGTGAGACAATCTTTTATTTTTGCCTGAGAGATGCGCAGCGATTTTTTTTTTTTGTCAGGCAAGGTGCACGAGGCTGCGGCCTTGCGCGCCCCACTCACGAGCACGAGACCTTCAACCTCTTCTTTGCTACAAGTGTCCCGCTGACGGAGAAATCAATGACCACACTGCGTGAGCTTGTTGTAGTGTCCCCAGAGCATCACTTAACGTTTACCCAATGGCCTCCCAGTTCCGTCAGGCTCATTCAAACCGTGGGAGAGTACATGAGTTGTCTGTGCGCCCTTGACGAGAATCCCCAGTTCGACGAACATGCCGACAAAGCAGTGAGAAGAAACGAAGCGCTTCGTAGAGATCTTTATCCACGGGTAACATCTTAACTTTTGTTTCAGGTTGCCGCCAGTCCCCCAGGAAGTGTGGAAGTCACATCCTTTTCATTGGTAAAAGAACGAAAAACGGAAGTTTCGAAAAACGTAAAATGTGCCCATTGCGAGACCCCTGCAGGTGGTGGCTGCCACCATTGGATTAGCATCATCCGATAGCTTTACACATGTCCTTTCACATGATATAAAGTGAATGGGTTCAAGCGCATGGATGCCAGAAGGAGTACTGAAGACCACACCGAGGGTTTAAGGTACCTACGGCTACCGGAAACGAGGGATTTTAGTTGTGCGTTGTTCTGTCGGAAATTTGGATTCCCACGGTGACACTGACACATCTCGGTGAGGGCTAACGTGTTATACTTGAGAGCAGCAACTGTCATCACAGCGGTCTTACGGGTTTTGTACCACTCGTCGTGGTTCCGAAATAACGCTACGGAGCATAAAACTAATTAAAGAGAGCATGCACACCTTCGGAACTATCACTTATTGCGCCCAAGCTAAGAGGCGACTGCAACCACGCGACCACAAGTTTGTATTCTCAGATGTTGTAACTTTCTGTCCCCTGTGGCCGTAGTTCTGCCTTCTTAATATTAACTCGCACGACAGCCTCATAGCGTGCGTATGTGGAGGCTCAAGCACATGTGCGGGAGAATAGTGAATATGCGCACGTGCGTATACGCACACGTCGTGCGTGCGACTCCCATGAAAGTGCGTAATAGCAAGTTCAAGTCGCCCACGAAAGTATCGCCCTGCGTCTCCAAAGGAAAAAATAAACATACGTACCATAAGTGCAAAATAAGTACATAATGCAACATCTGGGCATTGAATTACAAAGCAAAGACTACGAAGCAAAACGCGCTCGTAAACATACGAAGAGCGCCTTTGTCTGGAAAAATCGCTCCGCGGAAAGGTAGACCTACGTCTCAATCAAAAAGAGAAAAGGTATTTTACCAGCAGCGCAAAGTACCGGCATAATTCTGCCCCTGTGGAATAAATCGTGAAAAATATTCCGGGTTTTCAGAAATAATTAAGATCGAACATGCAAAATTTTCGCGTACCACTCGTGGTTTTGCGATACTTGGCGGACAAGGAATGCGCTTGAACCCAGTCACTTTATATCATGTGAAAGGTCATGTCTAAAGCTATCGGATGATGCTAATCCAATTGTGGCAGCCACCACCTGCAGGCGTCTCGCAATGGGCACATTTTACGTTTTTCGAAACTTTCGGTTTTCGTTCTTTTACCAATGAAAAGGATGTGCCTTTCACACTGCCTGGGGGACTGGCGGCAACCTGAAACAAAAGCTAAGATGTTACCAGTGGATAAAGATCTCTACGAGGCGCTTCGTTTCTTCTCACTGCTTTGTCGGTATGTTCGTCGAACTGGGGCTTCTCGTCAAGGGCGCACAGGTAACTGAGCCTGACGGAACTGAGAGACCATTGGGTAAACGTAAAGTGATGCTCCGGGGACACTACAACAAGCTCACGCAGTGTGGTCATTGATTTCTCCGTCAGCGGGACACGTGTAGCAAAGAAGAGGTTGAAGGTCGCGTCCTCGTGGGTGGGGCGCGCAAGGCCGCAGCCTCGTGCACCCTGCCTGACAAAAAAAAATCGCTGCGCGTCTCTCAGGCAAAAATAAAAGATTGTCTCACTTGGCGTCTAAAGTAGAGACATGACGCCACCTTTTGAAAAATAATCAAGGAAATCGAAGATGGCATTTTTGAGAAAATTGAGATGCAACATTGGCAATTTTCGCCTACCATGTGTGATTCTCAAGCTAATAACGCAGAAACAACTGGGCTGAGAAAAATGAATTTTATACAGCACGAAATCTCTTTCAACGTCCTATCGAATGGCACTAAGCTCGATGTTCTCAGACGTTCCGTCATGAAGAAAATTGGTAACAAAGTCCTGCCTTTTTCAACGTTTACGCCAAGTTTGGCATTTTATAACAGAAAATCTGCGGCTCTCAGAGTACTGTGGGTGGCTGCCGACAGTGTCTATTGTGCAGCCTATAATCACAAAAATCCTCCAGCTCCTAGGCATAAAGTCAGCGGTGCTAGATCCCGTCAAAGTTGGTCCAGAAGAAAGCGCGCCCAAGCAGCCTCCGGCTTTCCCCCTCTCCTACGCAGGAACTACTACACGCACGAGCATCACACGTGGCGCGATTTGCGTTGTTTGAACTGTCCTCTAACATATATTTTTTCTGTGCGAATTAAAAAATACGACTTTCATACGTTGTTCGATTTAAAATGAAACTACCCTTCCCTGAATGTACGCTGGACGAAGATGGCATCCCTACAGCCAAGAAAGGCCCTCCTAAGGGCAGAGACGGCGATTGAAATTATTCCACGGAACCCAGAAGCACGCGCGTAGCAGGCATCCGCTTTCCGACGACTTATCAATCAACTAACGGGACATGCACTCACTCCAACATGCAACATCCCCTGCAACATGCAACGTCTCCTGCATGATTGATACATGCTTTCCTTCACCAAGATGCCGCTGTCTCGTACTTGTGTTGTATGTATGTACAGCTCGCATCACAGTTAAATTGAACGCTGAACGCAGTGACTTTCATCTTGCATCGTAAATTGAACGCCATTCCGGCCTGCGTGCCCTGATGGTGCATGGTGCTTAGTAGAAATAACGGCGGAGCGTGTTTTGGTACAGTTAGAGGTGTGACCCTCGTTATGAAGGCGTTGTTTTCTGCTAGGCGCTGCTAGAGTTACTAAGTAGGGGTAAAATAGAGTCACTAAATAGGGCTAGTAGGGGAAAGTAGTCGCTGAATAGGGGTGATAGGGGATAATAGAGTCACTAAATGGGGGTAATAGGGGAAAGTAGTCACTGAATAGGTGTGATAGGGGATAATAGAGTCACTAAATGGGGGTAATAGGGGAAAGTAGTCACTGAATAGGGGTGATAGGGGATAATAGAGTCACTAAATAGGGATAATAGGGGGAAGTAGTCACTGAATAGGGGTGATAGGGGATAATAGAGTCACTAAATAGGGCTAATAGGGGAAGTAGTCACTGAATAGGGGTGATAGGGGATAATAGAGTCACTAAATAGGGGTAATAGGGGAAAGTAGCACTGAATAGGGGTGATAGGTGATAACAGAGTCACTAAATAGGGGTAATGGGGGAAAATTGAGTCACTAAATGAACCCCCTATTTGGTGACTCTAGTCGCTACCAGGGTGGCTCTCTTCCCGCTTCACAGGTTGGAACGGTGTTCAAGTTAACATTGAAGCGAGCCGTACATGTGTATGTGTGTGTGTACGAGAAGAAATGTGGGAGAGAATGCAAAGAGAGAGAGAGTGTGTGTGGGGGGGGGACGTGTCCCCTGTTGGGAAGCCGTCGAAAAGCGGATGCAAGCGTAGCACGTATAGAACGTGGCACGTATTATATATATATAGAAAGCGATGCACGTGATTGGAGGCGAATATACATGCCGCGTTGAACTCTCATCGCTGCACGTACATCCGTGCAAGCAGATGGGGGAGCATGCGCAGAGACGTGGCCGATGCCATTGTTTTCACTGAGAGCCTTTTCACTTGGGAACACCTGTCGGTAGTTAAGAAGCAGCAGCCGTGCTGGGATACCGTTGAAAAGGTGTTTTCGCCACCTCTACATCCTCAGCTCACGGTTTACATAGCAGGAAGGCAAGCTTCTTCGCAGACTGGAGGTCAAAACGTCGCTTTACAGAATTGAATTGAATTGATACTTTACTGAACTTAATTAACTCGAACTTATTAACTGAACATTATCCAGCTCTTGTATTAGATCGACCTCTAAAAATGTCTTCATAAAGCTGCACGCCGTGGGTCAAGCGCGACCTTTATGGTTAAAAACGAGGCGATGTCCGACGTGTTTCTGGTCTGCAGAACCGCCTTCGTTTTCTAGACCGACTTCAAAAAAAAAAGGAAACTGTTCAACTCGAATTTTGACGTCGACTGGCAGCCGATCAAGTTTTCGGACCCGCAGAAAATCTGAACCATACCGTTGGAATGGGTTAATTGTTATGGATTGGATCTCTTTGGCTGACGCGGACAGCTGCGGCTAATCGGGAAGCGAACCTGAAGTTACCCCGGGAATACATCAAGTTAGCCGGGGACTGTGCGCCAGCAGGGACCATTGACGGTGTATAAACGCGTGGTTTATTGTTCTATCCGTTAAGAGGTATAGGAAAGTCCTCGAGCTCAGCAAATGACAGGAAACACAGTGTAGAGTAGACATGGTAAACTTAATCCTCCAAAGACTGCAATTCGCTCTATACTGTACCACGTGTCCGTGCAGTGTAAATGCTGGTAAATTGTAAATATAAAGTATCTTCCCTTAAAAAAAAAAAAAAAAAAAGACATGACAGCGTGGCGGAATTGGTGAACGCTCTCTACCAGTAACCGGGGAGTAATTGCAATATGCAGGGGACTAGAAGCTGCAATTGTTTCCATATTTCGTCGATTTTATTTTATTTATTTTGTTTTTAAGAGACGCGAACAGCGACTGACGTGGGCCGACAGTATTGTTAAATAAATAAATAAATAATAAACAGTCTGGCGATCACGTATAGCGGTGGTTGACGTGGTACACTGTGGCTGATACTTATAAAGCCATCCCCTTAGAAAAAAAAAAAAAAACGTAGTAAAAAAGATAAGAAAGAAAGCCCCGTGCGACAATCTCCAACCGACAACGACAGTCGTGCCAGAAACCAATTGGAGTGGCTTCCTATACTTTTGAACGGGGCTTCCCATACAGCATCGCGCGCACACAAAGCACGTCCGTGCATTAGAATACAATACAAGCTGTACACACACAGAGACAGAGGAACAATGGCCGGATAGGACGCCCTCTGTTGGCAGCTCGATGGAGCGTCGCATTAATCACATTGGGAGGACATGGACTAGAGCATGACAAGATAAAGAAAGCGATGCGCTGCAGCAGCAACGCCACGAAGCGCAGGTGGGAACTTTCCTTCCGCTTCGCTTTTTTTTTATATTTATTTATTTATTTATTTTTTTTTTTTTTTCTGACACTCGTACGTTGAAACAGTTGTTCCATGAGTCGCGTGGGTTAGCAACGAAAGGAAAGTTATACGCTGTGCGTGAACTGAACATGATTTGCTTCTCTTTTTTTTTTTTTTTTTTGTCTGAATATGGATTTTTCGGATTAAAAAGAGAGAAAACGAGGAAAACTTCGTAAATGTACCGCGGTAGCTGTTAAAAAAGAAACGCGATTTGTTCGAGGCATCAGACGTATATACAGAGCTGTAAGTCTGACGGCTTGTCTTCGTCGCTGCAGGTGATCAAACAGGAATATTCCTCAAAAATAGATATTTCGCGCGCGAATATTCGCCGAATAAATAAATATAAAGGCCCGATACTTACCAGAAATAGATATCAAACGCGAATAAATTATCAGAGTAGACGTGAAACACGAATGTGGCACATCGGTTTATATTTACGAGTTGCTTATATTTAGGGTTCCGCGTTTTCGTTTTTTATTTTTATTTTTTTATTTTTGGGCCGCATTCGGCGTATATGCTTTTCGGTGTTTATTGATTTTCACGAAATCGGAGTTTTTCGATGTTTTTCCTGGCGTGTACACAGTTTACCCGACAGTTACCGTCGAATAGAAATCACGATGTAATTTCCGCACGGCGATCATTCAACGTGGCGTTGTTCGCTGCGGTGGTGTTTTACGGCTAACGAAAAAATATATACGGATATTTTTCGCAACCATCGTATTTCTGCACGATTTTCTGATCTGCGTCAACAATTTGCTGGGAATGTACAGCAATTTACCTCGGTCATGTCCTGGAATGTCCCTCCGTGTTCGGTGTTTTTCGATTAAAAAACCGAATGAGGAAAAATTTACCTGGAGTATATTTTTCGGTGTTTTTCGATTAAAACCGAAAACGCAGAACCCTACGTAAGTGTGCCCTGTTACACTGCTCATCTCAAATAACAACGCGCCGATAAGCGCCTAAAAACGTATGCAGCAAAAAAAAAAGAAAAGAAAGAGAGAGAGAGAGAAAGAGAACGTTTCCTTTTTGCGACTCCGTTTTATTTTTATTTTTTATTTTTTTGAGTGGACCGTCCAAACATTCACTGCGTCAACGTAACAGACAGAGGTCATTTTCCTCGCTCGCTTGCCAACTCTATACTACTTAGTTTTCCTGGGTTTTCCTCAGACGCTTTCAGACATATGTCGGCACAGTTCCCTTAGAAGTCGGCCCAGGACGCACATTCCCCTAGGGCGTCAGTCGTGACGTTGCCCACATACGTGAGGCCGACAACGGCAAGCCCTATCACCACCACCACCACCACCACCACCACCACCATACTACTTAGTAAAATACATAATGCGAGCTTGCACTATAATTATGACCCGCAACTAAAACATCCGTTAACGATAATATCGGCGCTAGAGACAGACTTCGTGAGACAAGGATGCGATCGCATTGCACGATCAACGGACGGCGCCATATTCCGATAAAAAAACTAAAAAAAGAAAATTATCGGAGTAGTAGTAGTACTCATGAGGTCTTGAAAACACGTTATCGGCGCGTTCTTGCATGAACAATGAGAGCGAGCTTCGGAGATTTATCTCGTAAACGTTTTTACTAGCAAGCAGAACGAATGCGGATTACCACGAGAGTGACGTCAAACTCTGTAAGATATCGGAAGCAGACAAAGCGCTTGCAGAAAAGCAAAAGGTGGTTTATTCGCACTAACTGGGATAGGGGTGCCGACGTTTGGGCGCTGGCTTTCCCTCAGGACTGACCTCAATCAGAGAAGCCAAACAGGATCATACAATTGTACACAACACAGTATGTTACGCAACCACATTTCAGTGATTTATCCAGACCCCTCTTACACCCCTCCAAATGTTCAGTGACACACCCCTAACTTTTTCACCAGTGTACCTCCTACAGGGCGTGCCCTTGCGATTTCAGCTTTTTAGATGTGTGTCGGTAATGATGTGTTAAGCTGTAATGACGTAACTATAATAATGACACCCCCCCAATTTTTTCGAACTCCCTTCCATGCTTGGGATTCTGGATAAACCAGTGCCACATCTGTTAATCTCATGACGTAGGCGGGGTCTTTTTCTATTATTATTATTGTTATTAATTCCACGGTGACACCACTAAACAACTAGGTACAGTCACGGACTAATTGAGAGAGAGATGAAAGAACGGAGGCAACATGAAGAAGTAGAAGAAAGATATGCATCGTCCTGGGCAGACTTCAGGGGCAACTGTGCCTATACACAGCCATCCGGAAAGTGAAAAAATGGCTAGGAAGCAAGCGAGCTGGTGAAGATGATGCATAATGTAAAAAACCCCGAGACTAGGGAACACGAAGGGACAGACACAAACACGAAGTCTCAATAAGAGAGACTTCGTGTTTGTGTCTGTCCCTTCGTGTTCCCTAGTCTCGGGGTTTTTTACATTATGCATCCGGAAAGTGTCTTTTAAACCGAGAGAAAGCTCATATATACAGCACCGGTGCACACGGCCACCTTGCCTGTGTTTACGCGGCCGCAGAGACACGCGAGACAAGGAACGCAATAAGGACAAAAATACTTCCTCTCTCCCTCTTCACGTAAGATGAGATTCGTGGCAAGGTTAACTGCTGCAAATGAAGGAAAAACGTTGGCATATAGGCATGAGCTTTTTGTCTAGCGTTCGTCATACAACAGGAAGACTACACTCAACAGGAAGACACGCTGCGCTGGTTCAGGAAAAAGTGTTTCTTTTCCGAAATTTTGTCAGGGAGGCAAAACTTCGAGCAAGAAACTTCGTCGTATTGAAAAAAAATAAATAAATAAATAATAACTGGTAGTGGTAAGAGTGATGGAAATTGGAATCGTCTAACATGAAAATGTTAGCTTTATTTTCATCGGAACGCTGCGCTGTCGTGCAGGGTGTTTGGGCCGCTGCAAAGGTGGAATTAGGAACCATTCGCCGCCAACGCCGTTAGGAACCATTTTCTTCATATGACATAAACCGTGTTTTGTTTGACAGTTTGTTTCTCGGCTACAAATGCTTTGTTCCTGTTTGTTTGTTTGTTTTCTCACATGTATGAAGTTTCTCTTATCATTTGATTTTTTGCACTTGAGATTTTGTGCATTTCATATTGTGTCACCTTGTTTATTTTCTTTTTGGGTACAATTAGCTTATTTTATAGGTATTAACTCTCTTTTGCTGAATGACATATGTACTTACACTTTGCTTTCAGTTTTACTACTTTGTTATTACCACAATAACACGTATTTCCATTTTTCGTCTGCTGCTCAACCTCCACCTCCATACTTCTTTTTTTTTTCTGAACAATCCTCACAAGACTCATGTAACATTGTTATATACCCATGTTTCTTCCTGGGCTGTTCGACAGGGCTTGCCCTCTCAGCCCAATTTTCTATGTACTTGTACCGTACCATTTCTAAGCAATAATAAATAAATAAATAAATAAATAAATAAAAAAAATTAAAAAAACATAAAAAAAACAGTACGTTTGAACCAACAACGTTGGTTCGGTTCAATGCTCGAGCACGTGCACGACACGACAAATCTACCGGTGCCGGGCACGAGCCGGATATCCGCTACCTTTTCACAGTTCCAATCATTCCTCTGGTGCGTGAAGTCGAAGATGAGTTATGTAATGAAAAATAGAGAGATAGAGAGAGAGAGAGACCTTATTGTACATTCTTTGACACTCCCACATTCGTCATTATTACATTCCTGATTATTTGGACGGGCAGCCCAAGGAGAAAAATGAAAGAACGGCACGCGAAATGACCTGATTCCAAATCCATTCCGCCTCCGGTCACTCGGCTGACCCGAATGGAGAGAGAGTACGGCTTGTCGTGTCGGACAGCCGTTTTTTCTTTTTTGGTAAAGATGTTAGGGGAATAAAAGAGCGGGAAAGTGTCCGGAAACAGAAGACACTCGACGGCCGGATGGAGAGAGAGCGCTTCCGGACAAATTCGAGCAGTGGGTGTTAACTTCGACGCTACAACCTTACGGTTATTTGTGCCAGTGTGTTTCGTGTTCAGACAATAACTTCGCAATGTCCAGTACATGTATAGAGGACGCTAAAGCCCTGCACTAGCCGCAGGTGTACATCCGCGGGCATCGGTACATTACTTTCGGATCGCGGATAAAGTGTGAATAAATGCGTTTGCCTGCGTTTAGAACGCTTGCAATGCATCCCCTTTTGCAAGCACAAATAATAAAAGGAACATCTAGCAACACGAAAACGAGAAGATGAAGTCTCTATCTCGTGAATCGGATGCGGATATGAAAGTGAGCCACCACTGCGGATGCGGATTCTTCGCCGACCCAGATTTGGAAGACGTCCGTCGTCATACGTTGTATAAGGCAAAGCGGTTGTCGACCCCGTATCGACCCCTCCCTGTGCGCTTGACAACTGTCCGTCCGCGAACTTGATGACTGAAGAACGCCCATCCAATGCCAGGCGTGCGCCCGGCAGAGAGCCTTCAGCAGCACTCTGGCTTAACGACAATACAATGCCCCAAACAAGCAGAAACAGCGCCAAGAAGAAACCGCGCAACGCAGACGAAAGGGATAGCAGACGACGAGCACAACTTGACTAATGTCTCCACTATATACGGCTGCGCGCAAGATACATGTCCACCGTTACACTCGCAATAAAAGGTTCATCTAGCGGAACCACAGAGGGCCCATTTGTTCCACTTTCTCCTATCTTTCCCCGAGCAGAAACGTCGTTCGAGGTAACATCCGCTTCTTCCGCTGCGCCCAATCATTTATCTTCAATTGCAGAAAGAAAAAAAAAGTATTAGAGACATAAGACGGACAACGTCATAGTGACAAATCTTTTTCCATAAAACACAGTAATATGTGTTCGTTGCCAGCAGAAGACATGGGCAAGACGACACCGCGCTCGGACCTAAGATTGCAGACGAATTCCTGCAGCACCCTGTAGCAGATGTCAAGTAGCACTGCAGTCGAGATCCAACTTAAAATAACTCACCTCCCCATCAGAAAAGCCGAACGCACAACAAAATATGCGCGAAACAAAACTGACATGTCAAATTTTGGAAGAAAAAAAAAATGAAGATCCCCGGCGAGTGTCCACGTCAGCGTGACGTCACCCAGAGGGTCACGTGCGCCAGCATCGCGAACCAACATGGCGGGCGCGATGCAGGACGGCGTGCTTCGGTTCCGCCAAAAAGGCTCGAACGGTGTGCATAATTCCCATTGGAATGGAACATTAGAAGAAGGAGCGAAACATGAAAGTATGCGAAGGCGGCACTACCTCTTGAGTGGCGATTTTTACTTTTATTTGCTCCTGTTTTACATCATATCCGCGTGCGCGGCACACTACGCACAGAATACCCTGCCGGATGCCGTCAGAGAAGTTCCGGGGAATCAGCTGGGCCGAACAAAATTCATCGGCAAGCGGGCCAAAAATTTCTTGGTCGAAATCGTCTCGCTTGGTCCGCGTTCAGTGGGCAGCTACGAAAACGAAGTTGCTGCTGTTGACATCATTCAGCGGCAGCTGACGTACATTGAATCACAGGCCGATCCCGTGCACTTCATCGAGAGCGATGTGCAGAGAGCAAACGGATCCTTCTACCTGGATTTCATCGACGGATTCACATCCAGTTACCGTGCCGTGAAGAATGTTGTGGTTCGCCTCTCTCCCAAGGAAAATGCCTCTAGTGCGGGACCTACGCTTTTGCTCAACTGTCACTACGACAGCGCTCCTACGAGCCCAGGTAACGTGAACCAAATATTCTGATTACCGCTACTTTTTTTTTTTTTCCTTTTCTCTCAGACATTGACCCAGAAAAGAACGCTCTCTTGAAAGTGGGCAAGAGCAACCCCACCTTTAATGGCCAGCCGCAACCAGCTAACCCAACAATAAAGAAAAGGGCGCTATGCTAGCAGAAGCGCGGAACTTGCAGATAGTCTTCTTGGATTTTTCTGAAAACGGATTTTTTGCTTTCTCCTGTTTCTTTTTCCGAAGTTATCCCACCATGAGCGGATGCGAACATATAATGCAAGGGCGGGGTCCCGTTTAAAGAAACAGTGCGACAAAAATTGCGCTTTGTATGCACATTTATTCTTGTGTGATTTAAAAACGAAGTTTTAGTTTGGGGATATCGTCGTTTTTTTTCCGCGAACCGTTCAAAGCTAGCAAAAGCCGCGACACCGAAACTGTCGCCTGCGGTAGCAGACGACATTGACCCGTTACCGGAAGCGGGCTTCTTGAGTACCGTAAGTTGGCCGCACTGCAAAACGCGCTGTCAGCGCGGCTTTTGCAGAAGGTCGGTGGTGAACAATTTGCAATAAACAAACAAAATTACGCGAAATCACTGTGCGCTTTGCAATGGCAATTCATGTGGGTGAGCGCTAATACGACGGATTCCAATTGCTTTTTTATAAATTGATCCAAGTGATTCACTGTCAGATCCAGGGGGCGTTCCCCCCTCCCCCCCAAAAAAACGTCTGATTATACGTGGGATTTCCTTTTCTACCCCCCACAAACCGAGGGTCTAAACCCGCCCCTGAAGTAATTTCATTCCTGTACAGTATACTGTCCCTACTTTAAGTAATGCAATTTCTTTATTGTCACCACTTCAAGTAAGTTAAAAAAAAAAAAAAACTTTCATGGATCGACACAACAGCCATCATGTAACGATCAAGAATGGATAAAAATATCCAACCGGTGCCATTTTCAAACAAGCCATATCGGCACAGCAGTGAAACATTCGGGCCACTGGGAATGCCCTATGCCTCCAACATCGCCGGGCACTCATCACGTAACGTCGCATTAATTTCAGGAGCCAGCGATGATGCCATTAGCTGTGCCATCCTGATGGAGATCCTGCAGGTGCTTTCGCGGAGACCAACACCATTGCCCCACCCCATCATATTCTTGTTTAATGGAGCAGAAGAGAACATCCTGCAGGTAATCCAAATATAACATCCATTTCGACAGCGCAAATGACAGACAGCCATCATCTTTGACATGCCTATTTCAATGCACAATGCAAAGAGCACAATCAAGATTAGGTCTCTTGGCACAACAATAGGCAATATGGCATATATATCGCAATCAGTCCTTGTAGGTCCTCAGTGTTCTGAGGACCTCCAAATAGGAACACCTCATAAAATGACACACGCAAAACAGGATTTTCCCTGGACATATCTTGGAAATACTCTACTCAAGCTACTTTAACTTAAATACTTTTAAAAGTCAGTATTTAGTATGTAGCTTAAATACCTTTTTGGAAGTAAATTGTTGCTCAAGTTGCTCCAAAGGCACTTCCCTTCATTTTTTTTTTTTTTTGAGGGGAGACAAGGAGTTCGGGAAAAAGATGAACTGTGCGTGTTTTGGCTGGGCACTGTGTCAAACATTTCATCCGAGATACTCCGGGTTAACCACTTTTGAACGCATCAAAAACATTGAGTATCGAACAAGTATATTCTTTAATCTGCCCTTTTTTGTTTGTTTGTTTGCCAGTGAATTTAACATATTTAACTTGATAGTAATGAGCTACATTTATGAGTATTTAGTATTTGCTCAAATACTTATCTAGGTTGAGCATTCAGTACCTATCCAGTTACCCTCTTGCCAGGCACTCAGTAACTTAACTTAACTTATCAAAATACTTTTTTTGAGTTACTCTGAGTATTCGGAGTAGCAAGCCCAGCTTCCATCTGAACGGGCTTATGGTTTTCTTTCGCACACCAAGGGATCCCACGGTTTCATAACTCAACACAAGTGGGCGAAGGACGTCAAGGCATTTGTGAATCTCGAAGCATGTGGAGCTGGAGGGAAAGAGCTACTGTTTCAAGCCAGTAAGTCTGCTCAAAACGTTCTCTTTGTGAAATACTGCAGTGGACTGGGTTGTATAAGTAAAGAGTATGGTATCATGAACTGTAATGTGTTTTTCATTTTAACTGGTACTTAATTTCTTCAAGTTTTGGAAGCACAATGCTAGACAGACGAAGTCAGAGCGATGAACAACCACCGTTGGAACCTGCCTCGTAGTTGAACACTTTAAAGAAGCTTATGAACCAGAATTATTTGTAAATGCTACAAGCAAAGAATAGTTACAATAAGCTGCAAAATAAATACGCCGTTTTCTAAAGGCCGTTAGTGGACTCCGTTAGCCGAAAATGCCAGTTATTGCTAGGGGGTCATTTCTAAAGGTCACAGACACAAAGGTCCTTTATCCTAAAGGACAATTACTAAACTGCCATTTAGTGTGTTGTCTGACAAGGGTGTAAGACTGCTGGAAGAATTTTTAAAACTGGTCTGCAGGCTCCGGCGACCCCTGGCTCGTACGTGCGTACGTCGAGGGGGCCGTACGCCCCTTCGGCTCCATCGTGGCGGAAGAGATCTTTCGGAGCGGAGTGATCCTCTCGGACACGGACTTTCGAATCTTTAGGGACTTTGGCCACATACCTGGTTAGTGGTCATCTACACCGTACGATACATCCTGCTCTATATATTTATTATTTATTTATAAATTGTTTTCTTAAATTTTCCAGGCCTCGACTTTGCTTTTGCCAAGAACGGCTACGTGTACCACACAAAGTATGACAACATGGATTACATTGAAGACGGATCCATTCAACATGCAGGTAAGCGTGCTTTTTCTACAGTAGGGAGCAAAAAACACGTCCTCTACCCATGTATCACCAATGATCACACTCTGCCATGGCTGAAGTAGGCTAATCGTTTCCGCTTTGCATCCAGGCGACAACATACTGGGACTTGTCACGAAAATCCTGGAAGCACCAGAATTCGCAACCGATCTTCCGCGGACAAACAAGCCTCGCGCAGTCTATTTCGACTTCATGTGCATCTTTATGGTGACCTACTCGTATCCAATGGGCAACCTTCTTGCAAAGCTTGCCATTGCTATCACCTTCATTTCCTTGGCGTGGCGAATCAAAAAGGCTGCACCAAACGGTGAGCAGACGACAGACCTTCTCCTGACGGAACATGCTCGTGGTCAAACATTACAAAACACAGGGTCTGCTAAAATAAAGTACTGCACGCCTCCTCTGGAACAAAAATACTGCTGTATAGCATTTGTCAGGACTTTTCATCAGTGATGCCAGAAAATTGTATAAAAAATTTAGATTCCAAGCTTGTTGCCATAGCTTAGAAAGGAGTAACAAAATGCTCTCTACTGTACAGTGTCAGCGACGAATTCTACCATCTTAGCTCTCGGGAGAATCACTGTCACCTTGAAATTAACTCTCGAAAGCATACCTACAGAAGGCTAAAAGTTTGTGTTTCAAAATTATAATAAGGTGTTCAAAGTAACGCAGTAGGAAAGAGCGGCTAAAAAGCGGCCGAGCTGGTGGATAACGTATATCCATAACGAATCCTGAGACTGGGGCAAAAAGCATACAAACACAAGTCTTGTGTTTATATGCTTTGCCCCAGTCTCAGTGTTTGTTATGGAGATAGTAGCAAAGCTTACACTGCCACAAAACTAACCACACCAGTGTGCGCAGAAGGCTCACGAGGTCGGCAAGAGGTCGGCAACCAATTTCCACGATTCATACGAGGAAAATTAAACAGTGTGGCAATTTTCGTGCAAATCTTGGGCATCTGACACATCCCCCAATGCAGAGTTGTCTTCTAAGCCGCCTCTATCACCAATTTTATCACTCGGTGACGTGTAGTGTATTATTTTATCTGAGAGCTTCGTCGAGACGCACAAAAAATATACACGTAGCAAGGGGCGACACAGTCTCAGCAAATCTTACCCAATCTTCATCCAGGCAACAAGCACGGCATGATGCTTGTGGCCTGGTGTCGTGCCAGAGCCTTGGGAGTCATCCTCGCATCGATGGTCGCTGGTGTGCTGACCTCCGTGGCTGTGGCACTTGTCCTGACCCTGTTCGGCAGCACCATGTCCTGGTACGCCAGGCCGTACCTGACCATTGGCCTGTACTACTGCTCCTGCGTCGGTACCATGCTGGCAGTGCACTGGAGGATTGCGCTGTCGAGGAGAAAAGAGAGGGTACTCGAACACTTTGTCTTTTACTTCGACGAACACATTTGATGCTGTACACAGTAACTGGATGGACATCTAAGTCAAACAGCAGCTACACAAAATGAAAGCATCTCCTCTTCATTCTGTGGAGCTTCTCGATGCATTCTGTCGCAAAGTTGTTTGATCGTGGCATCCGCTGTTCAGCTGGATACCTGTATGTCATTATAATATGCAGTGGCTTTGAGTAGCTCGATACTGCGATGCAGGTGGAACAATTTTCTTGCACAAAAAAGAGGCTTCTCCAAGCCTTACGTCATGGCGGATCCAGGAGGGGCGCGGTTGGGTGATGCCCCCCCCCCCCCCCCCCCCCAAATTATAAGATTAAACATTAATGGTTTCTCCTCTCCCCTTCCAAAAGTGAGGGTCCAGATCTGTCCCTAGCTTTACGAGATGGATAATGGCCTGCTCATTTGAACTGCTGTTCGACTATGATATCCATATCTGTTACAATCTTCCCCTACATATGTAGGTTGGCAATGTCGGCTTAATATCGGGCCATGATTGGACCAATGTTTTGCCAGTATTGCCAATATCGGTCTAATATTGGGCCAACATGTTGTGCTGCTTGAGATTTCTGAAGCTATTCGATAGTAAACAAATGTTCCAGGACTGGGAAGATGGAGAGTGGACAGCCCTGGAGCACTACCAAGATGCCAACCAGCTACTGTGGATCGCTGCTCTGGTCGTGCTCATGGCTTCGGGTGTAAACGGCATCTACATTCCCATTGCTTGGGTTGTCTTCGCGGGCACTGTCTTTTCTGCTGCTTCCATCTGGTTCCTCAGGCTCGGAAAGCAAGGTATTTACCCCCCCTTTCGTGGAGGGGTTAGATTCCACAAAATGGTATCATCTTCCGTTCCAGGACAGCACGGGTGGCTGGTGCTCATCGTCATAGTGGCAAGCGTGATTCCTTTGCTGTTAACCATCTGCCTCAGCATGAACATCGAAGTAGCGCTGTTTCCCATCATGGGACGCATTGGCACACTGACAAATCCGGAGATTGTTGCAGCAGTCATCTGTTCGTTCCACGCCATTTTCTGCACGTCTTACATGGTAAGATAACGTTGATAAGATAGCTCTTTTAGGAGAATAAATTGCCTTTTGCCAGTGTTCTCACATTGTGGCTTGCCCACTTTGCTCATTGCGAGCAGCTGTGTAGTGATCGCGACCTACTAGATTATGGCGACCATGTCATACGGACCCCTTCCCAGCGCCGTATTTGGAGGCCATTTTTGGAAGGGAGTGGTGGCGCTACTCATCGGCCCGATTATTGCTTCCTCAATTTCTTCAGTACTCTGTACTTTAGCTCACCGTAGTGCTTTTGTACAAGCGGTGGATGCCCCACGAGAGATGCTTCCTTCTAACGTTGATTATCATCATCATTCTGTGCGTTTTCATAGGAACTGTTGCTGTCGTCTGCTACGGCAATCGTGCGTCTGCTTCTGCGCGTTCGAAATTCAAATTTCCATCATCCAATCCTGATGCAGATCTCGTAGGGTTCGTCGATTATGACATGGTCCCTATAATCTAGTAGGTCGTAGTAGTGACGTAGCATTTCTTTTGAAGCAGTACGGATATCAGCCACAATGCTACAAATAGTGCACTGAAGACAAGTTATCGCTGGTTTCTGAACCCTCCTTAACCCTGCTGTACATCTGCCAGACTTGTTTATAACTGCATCACAGCAAATCAAACAGCTCAGGAGGGTTATATGCCTGTGTCGTCCGTGTCTGCTCTCTTCGGCTCATTTCCCCATCGTTCTGTTTTACAAAAATGCAGATACCCTTCGTCCACGTTTCCAGCAATGGCTCCCGTTTGGTCTACGTTCTGCTTGGAGTGTGCGCAATCTCCATGGCGACAGCCGTTAGCCCACTCGGATTCCCCTACTCCGCTGCCAACGGCCGCGCGTCCCCGCAGAGGATACTGTTCTTTGTGAGCCTGTTCATTGGAACATTCCTTCCAGTCTCGCGCTAGATCGACAACTGACCCGCGTCCACTTTTACGCAGAACGTCGAACGGACTTTCCACAACCAACAGCAAGAAAGGATTGGAGAGGACAGTGGCATCTGGGCCGTGCCGCTCGACTACAACGGACCACGCAGCCTGAAGCAAGTCGCGAAGGGCCGTAAGATAGCGAAGGTTGACTGCACTCAGCACATCTACTGCGGCATGCCGTACTATTTTCCAGTCATCTCCAAATTAAGGTACACTGCACTGCTCGACCGAACGGCGTCATAAACAACACCACCTAGATACAGAAAGCCAGCACTCTCGTCGACGCGACGTAACAGTTAAGAGCCGGCCAATGAGGATCGTGTTTTCAACGGCCGTAGCCAATCACGAGCGTGCTTTCAGCGGTCGCGGCCACGGAGAAGAACCACCGTCGTCTGCGAGCTGTGATCGAACGTCACCGCGTACTAAATGGGAAAACGGTCTCAATCTTTCTCAAAACTGATTTTCTGGAAAGAGTCTCGCACTTTTTTGTCTAAATATTAGGTCTGCAGGTTCCAGGTGAGCCGCAATCATTTGCAGGTTCTTGAATTCGCGGAACAGTGAACCGCGGTAGCAGACTCTTCCGACTCTTATTTGGAAGAGGGAGAGGAGGCAATGCGCAGGCTTTCTCTGTCTAGGCGGTGTTGCCATATAAAGCTTGTCTCTCCACTAATTCGTAGTTCCTGTGCGTTCCAGAGAAACTTACTACATCGATGCACCAGGGCCCATCTTTCACAGACAGCGAAAGTTCCAGTTGGTATCTCAAAAAGCTGGAACTTTTGGCACGAGGAGGCTGACGTTTAACCTCACAGGCGAGTGGAACTATTTTTCAGTGATGGCCAGTAGTTGACTACATGTAGTTGAACTACTAGTTAAACTACCTGATTGTATAGTTAAAAAGTAGTTGTCAACTACTTGCAGAAATGTAGTGGCAACTACTATTTTGAGTTAACTACATGTAGTTAACTCGAAATAGTAGTTAGGTTGGGTTAGGTTAGGTTAGGTTAGGTTAGGTTAGGTTACTGCAGGCGCCAACTATACTTCCGATTTCGTCGCAAGCTTTACGACACGATTGTGCTTCTGACTTTTACCTTGAGCTACTTGTTTGATGAGAACGGAGGTGCAGCGCAATTGTGCCGTGCATGTGTACTAAATTTCACTTTAAATGCTTGTCTATAGTGAAGCCTCATTTGCATGAATTTGCACTGAAACCGCATACGATGGCTACATGGTCGTTCATTGTGGCTAAGCGACCATATTTTACGGTCCACAGTGACGCAATCGGGACCCACCACAATATTTGTACGTGGCGCATTGATCTGTGACGTAGTAGGAGCCTGAGTGTAATAACCCTGTCACACGGGCAGTCTTCAACGACCATTGAAACCAATGACCATTGGAAATGCACATAGCGCCACCAAGCGTGTAACGCGTCAACTTCTCCAAGAGCATTGGATCCAATGTTTCCTGACAGGTTGACACATTACACGCTAGGTGGTGCTACCTGCATTTTCAATGGTAATTGATCTCAATGGTCCTTGAAGACTGCCCGTGTGACAAGGGTATAAATCTTGTACATGGTCCGTCGCATGTTGTATACTACCTTTATAGCGGAAGCTTTCACTCCATAGAAAATATTTCCGCAGCAAGCTCTTTTGTCAGCGCGTACTATACAAGAGACAGGCAGTGGATTTTACGACATTACGTGAATTAAGCGACGTAGGCACGAGAGTATATTTTAAATATCGTTATCACCGCTCGTGATTCATATTTGGGTGTCCAAGAACACTACAAGGGATTGGTGTTGATGGACAACTTTAAGTAGTTATAGATGTAGTAAAAATACATTGCGGTAGTTAAAGAAGTAGTCTTAACTATTCCCCTGAAAGGTAGTTGAACTACTATATAGTTAAACTACTCCATCGTTAAGTACTTAGTAGTTATAGTTAAACTACTGTAGGAGTACGTTAGTGGCCATCACTGCTATTTTTACGCGTAGTATTTTTTGTAAAACGTAATGAGGTTATGCAAAGTCTTTCTTTCTTTCCGACAGGGCCAACGCACATGGGGATGACGCTGTCACCTCGGAAAGGCGTCAACCTGTCCGGCTGGTCGTTCACGAGGGGGCCCGTCGTGAAGGGGCATCCCTGGGATGGCGGACGCCCCACTTATTTTGTCTATTTGTCTCAGGGAGAGGACCTGGGACCGTGGGAATTCTGGATCGATCTTGACGTAAGAAACATGTTTCCATGCACGATGCTCATCCGTCATAAACCCTTCTTTCCCGTTCCCTGTTCCAGGTACCCACGGACAGACCAAGTTCGGAGCCCGTCGTCGACCTGGGGTACTACACGTATTACATGCAGCAAAATGATCACCGCCAAATGGCCTTCCAGCTTTTCCTCAAGGAACTGCCTGACTGGATACACCCCACACCGTGGGCAGCCAGTGCAGACTTCTATATTTTCTGAACAAGACGGTTGAAACGTTCCTTGTGGTTTTTAAAGACAAATCAACAGTGCTTGTGGCTGCAGTCAAGCAGGAGATGAGGGTCTAAGGTATTTATTTAGGAAGGTCACCGCACACATCTTTTTATAATGAATTCCAGCTGAAGTGTGGCAATTCTGGACGACTTCCGCTGTTGTTGTTTTTTTTCTTCTCTTTTTCCTTTTCATCTCAGTTTCGAAGAGTTACGTCTAGCTGAGCTGGGAGGTTGTTGCAGGTTCCCTTAAAGCATCTAAGCCACCCTGCCACTTTCGCATATCGCATCTCAAGTCGACTTGGTTGTGGACGTCGCGCTCCGCAACGAACTACATATAGGGACCTGAACCGTGCCGAGCAGACAGACATACAAAGCGTACACACGTTCTGTATGTCGGGCGAACAGTCTCACGTTCATCCGCCGTTGTGACTTCCCGACTCCTCAAGCTTCCTCGGCACGCAACGACGGGCTACACGTAGTCGACGGCGGCAGAGTAGAATTTCCGTAGCTTTTGAGCCGACGAGTTAGCCCTTTTTAACGCAGTTAGCGGAGTTATTAATGTGACTAGAAGTAATAAAGTAGCTGTCCCGGGTAAACTGAGGCACAGAAGTACCTGAGGAAGTATAGCGTGACTTAAGTTAGGAACTGTATTTCGATGAGGAAAAAGGTGGCTGCATCATGAACAAACGTGTGTGGTACTGCCCCCACTCTGTACCTTCACCACTCTGCGCATGTCTTTTAGTCGACAGCTCACGTGTGTGACCATCTATGCAACATATCATTGCTTTTCCCCCCTTCCCTCCGCAGTTGTTCTCAAGTACGAGGTTAGTTTTGACTGTGTTTGACTGCGACAGTTGTCAACATCGGTGTGGGAAAACACTGCCCTCTCATCTGCACACCGCAACGTGTGTGCAGGCAGCTGCACTGTCATGCCAACAGGTGCTTGTGCTATTAGCTAGTCAGTTTAATCCAACACCATTATAGTGCTGAACATGACACAGGACTGCACTTCTGCACGGTGAGGATAATGCATTCAGCCTCGTTCATTGTGCCTGTATGTGCGTGGTATTTGTTATCGTTTTTCTAGATAGAGTATTTATTTTGCTGTTATTGTTTCGACGCCATTTACCTAGCGCTCTGCTTGCGGTTGCAATGTTTTTTACCGAGTATTGACGCTATGCTGCCTTACTGTTGACTATGATTTGTTGCGTCCGCTCTCGATAAACTTTTTGCTGTGATTTCGTGCCGAACAGGGGGTGTGTGGCAGAGCTATTGTTGCGCACAGTGTTGTTGGCAATAACCTTGGAACAAACATTCCTTGTAATGCTGTAGCTGGCCACCACCAATGGTTTTGCACATTTCTTAGCTTTTGCACTTACAATCTAGCCTTGCGGAAGTGGTGTGTTGTGCCGGGATTGTTTAACGAGCTAGTTGAGCAAACAGAAATTTCCTTAACAATCTGTGACATCCACGATGAAATAACACGTTTCATGAAAGTGCGAAACGATATTTGTGGTCTCAATTCATGTTATATATAGCTCGGTATTTCTTCATCCTTCTTCATCCAGAGCCAAACAAAATTCAAATGTGAATTTTGCATTAGCTTTTTTCTTTGTGTCCATTAGCTCCAAAGTGCAAGGAGCCAAGTTTCAATCGATATTCTGAGAGGCTAGTCGTATATACGTGTGCTATTAGTAAACAAAAAAAAATGTGCACAACATACATAACTAGCGTACATTATGGACACGAGCACTAGATAGCACATTAACGTTAATTTGGAGTGGTGCTCCACATAGTGTGGTTACGTTTGTATATCAGACTGCAATGTACCTGTTGTGCGTGCGGGGACCAAGCCTTCGCGGTGTTGGTCTCAAAATGTTCTGTGCTTTGAGTACCATCGAACACTTGCCGTCGCAAGTGGGTGTTCTTGTGCCTTTGTTTCGCTGTCAATACATGTTTGCGCTTTTCATGGCTGTGTTCAACATTCCAGTGGTGTTTTTGAGAGCCTGTAGATACCTTGAGCTTGGGACCAATATGACAGTATGCTGTTATATAGTAGATGTTAGGATTTGATAAGTGTATTTCTAGTACGTTAATAAAATAGCTTTGGCAGCAAACGGTATACACATAAGCATGTCAGACATGGGCGACTGTCAGTCAAGAAAAGCTGCTGGCCATGCCTAGATGTCATTTTGCAGTAAGGAGAATAACAAAGGGGCAACAAGGTTCCAGCTGTGGAGGTTATATCCCGATAGGAATTTTTCGGAATGTGAATGTCCATATTTGGTTAATGGGAGCCAGGTAGTGCTTAAAGCTTTTGGTTGTGCTGTTTTCGGAACAGAAGTAATATACACTCACACATGTTCAGTGAATAGCCGTGTTGAATCATTTCACCTGCACCAGACCATGGGCGTCCGTTGTGGCAGACGACCGGAAACTGATTTGCGCGCCTTTTTAATCTTGCTGAGTCTGCTTTCGTGTTTTTAAATTGAGACCAACAGTTTTGTTTCTTAAACACCTTTACAATGTGTTAACCGTCGCTAACTTTCATTTCCTGCTGTGTCGGGAAACTCTGCTAAGTTTCCGGTTTCTGCGCTTTCTTTCTGATTAACGATAACGAGCAATCCCCCCTACCATTGACAAGTGCATCAACCGTTCGTTCATATGTTTGTCACTCACCACGCTTTGAAAACATGTACCCATACAAACCTGTGAGAAGCACTTTCCGCGAAATTTCTGCAACAATGCTGCTTTCTCGTAACTTGCAAGTGCGAGAGAGTGTCTGTGACGGTGAGATCTGTGCAAGAGAGACCCTGGCAAGCCTAGTTTCGGTTTCGCTGCTCTCACGCGCTCGTTTTGGTCGTATCACAGTTGCTAGACTGTCATCCGGTGTTGCGCTATCGAGCTTTATCTTTTTATCTGTATGGTCGAATCGAAAAGGTGGACCATACGAAATGGATCTGGGAGAGGGCTCATTCCAAGGAAGATCGACTGTGACGCTCAATCCAATCTACGCCGCCTAGATGCAGAAGGCCTGTTTATTGCCTCCTGCAGGCCTGAATATTTAGACCAAAAGTGGAACACGCTTTCCAGAAAATCAGTTTTGAGAAAGATTGGGACCATTTTGCGCTTTATTTTCAAGTTTTCCCATTTAGTATGCGGGGTACGTACAATTACCACTCGCAGACGACAGTGGTTCTTCTCCATGGCCACGACCGGTGAAAGCGCGTTCGTGATTGGCTGCCGCCGTTGAAAACACGATCCTGATTGGCTCATTTGGTTTATTTTGATTAAGTGTATTAATTGTTAGTTTGTTTTTATTAGTTGGCTCTCGTTTTATGAGTTGTTACATCACGTCGACGAGCAAGCAGGCTTTCTCTGGTGTTGGCTCAATGTGGCAGACAATAACGTGGTTTATTCAGAGTCCTCCTCCTTCAACCCGTAAAATATGGAGGAGACCCCTCCTAATATTTTGTGAGATCGCACAATATGTTGTCAAAAGCATGTAAAATACACCCCCTTGCGGAGCCGATGACCTTTTTGGACACCATAGGACTTCGATCCTCATTATTTCATTCTCCACACCCTGGCGATGAAACTCCCCATTCGTTATCTAAAATAAAGTTTTCGTTCTTTTCTTTTCTGTTCTTTTCGTGGTGTTCGTACATCCTGCGTCCTTGCATTGGCCTTACAAATGGCGCACATATATATGCAGCTTTTTTTGTAGGTTGGGGAACGTTTTGGATTCAATGCATTGAAACAATCCCACGCTAGCACGAAGTAAGATTTTTATTGACTCGTTCAGGGCCATCGATTTATGTAGTCCTCGGAGCAGAAATTTTTGCAGCTGTACTCGCAGCAGATGTACTGACAATCAGTGTCCGACTCACAAGAGTTGTAGAACATCATGTGGAGGCACTCCAAAAGGGAAATTTTCCCCGGACAGTGGAGAATTCCTAGGACGAGACGGAGATAACGGTAAAAAAATGGTAACCAATTATTTGAAGCACAAGAATTGGTTGCATCTTTGGGCATTGTGCCGCACGCGTTTAAAGTAGCGCGGAACTCATTTTCAACACCCTGTTTTCTTTCTATAAATGTGTTAAAATGCACCATGAGGAGCACCTCAATTGAAATTGAATTCAAAAATCGAAATTGAATTTAAAGTACGCCGCAAAAAAGCGACCGTCCGCAACGGTGGTGGAGAGTTGTATACCCAGCTTGTGATATCTGCCTGGCCTGTGACCTCACGCTGACGCTACACAGTCTGAGCTCGCTGATTGGTTCGGAGAAACGTTGCCTGCTACTCAGCTGTTCGGGGGTTTGAAAGAGCATTGCTCCTGGCTCGGTCATAGTTCGGCCGCTCCTTCTATCTCCAATTCTCTGGGGCCACTGGTAAAAATGGCTCAGTGGTAGCGTGCTGGCCATGTCACGTCGACACGTTGCCCACCGCTGTGAGGCCGACAACAGCGAGCCAGGACTACCACCACTGGTTTACGGCGGCAAAAGGACAGGGCCATGACCCTCCCATTAACCAGCAAACCAGAACGCGCGGAGCTATGTTTATGTGAGTGTTTTTTTTTTTTTTGAAACAAATTGCACACGTCAGAACCTTTCGTGCTATTCGGTAAAATGACACACACACACACACACACACACATATTCATCAGACGTCTTAATTCGATTTTTTTAAGGCCTTCTGTACTATCGCATCCGTCCGTCCCAGTCGATTTCGAAACTATATAGTGCCGTTTTTGCTCCGCCTTCGTCGCTGATAATAACCCCGAAAATCCGACGTGAATTGGAGACGTTGTCGTTGCCCAGTTTGATGTAACACATGGCAAGAGCAGACGACGCATGTTGAGAGTATTCGGGGATTCCCTCCGTGGAACATTCGAATTCTCCAAAAGTAGGCGGCGTCATCGGGCGCCTCCGCTCCCCGCCCAACGTTGGAAGACTGCGAGCAGCTGTGGTGAGGAGACGGAGATGGACCTTCGAGGAGCAATGTTACCAGACGCATTGTGGATTGCGCACCCTGTATGACGTCATTACTTCTCAAAACTTTATATTAATTTCTAAGATACTTCCGGCTCATCTCGATTATTCCGTACGATTCCACGCGAGGTTTATTCCGTGAGCGGCAAATTTTTCGGTCACGTGGTCCTCTAAAGCTATGGACGGACACACACGGTGGGAAAGGAGACCCTGCAGCAAAGCGGAACTGCAGTACAGGACTAGAAATTCGGTACCGCCAACATTGGAAATGACGGAACTGCAAACAAATAATGGAAAGCGTTATCTTACCGAGTGCTGTCGCGGAAAGGCCCAGCAGGAGAACGGTGAGGCCTACGATGCCCATCCTGTAGTAAAATTTACTAACATTTGAAAAAAAAAAAAAATATTACCTTGTCTCGTGGTCCCTGCTAAAACTAGGAGCTAGTTATATTGTGCTCTTGTCGAAGCTCTCACGAGATTAGTGGCCCACTGCTTGTACATCTCCATCGATTGCCTTTCTTTCTTTTTTTCTATAATGGACGCCATGGACGTACCGAGAGGGGGGGGGGGGGGGGCGTGGCCCCCGTGGAACTCCAAGGTCGCATGTGAAAACCGTGCACTCTTTAGTCATAGGCCGTAATGATTATTCTCAGATGTCATAATAGGAGCCTCTGAACACAGACACAGTGCGCGACGTCCACCTCTAGAAAAAGATGTGGTTGGGGGTTTGGACTCCTGACCCCCCCCCTAGAAGCGCTTTGCCCCCCCCCCTCCCAGGTAAAAAATCCTGGTAACGCCCATGATGGGCGCCAGGGGCGGATCTAGGATTTTTCCGAGGGGGGGGGGGGGGGTCCGCTATGGACAAGTACCAGGTGCATGCTGGGATTGGTCCATTCAACCCTATGTTCAAGTATGGAATTGAGGGGGGGGGGTCAGGACATCCGGACCCCCCCCCCCCCCACACACACTAAATCCGCCCCTGATGGGCGCGTAAACAAGTGCAGTAAATAACTACCTGAATGATTCGATGCGCAGTCACCCCCAGGGAATGAAAGCTCCTTACTGGTATTTGTCTGTGCTCCAGCAGACATCTGTGCTCAGTAAGTTGACTGCTTACGGACTTTACTTACTCTTTATAGCTCATTTCGTTCCGTTTAACAGGCTCGTGATAGAAACATGCTCATAAACGCCATGACTCTACTCATACTACGGCAAGCAGGTGTCGATGCAGAAGCAGTGATATATACAAGCGATCAGACGTGAGAGCTGATTTTAAGCCGTAAGATTTGAGCCGTGGCGTTCTTGGTCGGCTAAATTCGCTGTATTCCATTTTCAGCAATGGGCAATCGAATGGCGGACTTTATAGGGCAAGGTGGAACAAGACGCGACATTTTCTTCTTGCACGACACTTTCTTGCTCGACGCCGCCTGTCTCAGAGACGCGTTGCTCATTGCGCTTGAAACTTTACTCATAGGTGGCTCTACATGTCCGCTTTATTGCACGTGAGAATTGTGCGTATTGGTGTATACGTTGAAGAGAGAGAGAGAGAGAAAAAAAAATCTGTTAGTTTTGCCTGGAATGTAAAGACCCACCAAAAAGGCGCAATTTTTCTGTAGTCCATTTTCTTGTAATCTGTGCAGCCGCGTTTCGCAGGATTTTTCTGTCCGTGTAAGTTCACATCCTATTTCTTTATGCATTCGTCTAGATACGTATATACAAAATATGGGCACTCTTGGTTATCCGGCGTTGAACAGAAAAATTAATGCATCCGATGACATGCACGCGGGGCAAGACGCGACAATTTAATGGAATTTAAATTTAATGTGACATAGAAAGGGATAAGTCGACTATTAGGTGGCTTTGTGTTCGTTCCTCAGAGATTTTTTTTTTTTTTTTTTTTTGCATATTGCCTAGGATTTTCCATCAAGGTGCGACAATCTGCGTTTTCGAATTTTTCGTTTGTTTGTTCTGTGTTTACATTAGAACGGCTACGCTCGTTCTGCATTTATATATTAGAACCTCTAGACCGCTGAGAATGTGTCTGCCATTTTTTTTTAAACACAAAAATAAAAATTTCACGTTCAATTGCAAATTTCTGTCTCATCTTATCCCACCTTACCCTAAGTGGTCCAGAGTGTACGATTGGCATTCTCTTAATCACTCCTAACTTGCATTAGTGTCTCTGTTAGTGTGCGTTGCATTAATAATGATATGGTGCATTTAGATTAATGGTGATGGCTTCAATTATTTTCCCCGTGACCACTCGCATAACTTCTACCGTTTGTGTCGCATTATTGACTCTACAATATTCAGTTGCCTAATACTGGAAATACATTCATCAATTGAGTCTGTGCGTCCATAATTCATCTACGGAACGCGAGAAACACATCGCAAATACATCTTGACAATGAAAAAATGGCTAGGAAGCAAGCGAGCTGGTGAAGATGATGTATTATGTAAAAAAAACCCCGAGACTAGGGGACACGAAGGGACAGACACAAACACGTCGTGTTTGTGTCTGTCCCTTCGTGTTCCCTAGTCTCGGGGTTTTTTTTACATAATACATCTTCCCGAGTTGCATGTGCAATCACGCTTTCACCAAATCTTAGCTAAGGACCTCCCCCCCCCCTTTTTTTTTTTTTTTCTTTTCGGCAAACTTCCTGTTTCTTTGCAGAATGCGGAACCAAAGGTTCTGCACGCTTCCGCACGATTTCAGGCAGTACGAGGATTATGACGGCGCAATCGTGTTTTGTGACCCCTCAAAATATGACAATGAAAAAATGGCTAGGAAGCAAGCGAGCTGGTGAAGATGATGCATAATGTAAAAACCCCGAGACTAGGGAACACAAAAATTTACCGCGAAAGACAGATTTGAAAGAGGGCACCACCGGCGCCGTCCCAGTCGGTATAGCCGAGTAGCAGACGACAATAGCAGACGAGAGAATCGCCGCGAAGCGGAAGCGGAAGAAGCCACGAATAAAATGGCAGAAGAGGGGGACGAGGGAAACGCAAAGTGTGCGAGACGAAGTCCGCACTTCACATTCCAAGATTACTCAATAATTTATACGGCTTCACAACAAAACCGAACGGCTCCGAATGACTATTAATCAATAACACAGCGCCTCCCAAAGTAACTTTTATTTCCCCGATAAATACCGAAAAACGCCGAAATCCCGATCCTTCATTTCCGGTGCCCAACCATTTTTTCTTCAGGCATTCGGGAGGGCAGGCTTGCAACATGGGTCGCAAACGCAAAACAGTGCAAGAGTACGTTCTAGAGAACCAGGATTTCGAAATTTTGGAAACCAGCGAGACAGATATTATCTGCAAGTATTGCCACGTTGTTTTAAGTCTCGATAAATCACATTTGAGCACTCGAATCGCCGAGCATATCCACTCCGTCAGGCACCAGCGGCTGAAGAAGACCTGGGTTGATGGTAAGTCGATCAGTGCTCCACATATCAAGTTAGTTTTTTAGTTCTCGCTGACACCAATCGTAATATATCGCTGCTAGTCGAATCTTGCAACAGGACTTTGTGTTATATCACACAGATATTGTTCCACGTATGGTCAAAATGAGAGATAATAGCAGAGATGACTAAATGGACTACCCCCTAGGGGATTCCCCTCAAAGTTTGGCAAGTTGCCAATATCTTTTCTTGCGTGGAGGACCCTCTGGGGGTTGAAGATAGGGATGTATGGCTTGTTCTTATGAGTGTTAAGTTGCAATGCAATTATTATCATTATTCACGTCAAGGTCTGTGGATTTATTCTGACACACTGCATCCTGTATTTAACATCCTTTGAAGGGGATGATGTGTTCCAGCAACTTGTACCTGCATTGCTTGTAAATTGACAATAAAATGGACTCTCAGGTACACAAAACGAACTAATAAAACATCGGACCTGACGTATTCAAAGGGGAAGACGAAGAATGTGTGGGAAAATAACAGTTGACGTTGAAGAGCGAGTGTTTTTTTCTGATTAAGAGTGTTTGTTTGAACCGTCAACCGGTATTCCTGTTATTTTTTTACTAGTCCCGGTGTTTTACTCTTGCTTGTGAATTTACAACTTGTACCTGCTTCAACTTGGGGTGTAGAGCGCGCAAACAAAGTGCTCGTGGTGTGGCTGACATCTTTTTTTCATATATATGTTGTTGCAGGAATGGGCATTGCGGGGTACCTTGCTCAAACAGCTGCTGCAATGATGCCAGCTGCGACAGACCTTGGAAAAGACGTACCCGACATGGCCGAGCACTGCTGTGTCAGCATAAAGGAAGAAATTTGCAACAGTGGTCCAGGTGGTGAGAATTTTAATTGTTTCTCGAATTTTTGTTCGCCACAGCCTGTGAGTGGCCGAAACGTAGCTGGGGCGATACCTGCTTAGACTGCAGTTGCCTTGCTTTTACGTGCACGCTAGTACCATTGAATGTTATAAATGACATCGACATGTTTGTATCTTGTTCGGTATATAAATTAAATATGCTATTTGTTTTCAGAAGCAGAAGTGCCCGAGGAGCTAATCTCGCCGGATTTGACTGTGTCCGAAGAGGAGCCCCCGAGGGAGCAAAACAGTATGTGGGATTTGTGACCGCGCACATAATGATATAATGACCGCTTAAAGTAATATTAATAAAGTAAGACGTAAAGTTACTATACATAGGCTTCTAATTTTGGCAGGACTGCGCATACCGGAAGCAGACACCGCCGTCAAGAACAGTCCCGGTGCAGAATCTCCCGGTAAGCTTTATCAGTTCCAGATTTGCCTCGTCTTCAGTTACGTTTATTCGGTCGCTAAAAAAAAATCAAGATGCATCTCTGCATACTCGTAGTCCTGTAGTGTCCCTACCGTGGAATGACTATATAGTAGCGTCAGCGTTGCATAGTTACACAACACTGCTAGAACTCTGACGCGTTACCTGTTTGAAAGAAAACGTTATCTCAACTCGAGTGCAAACTGAAGTGCTGCTTCAAATATGGGGTACTCAACAGGTCACGGGTACCTGATTCTACAACTCTCTATTGGCTCCCGTAAAAATCCTGGAATGTACCTTGCATAATGTATCAGAGGCCGAAATTAAAAATGAAAATGTTCTGACAATTTTCAAAATCTATTTGTGTTGTGGATTTTTTTCAGCTGCAATCAAACCTAAGACGCATCGCCCCGAAAGGAACGCTGGTGACAGTCAGGGCGAGATCGTTTCCTGCCTACGTCGCATCATTGCGATTGGAGAACAACACATCCAGATACAGCGTGAACTTCTGAAGCTGAAGCGAGCAAAATATGCAAACACAGCTCTCATCAAAGATACCGGGCCTCCGAGTTCTTAGCACACTAGTCCTTTCTCGCCAAGTCTCACTAGTCAAAATAAAATGCGTATTTATGTGTCTCAGCAAAGCTGCATGTGTCATACAAACACTGTGAACATTGTGTTTCAGGGTAAAACCAGTAAAACGCGTTTTTGTATTATAGTAACCATGCATCATGCTCGCACGGGCGTCTCAGCATGATCACAGTTGTCTCTCGACGTAATGCCCCGAATTATTATATATCGTGAAGAATTATATCATGTGTTTGTCCTTTCTATGTTGTTCCAGCCTCAGAACATCAGTTCTCTAGCTCATATTATATCATGCTCACGGATCTACGGCTTGTCCATTCCCACTTTTCGTTGTTGCTGCTTTTACTGGGTAGTGGTGTGTAGTGAGCCTCAGACGCTCGAACAGACCTGTCACAAAAAAATGAATTCAATAAAATGTGACATCGGACGATCGGCTCAGGACGTAGCTGAGGCATCAAACTATGCAATGGTAGAACATACCGTTGACTGTGCGGACAACGTGGGTCCAAGACAAACTCACGACGTAATCAACGCAACATGCTGCGAGAGTGATGTCGTCTGCTAACGTTGTAGGCTTCGGCCCGTACTTGAATTGGATTGCATTTACATGAATATAGCCAGTCCGCAATCAATTCAATCCAAACCAATCCACACCGTTTTTCTGTTCGATTCTTGATCTTAATTCGTAGAGCGTAGAACGAACAGTAGAACTTACAGCACGATTACAAAGTCTTTATGCGCTTCAACATGATGTCATGGCTAAGAAAGCCGATCAAAGGCGTCCTAATGGACATCACTGGCGTTCTGTATGAAAGCGGTCAGAAGAAACCAATACAGGGATCGGTAGAAGCTGTAAAGATGTAAGTTGCCACAGTTCGTATTTGCTCCGCTTCACGTGTACATTTATTCGCGTTTTCTCATTGCAGGCTGCGAGACGCTAAAATACCATTTCGATTTGTCACAAACGAAACAACGAGAGCAGAGTTGGAGCTTCTGGAGTTGCTTCACCGTCTTGGGTTTGAGATAGCCGAAAATGAAATTTTATCGTGCGTCCCTGCAGCTTTGAGGCTCATCGAAGAAATGGAGTATCGTCCTTACCTGCTGGTACATCCTAGTGAGTAATGCAGAGTAACGTAACCAGGCTTAATTGTCGTTTACTGTTGCTATACGTCACTTGGGTAGAACGCGAGCCGCCGACTATTGGTCCTGAGATGAACGGGACCAGTGACGTCACAGCTGCGTAAGTTTCGGTATCCCCATGTATCCGATTTTCATGGTGGCTGTTGCTGCCTTTTTCTACCAAAGTTCTGCTTGGGAGTTGTCTTCCAACGTGGTGCGGACAGCGGAGAGCAGAGATGCGCATTGTTGGTAGGGGGTTGACGGGCAGTTGATGGTCATGTCACCACTCTTGGAGCATCCAAGAGTAGGTTTTGCAGCTTTCTTCGAATATCCGTGGAAGCACTGATGGCATTTTTATTTTCCCTATTGTGTCTTTAAGCGAGGCTTATTTCTTTAAAAATAATGAAGTGTGTATCTCATTTTTATATGTAATGGCACTTCAGATATTGTGTATTAATTGGATGTGTTATTGTTCTTGAAATAATTGTTTTAAACAGATATCTTGTTATTTCATGTTTACATTGCTGCAATTTCGTAGGCTTGTCTAAAACTAACACCAGTACACACTTTTACAGATATTTTACCAGAATTTGAAAATTGTAACACGACCAAGCCCAACTGTGTTGTACTTGGCGACGCTGGTGAAAATTTTTCCTACGAGAACTTGAACAGCGCCTTCGAAGTGCTGGTTGATAACCCTGATGCTGTCCTCATCACCTTAGGAAAGGGGTATGTTTAGGATCTTTTATCTGAAATTGTAGCGTCGATTGGTGAAGTGCCGCGTAGATGCCAGTTGATTCCCTCACTCCTGCTTTATTTTGCTCTTCGAATTAAATAGGCACTGCAATTTGTGTGTGCTTTACGGGTACTGCATTATTAAAAATGACATAATAGTAAGAGAAAAAAAAGTGATGCAAGATACAAAGTGGAGTTAGTCAAGTATAATAGACTCAGTGGAAGGCAGCCTGTATGTGTTGACTCATTAAATGGAGAATGCATATTTTTCATCTTTTCTCCGCACGTGCCGGATTATAAGCAGGCGCACACATAGAACATTTGTGTAGCCTAATACATAGCCTGCTTGTGGAGAACTGGCATACTCTTAATAAATCTGGACTTTATTGTATTTTTTTTTTATTACAGCAAATATTACAGGGAACAAGGTGAACTCGTTTTGGATGTTGGGGCATATGCAGCAGCCCTTGAAGTAAGTTTAGATTTTAAGCGGGAGTTCTAACCACAGAGAGGTACACCAGGCATCACACCTCGAACCACCTTTTGCTCCACTTCTCATATGTGCCGAATAACTTTAATTGCACAGCTGCAGTGCCATTCTTTAGCGGAAGAGAGTACTTAAATCAGATTCCTCTCAAATTATATTTTACATTCAAATCACTCTCAGTACATGAGTCGAAGTAAAAGCTGCTGACGTGGACCCCATGTATTTTGGACAAACAAATGTTTTTACCCGTGATTTTCTGGGTGAAGATTAGGTGAGATACTACGTACAAGACACACACGAGCACCTTATTCCGATGCATTAGTTGCGACTTTACTTGCTGAATCTTTTATCTTCGTACAGTACGCCTGCGATCGTCGAGCGATTGTCATCGGCAAGCCGGGAGAAAAATTCTTCAAAATGGCAGTGAATGACCTGAAATTGCGTACCGAGGAGGTATTTGCAGTTTTTGTCCGAGTGCTGCCAGTGAGTTGACTTCTTCTAAGCGACTGCGTTATCTCAGGTGGTGATGATTGGAGACGACGTCGTCTGCGATGTTGGTGGCGCCATGAGTGCTGGGATACGTGGTGTTCTTGTCAAAACAGGAAAATTTCGGTAAGCGGGATATCGACCAGTAAGAATATCAGTGAAGAGAAACGAAAGGTACGCACGAAGGAAGACGTGCAAGTGCCACATGCTTAGACCACGACCTACTAGATTATAACGACCACGTCATAATCAGCAACCCCTATGAGGTCCACACGATCTGCTAGGGACGCTACTCATCGGTACACGAGATCTGCACACGATTGGACGATGGAAATTTGAATTCTGAACGCGCAGAAGCGCATGTATGACTACCGTAGCAGACGACAGCAATAGCTCCTATGAAAACACGTAGAATGATGATGATAATCAACCTCAGAATGAAACATCCGTGGAATATCCACCGCTTGTACAGAAATACTAAGGTAAGCTGAAGTACAAAGTATCGTAGAAGTTGAGGAAGCAGTAACTGGGATGATTAGTAGCGCCACCACTACCTTCGAAAACTGTCAGCAGGTGATGGGAAACGCTAAAGACTTTCAGCTAAGGTGGCTTCAGTGCAACATCTCTTCTCTTTTTCCTATGTCCAATATGGCCGCATAAAAGTATATTTCACGATTGGAAGCTTCGCCGATTATTAAAATTGAACAGAAGGCGATATACCATTTAAAAATCGAGGCTGTAATGCCGTGAAACAGTTTCGGTTCCACGGGGTTCCGTCCTTCCATTACGCTACCTAGGAGTCGTGGCACAAACAAGGATCAAACGTTGCAGACGACGGCATTCCTTTTGCCCATCAAATATATCGGATAATGATTTAGTTTGGCTGAACACCCGCGTAAATGGAACTGAACCCATAACATTGGAACTGGAGCAATGTTTTTTTCAACCTGCTCAAAATAACACTTTTTATACATCCTTCAGTGTGATGGAATCTAATGTTTGGTGCAAGTAGTAGTGTTGTTCAGCTTTAGCAATTAATCTTTATAATTTACAGGCCAGGAGATGACGGTCGCACAGACGTGAGGCCAGACGGAGTGGTCGCCAACCTTCTAGAGGCGGTGCAGCGTATTGTTGCGCAGCGGCCACAGTCTCCTCCTGGTGCAGTGTTGTAGTTGTTTGTATGGAAGTACGATAGATTAAACGATTTTGTAAATGAACAGTCTGGCAACAGTGATTGTGTATCTCCACCTCCACACACATGTTCCACAGTTATGTAGTGGCAATCACAATAAAGGTTTGCAGGTGTGGAGTCCGGCCAGGTTTTTCTCTGGTTGTCAGTATCGCCCGAGAACCAAAAATGAGACTATGCGTGTAACTAATCGGAACCTCCTCAGCATTACAGCTTATACTGAATGACAGGCCTGCTCGAGCGGACACTCGAGTTGGTATTAACATCCTCAACAAGCGCTGGCGAGGACTCTATGCTCTGCCCGTAGAGTCCCATACAAGTCCAATGCTACAACGGGCCTCAACGGGAAAAAACAAACAATTCGACAAACTCCCCTTCGTTGCTGCGACGTCACCATTATTAAGGCTTACATATAGTTGTTCGTGGGCTCATTAAAATGAAGTTTAGTTTGAGTCACTGTTAGTGTCGTCACTTAATGAGTCACTGTAAAAATGTTAATAACATTTGGCTTCTATCATGCCAAGTGAACCACCGGTTCGCTCATAGCTAGGGTCCGACTTTTTCAGATTATTCCCGATTCTGCCAGATTGTTCCCTTTCCCTCCCGAATCGGTTTTGGACCAATTCGGGTTAAACCTGATTTCTCCCCGAATTCTAATCACGTATTATGTTGTATCACGCACACAATTTAGTAGCGACCTGTGCACGTGTCTTTTGAAAATATTATCTGAGGGCAACAATAAAACTATGCGAAACACATTAAACGTTAAATCATGCGCTGTTTGTGACTATAAATCATGAGGAATGCAAGTTTGACCAATATGTACACCTCTAACTCTGGGCCGCTTGGCGGACAGAAAGAAAAAAAAAAGTAAGCCGATAGCATCCGATAGTATGAACGGCACCCAAAATTCCAGATTTCAAAATAACACCAGATTTTGCATCAGCTCCAATAGCAGCTGAATCCACGCTACATCTATTATCCCCTTCGCTATAAGACTTTGAACGCAGGTTGATACAGGTGCATATAATCCTGTCCTGTAACGTATCATCTCACCTCAAACACACTTTGTTTTACCACCTGATATTAATATACAACCTACAGGAACCGTAAAATATTTCCATTGGGAAGCGTGGATTTCATGAGAAAATTGGTTTACACAGCGGCTTGTCCCAGCGCGTTGCAACATCAGCTCATCCAAGTTCTACAGCACGGTGACAAGTAAAACCGTAACAAAGAAAGAGGAAGAAGGTGCATGCCTGTTGGTCGGATGAGCTGATGTTGCAGTCGAGGGAAGAGGCTTTTCGGACACGCAACGTTGAAAGCTCTCTTGAGCACCAGGGTTGCGCACTCGACTCTTACTTCTTGCGCGAATATGTATCCCAGGGCTTGTAATCAGGCGTGGGTAAGTTACTAAAAAAGTAACTGAATTACAGCTACTTATTCTCTCAAATGTAACTGGTTACAACTCCAGTTTCAGTTTTTCTACTTTCTACAACAACTTTTTTGTCTGTTTTTCTTACGCACATGTCGGACACCACCGGAATTCTCCACCGGGGGGGCAACGGCTTCTCTTCACGCTTTCACTGTTTACTTCACTTAAACCCTTTCACTGCTTCCAAATAGTGAAAGGGTTTATCTCAAATGAGTGACACGGCGTGGCGCCACATGCAGCCACTCACTCTGGGAACCCTAGACAACTTCCGGTTGCGCCCTCTGTTTGTAAACAGTGAAAGGGTGAATAAAGGGTGCAAATGTCATTCAGCATCATTATGTACCTGATTACCACGGTGAAGGATGCTACGCAAATTACTAGTGGGTGCTACTTTGTTGCACTTGTATTGCAATCGTGGTTAAATGAACCTAATAAGCTCCCGTTGTGCTGCAACGAAAAGACACCCCTAGATTTTTTTGTTTTTTTAGTTGTGTTTTACTGTTTTTGTCTTTCCTCTTTAAGGATAATTTATTGCCACGCACGTATTTTACAACCAGGTGGTATAACGGCTGCTGCTAAGGATGGTTTTCTTCCAAGTTTACGAACTGCCGTGAAGGAGGAGTACTGCCGAAGAGATTTCAAAAGAATCTTCCACTACCTGGGGAGCAGTTGTTCAGAAAACAAAAGTAAGTCATTATCCTACGCAATATCGTTAACTTGCGCATCATACGTGTATGTACGAGCAGACACGACGGCATCCAATAAAACCCCCTTACGTTGAGCAAAACATGCACTCGTCCTACCTAAGCTCTTTATTTCATATCGCACGAACCACACCGTTTCGGAGAGCCGGATCAATGCCAATGTTAACGAGCAGACACGACGGCATCCAATACATTTACCCATTTACATTGAGCAAAACATGCACTCGTCCTACCTATGCTCTTTATTTCGTATCGCACGAACCACACCGTTTCCGAGAGCCGGATCAACGCCAATGTTCATGCCACAGGTGGGGTCATCCCACAAAAAATAACGAAGAAAATCGAAGACCCAGAGGGCGAGGACCTGCCGAAGTCCAAATGAAATTGCTTTGAAACGTTTGGAGTAATTACGTTGATGCAATTTTTGACTGATGCTATGGCAAGGGGCGAGGGAGGACAATACTGACCATCCACACCCGCAGTGCAACCACGCTTCAACCGCATACACAGTGCTTAAAATAGACGTGTCCATACGCTCGTGATCATATTACCTTCGTAGGGAAAAAAATCAAGAGGACGAAAATGTTACGTGACAAAGGCTTTTACTTCTGAGCATAAAAAGTGACGTTATATATCTCCCACCGTCGTCCAATAATAGCAGTTCACTGCGCAGCAACGACTGGTATTTTCCCAGCCTTCATACCCTCCCTCCCCTAGTGTTGGGATCCGGGATATCCCGAAATCTTGGCAGTTTTTTTACGTCCCAAAACCCCGGGACACCTCTACTCCTTTGAATCAGTAATGTTGTGACGTCCTTGGTTGTCGTACCTTTGATGCTACAGAACGGGGGATGAAGTGTGGCTGTGGCCACTCAAATGCCTCCCTCGTGCACCAGGCGAGACATTGCATAGATACCGTAGTGGAACTCTATGTTAATCATGCATCATAGATTTACATGTCCTATAGTCATAGTCATAGATCCAGTAATAATGTCCTAGGTCATTACGATGTATTCAGCGATTGTTTCGACAGGCGCATAGCGCATTGAAGAAAAAGTCTCAGAGCATCCTAAAACATAGGTGTTACGTCTTATTTCAGAATGCGCGCCACAGTAATCATTCTTGCGTTGTGCCTTTCCAAGGGAGTTTTCGGTACAGTAGCATTTCTCATTACTTAAATTGCTTTTTTCTCTCACATATGCAACATTGTCCACGAGAGACATTACATGGGGTATGCGTAACAGTTCAGCAGAAAGCATTAAAACATATCGTATACATGAAAGTAACGGACCAGGTACATAATAACAAAGAGATAATGAGTGAATGACAACACCTAAATTAATAATGTGCAGTACATATTACAAACAGAAGGATGAAGTAATTACAAAACTGAGATGCAGCAATGAAGCTCGTCAAGATCTGTTACCATTGTGATGTTGTCGGGTAAAGTTTTTCCATTCCAGCACTTCAAAGATAGTGGTCAAGTCTAATTTGGTGACCTGGACAAGGAAAAACAATGCCGCTACGGCCAATAGCATATTGTAGGAATGTTGAAAAAAAAGTTGAAAAAAAAATGTTGAAAAAAAAAAAAAAAAATTGCGGAAAAAAGTTAAATGTGTCAAGACAGCGGATAGTTATACCTAGTTCCTTTGGTCGTAAGTTGACCTGTTGTGTTAGTCTCTCGTTTCTTTCTAGGTGTTCTCAACTGCCCCCTAAAAATCACCCTTGGGTCGTGCATCGCGATGATGTTCTACAAATCCTGCAAGTCAGATGAAGACTGCGTGTACCTCTGTTGCGAGTACAAATGCAAGAATTTCTGCTCCGAAAACTACTAAAATGACCACAGGTTCGACGTGCGAATAAAATTTTTAAAAATTGGTCCTTGGCCCTGACATTTTTAGCAACTCGTATTATGTTTCAACTAATCAAGGTTAGCTAGCTCACCATCATAAAACTTGTAAACACTTGCCAAAATACAGCACACTGTGTCCTGTCCGTCCGTCCTGTGTCCTGTCCTGTCTGTCCGTAAGAGAGGCACCATTTAAGCTCTCTCGTTTAAAAACGTTTTAATGCCCCTTGTCTGTTTGTGGTAAGACGGGGTCAAGAGTCTCCTTCGTCACCACAAGTGGCTTTCTGTAGCGAGCTTGTACCCAAACCCTGTACATCTGTAGCAGCTTCCCTCTGTTGACTTGCAGCCTTCGGTCCAGATGATTGAGTTCTTCATATAGCCCAGCCTTCTCAAACATCTCCTTCAGTTCATCTGTGTGAGAAACCACATAAAATGCCGAGACTGTTTCTCGTCACGGATGGTGACAGACACCCGACAGGTGTTGCTCTTTTGCAGAAGGGGAAGACCGCCCTCTATCTGCGTATTCATGGGAGCGACATCCCCGCAGAATATTCCGGTGGAAGAGAAAGCAAGAAACTGCTCACAGGGCGGAAGTCCTACCTCATCTCGTGTTGAGCATTCGCACAGCACCAGAATATAGGGAGTGGCATACTGTGCACTAGCAGACGACACTATCAGATTTGTCGTCTGCTACGGAATATTTTGTGGATGAGCTGCAGGATGTTCTCAACAATCAAAAGAGCATGCAAAGACAGGAGCATAGGTGGGCTTCCTGGACGTTAAGGCACTAAGGTGATATTTATGCGTGATTGTGTGTATCGTGCCGTTTCGTGGTATAACGACATATAATGTACATAAGTTAGGCCAGGTGGCGCCACCCGCTATTAAAGAGGAAAGGCGCAGTATCTACCCTATAGCACGTATGACTCTATTATTTAGTGAGCTATTCACTAACATATTAGCTGGTTGTGATCAGTGCAGTGAGATTGTGATTCAGGAACCTTAAGATGCCCGACTATTGACGAGCGAAAGAGCCTTCATTAAGAACCATGAGCCTAATAACAAACAGGGCATTTGCAGCATCATGGTAGTAGAATGGCAGCTTGTTGACAGTTTGCTCAATGAAAACTAACAATATAAAGCTACGCTAGTTATCGTAAAGACACTGCATTCTTCCAAGGCAAGTTTCTTGCAGTAATGCAGCCCTTGCAGGTATAAACATGTCGGCTTACCTTGCGTAAAGAAGTAGCACCTGGTACCATCTCCTCGGACGTAGAAGTTGTCGCTGAGACACCGTCCGCGCTTGAAACGAAGCTGTGCCATATCGAAGCGCCCGTAGTCCCGAAAGATTATGCAGCCACCGGGCTTCAGGTATTGCGCTGCACGATTGATGACTCCCTGCATTCTAATGGCCAATCACGCAGTTATCAGCGGAGAGACGCAATGCTTGCTAGGCAGGGCGTATCTTATCATACGGCATACAAAAAGTACTACTGTGTTGAAATTGTGGTCATAAGGGGGGACAAAAGATACAAACGCACAGAAATGAGTGCGTCAGCCCAAAGATCAGAACATGAAGACTGCCCTATGGTGTTACCAGATTTGAACATGTCTGGCAGAATACTCTAAGGTGCAGCCAATTTTATAATAGCTGTCATGTACAGCACTCTTATGGTAACAAGCCCAAACAGAACTGTATGTGATAACATTGAGGCAATAAATGCACACCACAGGGAGTGTACCGTTAATGAAAGGTTGAATTTCAATACAGTAATCTTGAGTTTACCAAGATTTTTTAAGTTGACAAACGTATAAAAAAATCCTTTAAATTAGGCAAAATCTCGCGTCAACTGATATCAAAGAAGTTTAGCTACGTTATGAGGAGTGAGAGAGAGTGAAAAAAATAAAAAATCCTTTCTACACTAGCGGTGGTTATAAAAGACTTGCACTTACTTATCGGGGCTGACTGCACTCAGCACGAAGATAAGGATAATGATATCCAGGCTTTCGTTTGGAAACGGTGCATCCCAATTTTCTCGAGTAACATCGCACACAAAGGCTAGGCATCGCTGGGGATCGTATTCCTTGTGTTCCTGCGTCGGGTGAAACGGCAATATTATGAAAAGGCACGTGTGTGTGTCTGCCACATGGCACAGGCTAATCTCTCACCTTGAGCACTGACACAGCCGTTTCGGAGAAGTCGCAACAGTACAAAAACAACCCTGGGTCCCTGCGAACACGGACAAACAACATTTATTTCGAGCCCACGCTATAACAGTGGGTTCAAGTAGAGTGTGACCAGCGGAGCTTCTGCAGGCACGGACGCAGTGTTGACCTTTAAAATTTGTTTATTTAGCATCGAAGCACTTTTTGGATGAAAAAATCAGCTGGCTAGATTGTCGCCAGATACCAAACGCGGTGGTACTGGTCTCTTGTATGGGTTTCCGTTCGCGACCGTCCCTTTAAGAGCTCCACGTATGAAACTTACTTATTTATTTCCAAGATCGGGAATACTGTATTTCCAACTCCACACCCCACCTGAGAAAGATTGAAACATAGTTTGTTAGAGAAAAAAGAAAGACTCCTTATTCAGACACACAGTTAAGGCACGTACTTCCAAAACTCTGAACCTTGATGTTGAGCCCGGAAACGTTGCAGCCGGCAGAGAGTCATTTTCAGTGACAGTGGGAGGCGCATTTTCTGGGAGAAGTTCGGGAAATTCCACAAAGAGCCAGTGGCGGTCCTTGAAGAAACGGTTGCTGTGGATGCCATAGAACTTGTCCCAGTATTGCACAGCATCTTTCTCGTACTCCTCTGCAAGAACACGAAAAAGCAGCTCATTTGAGCTGTGTACGGTATGTCTGGATGCTGTCAAAAGTCCAATCCAAGCTTGATTCTTGTGATGGTCTCCAGTATGACCAGTCTGTATGTCGTTGATAATGGTCAGTCATACTAATACGTAGAAAATTAAACTAAAAAAGCTTAACCAGTACAGTACGTGGTGTCATGTGTAAGACACAATAAAAAAAAAAAGATGTTGGTACCTGCTGCCAGAAGGAACATGTTGAAATCTGTCAGAATGCATACTAAAGACCATGTCTGTAACAGCAGACGTTGAACATGTAGTGTGCATCAATGGCAGGAGTGGATAACGTGTGGAATGGGACATTAAAAATGCGTGATTATAACGAGCAAATGTAGTTATAACAGTTACTGCAGTAATTGGTGCATTATGCTAACACAGCATCAACTTGCATGTCATCATTGCAGTCGACAACACTACACTTTCATAGCTGACACTGTTTCTGCTGAATAAAGTTGTTGTTTGCTGAATAACGTAACCAAGCTTCTTGTTGGTCCGTATGAATCTAAAACAGTCACGCATTGTCGCTCTGGCAATTATCTCACCTTTCTGTGCAGCATCTACCTTTTCCTCCGCATTTTCTGAGATCTTTTTCTGAGCTGCGTCTAGCTGCTCTTGAGTCCAAACTACATCATCCCTGCATGAATGTCACAGAATTATTATGTGCAGCAACCGTCCTTAGAGTCAAGGTTAGATATTCACCATGCGTTATGCTCAAAGACCTTCTCCTTATCAGTGAGGTACCGTTGTCCGAACTGAGGTCTTTTGTCTTCGCAATTCATTGCTGTTTTCAGTGCTTTCTTCTCTCAGTGGTTGGTGTAGAACTCCGCCTAAATTGACCCGTTGTCAAGAATCATTCTCATCAATTTAACGCGACCAAAAGCGTGGAAATCCTTGAACGTACCATAAGCTGTGCGGATAATGCTTGTGTATGCTTCAAGCTTTTGGGCAGCTACCACATGGTTGATCCAAGCAACAGGCTGGGAGATATAAGTGGCATATCGGATGTTTTGAGGTCTTCGTGATCCTCTCTAGCGCATATCCTGTGTCCGGTACTTTTTTAAGAATGCGACACAGAGTTCTAGCTTCATATGTCAAGAAAGTACCCTGCCCGTTCTCCGAACCCGCATGTCGACTGCTCACGTTGTCGTCTGAAAGGTGTACTCGGATAGAAATCAGGTTGTGGATTCATATCAACAGCCAAGTCAATCCTCTGGCAGTTCAATCCAAGCCGGATAGTTCGTTTCGGTATGGTCGTATGGTTTTGTTCTTTTTTGATAGCGTGAGGACACGTGTACCGGAGTTTGTCTGACTCATGTCCTTAGATCTTGTTCTACCTTCCCAAGCAGCAAAACGTACTGAAAGTCGAGTGCAATAGGGGTGGACGGGTAGCTGGAAGGCCTTGAATTGACTCGCGAAAGTAAAAAACATTGATAAGACCACGACCTACTAGATTATAACGACCATGTCACAATCAGCAAACCCTATGAGGTGCCTGTCCGCACGATCCGCCAGGGGCGCTACTGACGCACCCTGGCAGACTGGCGCACGATTGGACGGTGGAAATTTGAATTTTGAACTCGCAGAAGCGTATGTACGACAACCGTAGCAGACGACAGCGATAGCTCCTATGAAAACGCGTAGAATGGTGATAATAATCAATCTCAGAATTAAACATCTGTGGAAGTCCACAGCTTGTACAGAAATACTAAGGTAAGCTGAAGTACAAAGTATTGTAGAAGTTGAGGAAGCAATAACAAGGACGATCAGAAGCGCCACCGCTGCCTTCCAAAAATGCGGCGCATGGGAGGGGTGCGCCTGACGTGGTCGTTATAATCTAGTAGGTCGTGGATAAGACACATACCGTCCACCCCTATTGCACTCTTCAGTACATTGTGCTGCTTGGGTTGGTGCCTTTTCCGGATTGTTATCTGCTTCTTTTTCTGTCTACGACTGTTTAAATTTGTCTGTGCACTGTGATCAGAGTTCAGTTGAGAGTTTGCAGTTTGTGTTCTCTGTCTAAGTGTGTGTCTGTTCTGGCTGCAATGAACACCACGTTGAACTTGAACCAACTACCCCAGCTTGCCACCCTTAACGAGAGGACAGAGAGGTTTCTTTGTCCCCTAGTCTCGGGTTTTTAAGTTATTGCTACCCTTGTCAACATATTCGAGACCCGCAGAAACCGTCCATCCCGCTCGGCGGTCGCAAGAGGCGCTCTGGCTGCTCCCTGATTGGACCGTACGCGCCAAACGGGGCTCACCCATTAGCCTTGTCCGGGTGACGTTTTCTCTCATTTCCAGAGAGGGAATTCCGGCATACCCTCAACGTCCGTCGTCTGCTCATACATTACATCAAATTGCACAGAAACTGAAGCTGCTAAAATAATTCGCGTCGGATTTTCGGGATTATTTTTGGTGATGATAGTAAAAATAACTGCACTATAGCTTCGTAGATGACAGTCCCGTATCATTTCGGTTTCTCACTGGTAGTTTTATTGATCGCTGTTGCTTTCACAGGTGAGATAAACTGAATGGAGCTGTACATGTGTGGCTGACATTGACTCAAACGCTTCAGCTGCACCAAGCCTAGGCTAGAGGAACCATCAATTTTATTCACAGATTCATTAGCACCATTCGACACACGTTTTGAACCAGAACACACGAAAATTCCAAGGGTTGTGACGTGAGCACAACTTCCCCCAAAGCTGAACAAGCCTTGCTCATGGCAAACAGCGTATGTTAAAGATCAGAACAACTCGGCTTTTTGAAGTTCTTTTTTGCTTCTTTGGTAGTGGGAATTCTGCGCATTCATGTTCTAGATAGTGAGAAGGTCAAGAGAATATATTTGTGATAACGCGCGCAGCATTCTGCCAGGCGAACAATGATTCTACTACATGTCCATAGGAGGTCCTGCTACGATATGTGACGAGAACACAAGGGCAGCACAGAGGAGAAGTACACGTCCAACGTGGAATGTTACCATATCCGGACCGCTAACAAAGCTTTGCTACTGGTACAAGCATAGTTGTGCTTTTTGCATATCACAGTTTATGCAAAGTGTGTCAGGAAAAATATACTGTGCCGCAGCTTTCCTCGCAGGTACGTAAATAATTTCATGATCCAAGATCAAAATCACATAAACAGTGCTAGAAGAGGCAAGGTGTGTACAGTTTCTATCCACACACACGTCAGGAAGCGGAAAGGAGAAAGCATAGCAGCATTTTGCAGTCCCAGTTACCAGTGGCAGATCTGGAGGGGGGATCGCCCCCACCCCCCTTCAATCTTAGTTTATACGTTGGATTTCCCTCTCTCCCCACCCCCAAACCGAGGGTCTGGATCCGCCCCTGTCAGGTTCACATGCCGTACTAAGGAGTAATATACAGATGCACATTGCACATGAAGCAAAACTATTCCTGGATAGTATTTCCTAAATGTTATACGAAATAACAGAGGGACAGTGACACGTCATCAACTGGTTGTTCGATTACACATCACATGGGGGTGGTCAAGATGAGACCCGTCGAAAAGTAATCTGCTAGTCCGATCTTGCATCGGAGCTTCCCAGAGGTTGGAATCTGATTGCATCAATGACATCACAACAAACCTGCTGGCTATACAATTAGATTGAAATTGGCTGTTTTTCCTTTTTTAGAATATTTTGCACAGTGTTTTTAAGCATCTCAAGAAGCTTTTGCTGTTGAAAGATGGAAGTCACTAAAGTCTTAAGTCACTAAGTCTTAGGCAAATTGAGGCTTTGTATGTGTTTGTCCCCTATATGTAGTTCCAGCCTCAGAACATCAGTTCTTTCAAGCTTTTGCTGTCTGGTTCTTCGGTCCAGAATGACGCATTGAATAGGGCCACAGTTATACTTTGATTTTGTGACAGAACCAAACAGGGATATGCACTGATATGGAAACTACGTGACTACCAGAAATAATCAGCAAAACTCCTCGTACGCTCTCAGTGAACACTTGAATAGGGTATGGCTACACGTGTGCTATATGTTATACAATGTATGTGGGAAGGTATTGCTGGTTCACCAACATCCACTATCTAGATAATTTAAGTTATATCGTCACGCATAAACGTCAGGAATTTGTATCAGTTTCCTGACAGATATGTTGCGTAGCACAACTGACAGCTAGTATACATGTGGTTGTGTTGCTAATTTCTCGATTGACAGACTACATATGCAGGCTACGATCAGCATGACATATGCAACGCCTTCAACGCAGGTAAATACGCTCTCTATACTTAAAAAGACTTCCTTCGCCTTTTCGCCAATTCAAGAAGAGTCAAGTATATTACCGAGGCTTATTCGAGCTTTGATTCTCGAAAAAAGAGAGGAGATCACCAAAATCTTCCACTGTGTCAGCTAGTGCAAGCACAAGAACAACAAGGTGCTCTTCCCTGCATGAGAAGAGGCTTCCCCTTAAAGCATGGAGCAATCCTATGACATGTTCTCCTCTGTTCCATCTGTTAGAGAGAACTATACCGCCAAGATCTTATCGTTATTCACGATTTCGGTTTTCACGGCCTTGTTCTTGCCGTCTGCAGTGAAGGACATAACGGTTTTTGCCTCGTGTTACGAGGTTTCGAAATAAATAGACAAATAAAGTATCCGTATCTAAGTTATTCTGGTAGCATTCAACATAGAAAGTCAGGAAAGGAAAAGTGGGTAAGACAGGATTATGGTCTCCCAACCATGGTCAGCCCCTCTCAGCCATCCATTATTGCTTATGCCCTCTTGTAGTGATAAACTGTTATAGCGATGTTCAGCGAATGGCCTGTGCCATGTGTAAGGGTGTCAACATGAGCTCCATGGTTGCATCCTTGAGGTTTGCGCCGCGGAGGTTGGCTTCGTGGAGGTCGCTGCCTGAGAGGTTGCAGTTCTGAAAGGAAAAACTTTATTAGGGTGAAGAGGCTTTCCTGCGACTTTTTTGTTTTCCTCTCGCAAGAGTGTTTTAATGTCTGAAACATCAGTTTGAGCTACGCCCATTCGACACAGTCTGTCTTCCCTTGAGTCCTCGATCAAAGGGACGGTCCAAATCTATTGACTGCCTCCGATGGTACAGACGTGTAGATCTCAGGCGCAAAATTCCATTCAGCAGAGCCTCATAATTTTTTAGAGTTCAGTTTCACTGTGAAGTGACCTGACATGCCATTGCAGTCTTCACAGAGGTGTGTCGCGAAGTTTTTTTTTAGATTTGCAAAAAAACGTAACTGGCAAGTGTCACCTCACACCAATATGGCTTCAATGCTTGGCTTAGTGCAAAATGGGGGACTCTGACCGCAACTCTACAATCGCATAATTTTAAAAAGTCGTGGTGCAGATATGTCGTGCGTGCAGTGAAGCCTTGGAAAGTAAATTGGATGAGAGGCCATCAAATATTTGCCAGTGTTCCATTGTGCTCCAGTGGAATGGTTATCAACGTGATCTCCAAACTACTCACACCATTTACATACTCTACACCTTTAGTTGTCTGCACCCTCACCTCAAGGTCAGCTCCGGCAAGCACGGCTTGGCGCAGGTGGCAGTTTTGCATGTTGGCGTTCTTTAGCGTGGCTACACGCAGGTTTACACCGGCCATTTGGCTGTTCTCTAGGTTGGCGTTTCGAAGAATCACACCTAGAGCAGGTAAAAGGTTGAAGCATGCATAAACCTTCCTATGTAGGCTTTGGACACGCCGATAAAGCACCTTCTAAGTTGGCACTGTTTCCGGCAGGATCTTCCATATTGCAGGACCTCAAGATGGCACCTTCCATGTTTGCACACATCACCTTTGCACCAATCAAAATAGCTCCCTGCATGAAACAGTGTTCATGTTCGTGTCAGACGGGATCGCAGGACCACAGAAAACGATGCAGCAGATTGTACAACTTTAACTGCCCGTGTTTATCAACATGAAATCGGACATCAAGAAAGGGATTAGAACTAAGCAATAAAGCTTTCGGTGCAGTCTTTTTAAAAAAGTCATTTTTTAAAAGCCTGTGTTGAAAGTTTTATAGCTTACAACCAACAAGCCTGGATTCTTATGGTCGGGGATGTAATATGTAACTGGAGCCTGACTTCTTCAGGTTTGCAATATAAAATTTCATCCAGTGGCAGATCCAGGGGAGGGGGCAATCGCCCCCACCCTCTAAAAACATCAGTTTATACATTGTATTTCCTCTGTCCCCTCTCCCACTACGCACTTCGACAAAGTAACCCCCCCACCCCCCCAAAAAACGCCCCCAGCCACCCACACACGCACACTAAAAAACTGAGGTTCTGGATCCCCCACTGATTTCATCCGGGCCGAGTTAAACCCGATTTTTTTCCCGAATGCCTGATAATATGATGATAATTTTTCAGTATTGTTATCACTTTGCCTGATCACAGAGTTTTGAAACATGTTTTAGTCCTTTCTTTTGACTGCCATCACACCTTACATATGCCTTGTGGTTTGTACATTTGGGAACCAACATCTCCTCGACCTTGAAAGCACCACATTTTGCCGCGACAGCCTTTTGCTGATGAACTTACCTCGAGATTAGCTCCTGACAGATCGGCACGCTCTAGACAGCAGTAGCTCAAATTTGCCCAAGTAAGCCTCGCCTTCTGCAGGTTGGAGTATTTGAAATTGATGTGCCTCAGGTCTAGTCGTGACAAGTCGGCTCCAGACAAGTTCACACTCTGGAAGGGGAGTTACGTGCACATCAGGAAAAGGTGACCTTTCCTGATTAGCCTTTTTTCCCCAAAATATTTACAAAATATACAGATACATTTCTATCCCTGAACAGCCCCTTCCTCTGGAATTTTTCTTCCCCAAAATAATGAACGGCTGAAACCTCCTTCCCTAACATTCCCTTTCACGCATCTCTTCTTCGACATAGAACCTCTAGCCGAACTCCTTTTTGTCTCGTTACGAAACAAAAAGGAGTTAGGAGGAGTTAGGATAAATCGCAGTGTAAAAGAATGGAGCTAAAAGCTTGGAACTTAACTGCTTGGTACTAAAAGCTTGTGTGAACCTTAGTTTGTTCAAGAGTAAGATAAAGAAATTTCTTTTGTGTACATAGTTCCAGTTGCAATATATGATCTACTTTGTCATTGTAGTAATTTTTTTTATATATTTTGCATAGCAGTGAACTTTTTATTTTCCGTTGCTGTTGTAATACCCCTGACTTATCTTGATATTTTTCTTGCTGGTTAACCTTGTGAATAGATGAAATGTTGAGTAGATAATGGATAAGTGGATAATGTCCCAGTGGGTCCTCCATCCTATTTGTATCTGATGGTACTGATGCTTTTGTACGCAAAATAAACTGTCTATCCATCCATCCTACATAGCCGTTTTACTCAAGAGGCAGCTACATCATCATTGGAGCCACACATTTCTTTATTAACATGCAAGATATCAGAATGTCCGCTATGTAGAGAACATTTTTCTTTAACATAGCCCATACTGGCGTCATGCTCATAACCCGTCATGAGCATGCAAACGTTATTAGCATGCCCCTTCAACAACAACAAAAAAAAAAAAATCCAGATAGTTTAGTCATATTAATTAATTAGTGATTATTACAAGCAGTAATTAGTAATAATTAGTGATTAATAAGTCTTTTAGTACATAATTTGTAATTAAAATATTATAATAAAAAAAGTCATTTTTTAAATTAAAATTAAAATTTTAAAAATTAAAAATTAAATTAAAAATTAATAAAAAAATTAACATGATTGATATTAAACAAAAATTGATATTAAAATTGACATTTTTCCAGGCAGTTTAGTAACGATAACTAATTTACTTTAATGACTTAATTGGTTTACCCCCTCTCGACTGCACAAGAGGAAGCCTACCTGAAAGCGGAGCTCGGCGAGGTGAGACGACGAAGTCAGGATCTGCACCACGTCCCGCCTTGTCAGCGGCGTGTGGTCGCCCGGCCCAGCATCCTTCTAATTTGTGCATCATAAACTGGTGTCACACACATCGTTATGCTAATACACGTATTCGTTACTCAAAAAGTATATAGAAAATAAAAAGTACTACTATAACAGAAAATATTCAAGTAGTGGGGGGGGCTACGGCATATAATTCGTGAAGCCCCTTGCAAGCACACAATGTGCAATGCATGTTTTTGCTCACCAAAACCATCTGTTCCAGCGTGGGTACGAGGGACTCGATGCCAAAAAACTTGGCCTCTTCCAGAACACCTGAAACAACCATTTATTTAGTGTTCTACGTCCTCGACGATCTTAGGTACATCATTAACATCATCATATTACGTAATCATTTGAGGCTGGTATTATCGTCGGTAACGTGCGTGTGGGTAAATGTACACGAGCATTTGTAAGCATACTGGATGAAAACTAAAGATGAGCATCCACAATGAGTTCGTAATCTTTACTTCATACTCAAGGAAAAAGATGAAGGGCCCAAAGTTCATCGTTTCATCACCCTGTTACGTACATCAAATGCATCACTTCTCGTTCAGTGACGCATCACGAGCTCCCACGTGAAGGCCAATTGCGACAGTTTTCACGTGACAGTAGGTTAAAAAGCAATAAAAATTTTATCGATTTTTAAAATTCAATTCAATTAAAAATAAGCGATTTTATCGCTTTTAGAATTCACGTGACGTTTGGAGCATGCCAACTTAAAAAATAACGGTAATGATTCTTACATGCTCAATTTAGTATAAGGCCCCACGATATGATCAAAAATACCTCTAATTTCAATTTAAATTTTATTTCCTTGCGGTTGGGAGGGTGGCAAAAAGCCAATGAGGCAATTAATATTAGATTATTAGAGCAATTATTATTATTATTATTAGAGCAATTATTATTATAGGTAATTATTACCAGATACACGTTTAAGAGAGGTCTTACACGAGCCTACACAGAACCTATGAAACCCGATGGACTCAGAGCCGTAACAGCATTGGATACATCACTGAGCCGAAGGAATACACAAACGACAACACAGAACGAAGTGTACGACATTCCATGCCTTCTCTGTGCTGTCGAGGAGATGCTACCGCATTCTACGGCACAACAGCTCGTTTGCACACTTGTTCACGTTTTTCCTCGTTATCGGACATCAAGTGAAAAACACACCTTGCGGAGAGATGTTCTTGTCCAAAATAAGCTGCCCGTGGCGAAGGTAATTTAAGATGGGCTCAAAGTAAGCCGGACATCGGTCAATCAAGTAGGCGCCGTCGGAGTCCATCGCGCTCGGCCACATCGTATCCGCAAACATGCGTGCCAGCATGGAATGCGGCTCTTTGGAAACGAGCGTGCTTCTGTAGAAGAAGCAAGGAGTCTATGAAACTCACGCAGCAACATTTCTTATGTGACCATGTGCGCGTCAATATAATATGAAATGTCTATACGGTTTCCTTATAGTTCTTCACAAAACTCCCTCGTATATGTCAAATGAGACAAAAGCCAGATTTAGCTGCTGCATGAACTCTAGGTTAAGGGAACACAGGTACACTGTGTCGACAAGATTGCAGACTCCTTTTGAGCATGTGTCATCCTGCGGGGATGTGTTCGGCGAAGTTTTGCAACAGTAGGGGAAAAGGGAAATTTGAGAGGCATATCTGATATCTTGGAGGGATAAGGAATGGGAATGTTTGCGTGATTTTAGGCGTGTCTGCGCGAATAAACTTTATCGTTAGCGTGCTACTTCTGTTGTCTCATCCTTTCTCGTTGTTTTAGCGCTTTTAGTTGCAACCTCAGACGTTGAATGCATGTTTCTGTGTGCACATAATTCCTGCAGATTTTCTGGCAGCTCTAGTCAACCTTGCGAAGTTGCTCAAGTTCCACAAACACACCGAAACAGTAAGCAATTCAGCTTAATCGTGATTACAAATGTGGTCCAATTTAGCAACTTTGTCGTCGCGTGTGCGCAACCAACAGCAGAGTTCTTGGGTCTGGTTGCACGCGAGAAAGTCGATATAAAATGGGACAATTTATTCATTCAAGGAAAGTAACCGCTAACTACAAGGCATATTCCTTACCTAGTAGTCGCAAACTGTCGACCACCAACATTGAGCAGAACCCATTCTGTATTGCCTGGTACTGAAGGCGGACCACTGAGTCGTCCATAGGTTCGCCTAACACTAGCTGTAAAGAGCAGGACACGTAAGTTTTTCTTGTTCATGTTTCGAGCAGCAGTGAATGAGCAATGCCCAGTACCTATAAAGTCCTCCCCCGTTGAAACATACAGAACATCTTCGTCCCTGAAAAATATAGCTTTTATGTACAGGTTTATGTGGAAATAGTCGAGCAGTAGCGATTCAGTCACTAAGATGGCATATTCACACAGCTGAGGGTATCGAATGCACACAGTACCTTATAAGTTGCACATCATCGACTTCTCCTCCCGTCGCCGTGAATACCCTTTTAGCAGTGATACGGAACTTTGTACTTGCTTCCTTAAGTAAATCTACTAGAGAGTTTCCTACAAGAAAGACCTGAGGGAAAAACAAGCGGACATTTCAGCTTGTACATTCGTAAGTCGTGACACTCAAAATCACAAGATGCGACCGTTTGCGAGGTCACGCTAGCTTACCTTGCCGTCAACTGTCGTACCGTTTCGGAATAACACGACTCTCTTCATGTTATGGTCAGTTAAACAAAACTGTGGCATGCATTAGGGCATACTGACACGCGAAAACAGCGAACGCCGCACAAAATTAATAATGAAAATGCATTGCACTCCACGGACGCTCCACCTTCGATCTCGAGTTTAGCGTTGCGTTGCCACGGCGCTTCGATCTGTTGTCGTCTGCTAACACAGTATCAACTGTAACAATTCAAAATCAATTGACCACGAAGAAACTATTTTCTTATGCATCATTTAAAGCAAAATATACTATGGTGCATTTTAATAGCAAGAATATTTAAATTAACGATTGTGCAGCCACCCTGCCACACATTTGCTACACTGTTCCGGTACGACACAGCGACATCGTTTCATTCAGTTTCTGTTTCGCAGTATTTATTCGCTTCGCTTTTTTTTATTGTTTGTTATTTGTTTATTGTTTTATGGCACTGAGATTGAAGATGAGAAGTTATCCCGGCACGTCAGGTTTTAGCGTCTTGTCACCTAAACCACTCATCTTCCTACTAAATCTCCCCAACCCATCCACGAAACGACTACGAGCGCCGGAAAACCTCGAAGATGGCTCCCAAAAAGCTATCGCATTTAAATTTGGATGCAGACAATACTTTTATTATTTCTTTGGTTGCCAACTCAGTTTAAGTGGGAAATTTAAGAAGAGAGGAACAGCATGAAAATCCCCAAACGGGGAGACTTAGTTTTATTTGAAAAATACTGTCACAAAGAGGCATATTATTATTTTTTATATGCTGCCGCACAACCTGTGCAGGTTTGACGCTCTTGTTCACAAGATTCACTAAGGCACCAGCGACTCGGACAAACTCTGACTTGGAGTACGCACATGTCACAACCCTGTTCCAATTGCGTGAGCTAAATGCACGACGTAGGTTTTCCGACACGGGAATGCGAACAATTTTTTTTAAACACAAATATCATCCGCCGCGTAAAAATATGATGAAAGGAAGAACACGGGAGACAAAAGATTATGATGATCTAAAATGCTAAAACCACTGTTCTTTGCTTGTCGAACACTAGACACAGACAGATGAAGGATAAATGACCTTAAATACAAAATCAACAATGATAACAGATTAACTTAATGACGTAACAATAAGTGTCTCGACTAAACAGGTTCAAAATCAGACACAAAAGGGGATACAAAGTGTGCACAAAAATCCTGCCACAAAATCTCAACTGGCAGCAACACAGCAGTAAAAATATATATATATATCATGCAACATGCATTGGTCCCACACTAGTATAATGACTATTTTTTCTGCTTTTTTCTTTTTGTTTGGATAGTAAAACAACTAAACATCACAAACATTCTCTCTACAAGATGAAGTGGTCCTCCAAAAATTCTGGTGACGATGGGTGCCTTGGTCCTTTCCACGCGAACAACATGAAAGTAATGAGAGATTCGTGCCCTAAAAATGAGAATTCAAATAAATAAGGACTTAAATGTGCTGGGTGATCACTTTAAACAAAGCTATATTTTCTTGTCCTTGATGATTTGTAAGTACAGAACAATGAATTTTTTTTTGTATTTTTCTAGCAGTCTTAGCAAATGTTTGTGCTATGCAAGTGACTATGACGAATGACGATGGTAGTGAAATGTGGACAAGCTTAAAACCCTGCAGGGAAGATTCACCCTTATGAGGTGAGCGTCTAAGAGTGGAACACGCATTTTTTTTTGTTAATGACGACCGGTCTTGGTGCTCCCGCACGATTTTTACGGCATCTAGCCGATGTGCCACCACACTTTTGTAAGGGATACATATCACAACTGAACTGAGGACAAAATCTTGCCCCAATGGCACAAATATTCTTTCCTTGAACTTGACTGTTTCTCTCTTTTTTTGTACGCAGTCACAGCTTGGAATACCGTTGCAACGAACGCTTCAACGCCAGGAGAAGCTGCTTTTTTTTTTTCAGAATGGCACCAAATTTTTGCCACGGTTGTGTGGTCGTTTTGGCACAAGGTGGGTACAAAGTGAGCATCCACAGAGTGAGAAAGAAAGAAAGAGAGAGAGAGGGAGAGCCACGGATGAAAGACGAAAGGATAATCGCAAAAATGGTGACAGTCACAGTGAATCAGGTCCCAACAGTTTGGCACTTGTGCATCGAAGAAGGGTATCACTGGCAAGCAGGTACCCGTAGGGGTATTCTAAGCCTCGCTGTGAAATGTATGCTCCGCGTTAACCAGGGATGCAGAGACAATTTTTTAAAATGTCTCTGGAATAAGGGGAAAAAGAGATTATGGGTTTCATGGCACAAAGGCAGCAAAGGCATAAGGGTGGAATACGGGTGTACGGGAATAAGGGTGTACGGGTGTAAGGGGTACGGATACGGCACACAGGAGAGGACAAGGTAGATGCTGCCTTGCAATGTGAAAAGACAACGTTCGCCGTATTAAAGGAACGCTCCACATCACATGCCTCCTCCTTTCGAGAAAAAACACGATACTATAAATTTCCCGTGTAGCCTTTCGCGGACAACGTGAAATCACACCCCTGCATATGTGGCTCTGAAAACAAAAAAACAGAGAAGGAACCCCATCAATATAAGAAGACAGCTTGACGGTAGGTGCGAGTCGGGAAAGGAAGATACGAGAAGAGCGCCTCAGCAAGTTGCAACAGCTTCTCCGCGGTCAGAGCTGGAGAACACGCCCGCGGAACTTTGAGGAATGATGCCCGCGTGCTTGAAGCAGGGGTGGGAGAGCAGCTGAGCTGCGGTGGGACGGGCTTCCGACTGGACACGCAGGCACTGCAGCACCATGTTACGAGTGGAGAAGCTCAGGTAGTCCGGGACGTCGGGAGGTGCCGTCGATCGCGCTATCTGTATCGAGAAAGAACAACATTTCGATGTGCACGTTGGCAGTGCCATACTCTGCCGAAGCTTCTGCCAGCACCGCCTAGATACAGAAAGCCTGCGCGCTAGTCGACGTAACGTAACAATTAAGAGTCAGCCAATCAGGATCGTGTTTTCAACGGCCGTAGCCAATCACGAACGCGGTTTCAGCGGTCGTGGCCACGGAGAGGAACCACTGTCGTCTGCGAGTCGTGATTGAACGTCCGCTCGTACTAAATGGGAAAACCCGGAAATTAAGCGCAAAACGGTCTCAATGTTTCTCAAAACTGATTTTCTGGAAAGCGACTCGCACTTTTTTTGTCTAAATATTTAGGTCGCGGGTTCCAGGTGAGCTGCAATCATTGGCGGGTTCTTCAGTTTGCAGAACGGTGAATCGCGGTAGCAGACGAATTCAGGCTCTTAACTCAAAGAGGGAAAGGAGGCAATGCGCAGGCCTTCTCTACCTAGGTGGTGTTGCTTCTGCTCGACCTTCGCACTCACTCTGAATATCAGCGCGAGGTGATTCGACATGTTCTCCGCGTCCCACGGGGCTAGCGTGGTGACCATCTCGATGACCACGCAGCCCACGCTCCAGATGTCGCAGGAGCGCCCGTAGCTTTCACCACGCAGTACCTACGTTAGACAAACGTTTTTCGAGCGTTAGGCCTAATCCGAGCCAAAGCAAGACCGGAAGAGCAACGACATCCGCGTCCATTACCTCCGGCGCCATGAACGCAACCGTGCCGAGCATCTGGCCCTGAAACTCTCCGGTCACCGTCGACTTGCTAGACAGCTTCGTAGCCGACCCGAAGTCGGCTATTTTCAGGTGACGTCCCGTGCTGTCCACCAGGAGGTTGGCGCCTGTGCGGGAAGAAGTTGAGGTTGTCAAGCTCATCCTTCCCCTCACTTCAGCTACGCGCTTCAAACCTTTGAGATCTCTGTGCACGATGTGGTTCTCGTGGAGGTAGGCCAGACCGTGGAGCACTTGGTGCACGTACCGCAGTGTCACCCCTTCCGAGAATGACCCGTACCTCTCCAGGAGGGACGACACCGAACCTCCTGCAAAAAATGCACCCCATTGTACTCCACGTACACGGCGCGTTTTATAAAATGTTTTGACGTACATGAACTACTCAACTCCAAAACTTTTTTTACTGAAATACTATCTTTGAAACTAACAGACTCGAGAGTGTATGTGGTCGATGCATGACACGTTAAATAAATTACATCTAAGAAGTAAATTTGTATGTTTTCTCGTGAGAGTGAACCGTTATTTAATGTGTTTTTCAAATAAAGATATGAAATTCTGCTTCAAAACACTTCTACTTCTCATTTTTTTAAGAAAGGATTCGAAAGGTTCGTGAATTCCCATAACCTTCCTTGGATTCGGATTCGGATTTGGATTCGGATTCGTCCCGTCTCTACTAAAAATCCGCTACTGCGACACGTGCTATCAGCAAAGGAAAGTTAGCTTGGAACCCAAGTTCCCCCGATACAGAACCTGTCCTCACCAGACATCCACTGCACGAAGACGTTGTAGTGGTTCCCGTGGCGCGTCGCCCCCACCAGGGGTAAAATGTTGCGGTGGTCGAGGCGGGACATCATGAGTATCTCGTCCCAAACCGACTCCATCACCTTCTCCTCTTCCTCCTCGCGGTTTCTGCAGAAGGACACCTGCTTGACGGCCAGCAGGGTACCCGTTGTACGATCCACTGCCTGGTAGCAGGTACTGAAGGCGCCCGAGCCCAGGGGAGGTCCCCGGAGCCAGTGTTCCCCTTCTGTGTACAGCCTCGTCTTCAGGTCGAAGCGAATCGGAAGGCTCTCCTGTCGAGGTTAAAAAAAAAAAAAAGTATTAAAGGTGCCGTCGCAAACTTATCAAGGGTTATCAGTAGAGCAGATGTTTTAGGGTTAAACCCGATTTTTCCCCGAATTTGCACCCCGAATTGAGGTTCACCTATCTCGGGTTAAACCCGATTTCTACCTGCGAAACTGCCCCTAGGCTAGGCACCTCAAGGCATCGACATACTAGTTACACACAAAATATGCGACTGCCCCTTACTTCTGGCACTCTGGATAAACGGTACGGTGAACGTTTATTCTACAATAATGCCCGATTTCTCCCCGAACTCAGTCTGATGGTAATTTTTCTGCCCGAATTTGCGTGAATTTTCGACATCAATTTAATGACCCGATTTCTACCCCCCGAATTTGAAAAAATATAAAACTCGAAAACTTCAGGGTCTAGTTACCAGGTCGAGGTTATCGACTAAAATATCCCGCTTCAACAAAATTTCGTCGGAGCAGACCTACCACCTGACGCAGGACAATGAACTGGTCTTCCACCGTGTCTTGCAGGATGGGCTCTTCCAGGGCTTTCTTTTCCTCCGCAGCTTTCAGGGGTGATCCTGAAGGAATGGCACAAAAGACTATCGTATTTTTCCCCAGAGCAATACTAAAGTGTCGCATGTACTGATAATAATATCTCACCGGCAGTTCTGACCACTCTCGTTTCCTGCGGAAGAGCGTTTCTGGCGTTGAGCCTCGTTGCTGCCAGGTCCGGCGAGCAAGGGGTGGCGATCTCCTTTTCGAACGAGACGGGGGTGTTGACGCTGCAGGGAGTGGTGGAGGACGGCGTGCAGTCTGCCGAGTTTGGAGTCCACCCGGACACAATGTACGAATTGTCAGGATACTCCGAGGAGGTAGTTCGGTAGAGGGGGAGGAAGTTTGGTCGACGTCCGACAGGGGGACTCGCGTGACTGAAGCTCACGGCGGAAGAGGAGCTCGACCAAGACGACCGCCCCGAAGACCTGTCCGACGAGTCGAGGCTTGCCATGAGTCGTCTTTCGAGTGTCGAAGGTTGCAGCCTCTTTGCAAAGGGACACTGCACTGGTGGCCTTGGCTATAAGGGAAGAAGAGTCGCAGGAAGTGTATAAAAGACGGAACGCAATTGTTTGGCAATGTAACATGTACCTTATCGGGAAGCAGAGGACGAACTGATGGTGATTTCTGCGCAATCCCCTCTTGGCCCCCAGGGTCCACTGTCGGAGGAGGTATCTCGAATGTCGGAACCCTGTGCACCGAGGAGGACCGCGTCGGACTCTTTGCGCAGCGAGACGGTGACCGAGAAACTGCTCCACAGTCCAACAACTTTGCCCGGACTAGAGCCGTCTCCTGCGACAAAACAGCTGCGGTCATCGTCTGCACGTAACAACTCAAGCAGCACATCTTGGCCCAATATTGGCAATGTCGGACCAGTATTGCCGATGTCTAGCCAATGTTGGGCCGTGATGTCGTGTTTTCCGGGAAGAGAGGAAAGGAAGGAGCACGCTGGATGCCGAGAGCTACCTGCAGTCGTTCCATCGAATTCCTCCGTACCACTGGGAAGCCGTGCGAATCTCTCAGCGCCCGACTGATGCGGCTGGCAAGGACTGTCCGCAGCGGTGACGGAAGGTCCGTCACCTTGCTCCAGATGTACGCCTCCGCTTCCGCACTCCTCCAGCACAGTCCCCCCAACGATACCAGCAGACTTCGGCCGTAACGCGACACCGTAGCGTGATTGTGCTTCACCTGCGTTGAATATACACGTAGCTCGATTAAAGGAGACAGAGGCGCGGAGGTAACGGAGTAAGAGAAACGTACAGCCTCTGCTGTAAGGTCGACGGCCTTTATCATGTTCGGGTTCACCGTGCTCGAGCCGGCGCAGGAAGGCATCAAGAGGTGCGGGAACTCTTCGGCAAGTCGCTGGACCACCATGACCCTTCCCAGAAGCCCCTGCCACAAGGACGTGGCCTTTGCACCGGCGTCCAGGACGACATCGATCACAAAGTCTGCCCCCAGACCATTTGGTGCTGCACATCAACGAACAAAAAAAAAGATTTGACAGGGCACATTCAAAAACTACAGCCAAGGACTAAAACAAGGACGGATATGTGGCTACTGTAAGGCATCAGCCGCAGGTAGGAGAAAAGAACAATTTCTTGTCCTTAACTAAACACTCCCCGCTGACTAGGCACGTGGCTCCTTGCGGACCAGAAATTTGTGTGTTTCTCTAAGATGCACACTGTCACTTTCTCTAAAGCGTAACAGTCACGCAACGAAGTGAGTGTCGCCTACCGGGATAGTCTGTCATGTTTCCCACAGGAAGCGCACCCGCTTGTCCTCGTGCAGCCTCGACCAGCGTCGCCACACTCAGCTGACGGCTCCTCCTGCATCAGCAACGTTTTTATCGTCTAAAATTGAGACCAGAAGTTCCGATGAAGGAGGAAGTGACGGAAGTGCTGCTCACTTATTTCTGCCATCAGCACACTGAAACAGCACCGCTGCCAGGACATGACGAACGTGAGACTGCAACTCGAACAGGTCTTCCTGCGTGCTGCATGGGCTGCACGACAGCATCTTCCGCAAGCAGCGCTGCATTCGCACGAAATAACATTTGCACTCCCTTTCCACTTGCAACCCGCTGGGTTCACTTACCAAAGCCTCAACGTAAACATTGTACACAGGGTCGGCCACCGCAGCTGCCAGCACGTCGCAGCACGCGCCCTGAATGGCGGAGCGGCCGCCCCAGGGGGTGAGCCGCGTCCGGTCGTCCTGCGACATCCGCAGGGCGTGGCCCACCTGCGCCCCGACCTCGCGGAGCGCGCTCTCGCGGTCCGACCAGCGATGAGATGCCAGGCATGCTGCAACGTCGTTGCCAAAGAAGTGACTCCAGAGTTCCGACGGGACGGCGCTCGCCCTGCCGTAAGGGGACGGGGGCCTTGGGAGCGGGCTCGGAAGAGAGGAACGCCGCAGGAGGCAGTGCAGGGGCCGCGGAAGCGGATGCAGGGGTAGCGGGGGACGGGATGGGTGTACACTGGCGGGAGGTACACTGTTGGGTTTATTGAGGGGCGAGAAGGTGGAGGGCGTTCCCTGAGGTGAAGGTTCCACTTCAGGCGAGGACCTTGAAAAGGTGTGGAGCAAGTGGGTTAGGACTAGGTAGCACCCATGATGTGGTTCATGACGCAGTTTTCAGGTAATGGGCACGTAAACGCTTTGGAATTTTAAACGCAATTACAGTAGCCGACCAATTTTCCAGACTTTCTGGTGACACACAAAAAAGAAAAGAACAAAACAATACCGCAGTCCGAAAAACCTGCCGATCACTAAATTAAACTTCATTTCACCTCAACCGCACTAAAAAAAGTCTGTAATTGTGCCCTGCCACACGCGGTGACTACGTATGACGATATCCGTCCTGACTCCCAAAAGATCGCCGAAAGCCACGACATCACCTAGCGGCATGGTTCGGAAGTTTAGCAGTCTCGCCCGGCATTCCAATTACCAATCCAATCCAAGATGGTAGTTTCGAAGATGCCGCCGTAGTGCCAAAAATAGTCGTATTGGTGCTTGCCCGCAAGCATTTTTGTCTGGAAAATTGGGCCTTCCGCGGCGATCTTTACGACCATTACTACGCTCGGGGAAGTGCATCGCGACAAGGCTGCGCTAGTAGACATTCATCGCAATGTCTTCTCCCGCGTGCGTGCGGCAGAGCAAACTTCCGCCGACAGTTATTTTAAGTCAGAGTGTGTGCTGAAATAAAGTTCCTTTCTTTCAATTTTTTTTTTTAAACGCTGCAGATTTAAGCCTTTGTCTAAAAATTCCCGACTGATTTGATGACTCCTTCAAGTCCTTCCTTCAAGAATTCTACGTGAGAGAACTGATGTTCTGAGGCTGGAACAACATAGAAGGGACAATCACATACAAGGCCCGAAGTTGCCTAAGAGTATTCTAGAGTATTCTATTCTATTCATTCTAGTATTCTAGAGTATTCTACATTTTGCGCATTGCCAGTTTGAGCCACACTTACAAAGAGTGAGAAGATTCGTCCTGCCAGGGACGACGACAGAGGGGGCACAGAACGACATCTCCGTTACGCTTGCATTCTTGAGCCCCTAAAAAGACGTAGACTTGTGAGTAACGGGTCAAACTCCGTGCTGCAAAATAGAAAAAAAAAAGGTCACTTACACACAGCAATGCAGTGATGATGAAGCCGGTTGCCGCAGCCTCTCTTGCAGACGACGACAGATTCTCCATCCAGCATCTCCAGGAGGCAAATCGGGCAGGTCGGACATTCTTCCGCAGGGCTTTAATGATGCCAATGTTGAAGTTCTTACACGCGTGTGACACTCGCGCGTCATTTCTAAGGCCCGACTCCCCCCCCCCCCCCCCCCCGATTCCACACATTTTAGGACGTATCACGGAATCTTGGGTTTTACGTGGAATCTCGCTGAACTACGCATCGTCCCTGAGGAACGCGGCTTGACGTGGCGGAAGAGAGGAAAAAACCTCACCTTTCTTTCAGCTCGGAGTCTGCTCCCTGCGTGGCCAGCGGAACGGAGGCTGACACCGAGAGCGATAGACTGTCACCCGACAGGGAGGAGGCCCTGTCGGTGTCGTGGGGTTTCGGCGAAGACGTGGTTGGGAGCGAAGCTCGTCTTCGTTGATTCGCATACTCCTTCAGCAGGTCGTCCACCTGGTGTCAGAAGACGCACTGCAGTTAGATGCGGTCTGCCAGAAAGAACTGCCGCTGAAATTAGATGCTTCACCTCGTAGTCCTTGAGTGTTTTGCTGAATAGCCTCGCGTCCACGTCGCTCAGCCTGAGCACTCGAAGCAACACAAAGAGCAAGTGGACGCAGTGTGGCCCTTTGCCGCAGGTGCACGTCTGCAAGGGAGAGTGTCAGGAGTGCGGACTTAACACTTTCCCCAACGTGTTTGTTCTGCTGTGTACTTTTCTTTCCTAACGAACGCGTCACTGGAGGCAACCCTTAGGTTGGACGTGAAAAACACGGAACACTTGGAACACTCGAAAGTGTCCTGCTCCATTTATCGACAACACTGAGCAAGTACAGCGGAGGCACTACTTCATTCCGTTGTGATCTGGGCCCGAAGTCAATTCATTGTGCAGAGTTCCAGTTATGAAATTAGTGGGGGCTGAAGAACATACCGATGCGAATGACAGCTAGGCATAACAGGATGTTCACCTTTGACATTAAAGTGTTGTAGCTATATAGTGTAGGCTGCTAGTAAACCTCACAGAAGTGTTATTATACATCCGCTTGTTTTCCCGTAAACACCAAATTGAAGTACAAAAAAGTTGCCATAATCACATCGAGGCTAGGTCTTTTACAGGTACACTGATAAGAATTTTACTGCCAATATGTACGATCACTTCAGACTCCCTCAGATAAATCCAAAGTGTATTACCGGCACGAAAGATGCGATACCGTCAAACCCCGATATAACAAAACTCGCGGGGATTTCTTGTGCCGAGCCTCACGAAATACGGAAGCCAACTGCGGCAGGGAATACCTATTGTTTCGCTGTACCGCGAATTTCGTTGTAAAGCGCTTCGTTATATCGAGGTTTGACTCAAACGTTGCAGTAATCAGGGAGAAACAACCGCAGCCACAAGAAGCACGTCACATGCTTAGAGCCTGAAGTTTTCGGGAAATATTTTTTTCTAAATTCGGGGGGTAAAAATCGGGTAAATAAACATGCGCACTAAATTCGTGCGAATTCGGGTGTAAAAACTTCCAGTACGCTAAATTCGGGGAGAAATCGGGCTCAGTTACTCAAACTAACTGTAGCGGTTTGGTACAAATGGTGATGTAACTGCATTTTTCTGCCAAACAAGTAAGTTAGTGCATTCCTACAGACATCCCAGTGGGGGCAATTTGCCGGGTAAAAATCGGGTTTCGCCCTAAAGAGTGAGCCTTCAATTCGGGGTGCAAATTCGGGGAAGAATCGGGTAAAACCCTAAAACTTCAGGCTCTACACATGCTTATCACGAAGTACCTGCGGTCCGACGACGACCCTGAACCGATGTTCGGGCATGTCAGCCGCGACGAGAAATGACCTGGGGCCCGGCTGGTGCAGCAGATAGAGCCTGGCGCCACGCTGCACCTGTGCCGCCCTGCGCCGAATGGCCGCCTGGACTGCTGGTGGAAAATCTTGGTGGCCTGGCGACGGACTGCGGCGGCGACCATTACAGGGTGACGGGCTACGCCGCCTCACAGGGGACTCTGGACGCTGAACGAAAGGGAGAATCTCGTGACGATGTACGATTGTGATACAGTCAAACTCCTTCATAGCGAACACGTTTTTAACGAAAATACCACTACAGCAAATTTTTTTGCGGTCCCGCTGGAACCCTATAGGTCCAATAATGGACATCCTTTTTAACGAAAATATCTTTACTACTTAATTTTTTTTGGTGTCCCCTGAGTTTCGTTGTAAAGGAGTTTCGACTGTACACGCAATGTAATCTCGCCTTCGTCAATTCAATCTGTCAACCGATTAAATCTATGTATGGAATCTTTCTGTGGTTCTTACAGTATCACACCGTCGAACTGCACTTCGGTCATGTTTAAATGCACACAAACACGCAGCACTTCCTTCATTAAGTAGCACTCACTCACTGTAGGTGGCATTCATTTCCATTCAATGCCTAGTAATAATAATGGGTTGGAAAATGATGTTCTGAGGCCGGAACACAGGAGGAAGGAGCCCCGTACCGGCAATCCAGAAGATGTGGGTTCGAGTCCTACAACTGGCTAACCTCTTCAGTGACTTCCTTCTTTTATTGCTCTCGGGTACTCGAGGCTTTCAATAATGGGTACTTTCAAAATACAATCGCTGATTGTAATTCTTTACTGCGGAGCACTGCCAGTCCTCAACGTTCTCACTTCAGTCCTCAATGTTTCCGCGATGCGTTGCACCGCCATTTTTCTGCGCATTTATCTTAGTGTACACCCTGCTACTACACCCCGAAGGGCCCTCGTGCGCACTTGGGGTGCAACGAAGTACACAAATAAACGTAAAAACAAACGAAAACAAAAAACAAAATTGGTGGCACTAAAATCTGCTGGCTCACCGAGGGCGGAGTGGGGGGTCGCTGAGGAGAAGCACGCCTGGATTCGCGTCGTCCCAGGTTCGAGGTTCGGGAGACTTCGGGGGTTCGGGAGACTTCGGGAGTTCGGACGGGAGACGGAGACCGTGGCCTCGCTGTCTGTTGTGGTTTGATAACGGGCTTCCTCGCCACTTGGGGCGCCACCTGTTACACAACGTGAGGAAGATAAGGAGTTCTGCAGGTTACTGCCAAAAAGGGAGCCTTAAGGGTGTCACAAAGTTCTTAAGAATTAAACGTCGCAAGAGATAAGTACGAAACAGAAATATGTGCTCATTAATGTGCCGTAAGCCCAGAGTGTTATCAAGGTAAATAAATATACCCACCAGCGAATCAGGAGGTGCTCCATCTAGGCTGATTGCTAGACGTCTGGCCACCTGGTGGTGAGAAAATGATGCTTTTGAAAAGGGGAAGGCTACGAGCGGGGGCAACGTTTAGAGACATAAAGAGAGCGGGTTACGATATTCCAACGAACCAGTGGCGCCGCCTGCTGGTGTCCGACCGCACCGAGCGAGCTTGGCTTTCGTTTCTTGAGAGCTTGGAGCTTTTCTTTAATGTCTTTTATGGACACTGGATGGATCTGTTGCAATCGATCCAGTTGAGCAGCCATCTTGTATCAATGGCTCCTGCACACGCAGAATGAATAACATATCAGGGCCGAGACAGATTTCGTTTAAGAAAAAGACACCTTATATTGGGCAGAGTTTTACTTTTTTACGGTGTAGCATATTTTACCACAATATCGTGTCACAGGTGTCTGTTTATGACAACACTGCTATTTCATGCACACTTGTGGGAACTTGAACAATTCATCCGGCGCACCAATGTGTTTAAAACAGCCTTTGGGGCCTGTGGGTAGATCACTGATGTGGTTAAAAGTGCCAAAAGAGGCGAGGACGAGCCACAAACACTGAGCGCCAGCTCTCAACGGTGTTAAGAGCTGGCGTTCGGTATCTGTGGTTCGTCCTTTCCTCTTTTAGCGCTTTTAACCACATCAATCCACCTGTGTGTGTTTTAGTGTAGCTATAACAATTCACAACGCCACAAATGCGCAGCAAAAATTGGCTGCGCATGCTGCTAGTAGAGACAAATCTGGCAAACATTTGCAGGAGAGCCTCCTGACATTTCTAGCCAACAGTCAACCAAGCTGCATCAAATGCATCCTACTGCATCAACTTGTGTAGTCAAAACCCGGGCAAATACGTTTACTTCTGACGAAATTCCACGCAGCTGAAGCACAATGTCGCATTGTACAGCACCTCCCTCAAACAAGATCATCCTACAGCTGCACCAGGCACTCCCTGTTAATGTTACGCACCGTCGAACATTACAGAAACGTTGTCCCTGCGCTGGTGAGCGTGCCATTGAGGAAGATTGCACTGCATATTGCACGACGAGCATCCCCCAGTCACACAACCGCTCTCACACAATGACCGAATGCATATATGCAAGCCAACATCGGCGGAAAGCAAAAAAAAAACAAAGAAAGAGAGGCATCCAGGAAGGAGGAACGAGAGAGGGAAAGCAACAAGGTCACACTGCGCACCTAGGCACACCTGCTGCTAGTTGCCGGGAAAACAGCCGTCAGCAGACGCCAAGCAGTCTCTCGAGTCAAGGCACTGAATTGCAGACCCACAACGTGCGTTTGATCAGGCGCATCTGGTCATGCGACCGCCGAGGCTTTGCGATACATTTTGTCCTCTCCACGTTAAATATTTTTCTGGTAAACTGGACAATCGTAAACTGGACAATCGGTTGTACGTGTTCATGTTCCCATCATATGTAATTTCTTCTTCGCACAATAATGCCTGGAACGCAGCTCAAACCCAGTCGTAGTACCTGGAGTCTACCTGGAATCGATCTATTGTTCTTAGAAAGTCAGTGTAATCAGTGTCAATTTCCTGCAGTAAACAACGGCAGAAGGTGAAAAGAATGTCAAAACACCTTCAAGTTGTGCAACCAAGCCCAGATTCACTGATTAATGCTTTTGCAACGCTACTGATATTTTACATTCAGACATAAACCCAGGAAAACAATTCCTAGTCACCTGATCTCACAAAAAAAAAAAAAAAAAAGGAAAGAGAGAAAAGAGAAAGGGAACACTTTTGCACCACTTTCCTTAAGGGGGAATCACTTCTTCAGAAATCTATGGGCGATTTTCGCTTGCACAAGACACGTGATAGCTCTAAACTACCATCTTAAGATTGGTACTGGCGTGTTCGCTTAGCTTTAGTTAGTCAATAGTTAGTCAATAGTCTTTAGTTAGTCTCTAGTCAATGACGTATTTTTTAGGGGACAAAGTTGAGCCGTTGATTTTTAATAAATTAAAGTTTGGAGCATCTCGAACGTGTGTTGCCATCTCGATAGAGCGTCGCGCGCTAAAATGTTTGCGAATTCGGGCTCAATACAAATCAACGGATAGTCCTGGAATTCTACAAAATGTGTCACTGACGAAGGTAAAGCAAGGACAACACGCCAGTGTTTCTGTTTTTACGACATTTTACGCCGTTTCTGAGCTGTGCGCGAACAAACTTTTTCTATTGCCTTGCGCAGAAGTGATTCCGCCTTAATGGAAGAGCCTTCTGTGTTAAGAACACTGTCGTCATAAGGCTGTAATGAGCGTAACCGCATCAATCAATCAATCAATCAATAACTTGCACCAATCTGCTTGTCCCTCAACGGAATGCACAAAGTACATTCTGTTTGTTTTTTTGTTTGTTTTTTTACCCTGTCCAGGGTTCTCGGTGGCTTACATGTAAAAATCGACCTTGTTCACGGCTGCTTATGCGCATGCGCTGCGGCGCCGGTGACCTTGGGGTCGCCGGACGGGGTTATCTCCGTACTCAATCGATGGCGCTGGATGGGGCCGACTAAACTCCAGGGACGACGGGAGTGGGGGGGGAGTGGGGGGAGTGGGGAGAGCGCGTGAACTCTTCCCCCGTTTTAATCCCCTGTGCTACCACGTGGGCTTGTTTTTGCGCGCGCCCAGGGTTATTGGATGGAGGGACGCCATGGCTAGGCTACGACGCGAGTGCGGAAAAGGTCCATCACTTTCCAGAAGCAACTGAATCACAATTACAACTACATCATCACAAAAGTAAATAAAGCAGCTACAATTGCGAAATCATAACGGTAACTGGATTACGATTACTACATTAATTGCGAATTTAATTTGGTAGTAATTTAAACAGAGTTACATTCATTGCAATATGTCATTTTGACGTTTTACCTCGTTCTTCCTCGAATAATGCTATACTCGTTGATAGGACAGGTGGAAATGACTAGCGTTGTACAATACCACGAAATATCGAAGGTAGCGACAACGGGTAAAAATCGCGGACGTCGTGAAAGTTACTCAATATTTCGATTCACGTCGAAATCCCCGAACTGCAAGTTATTCTAAATGTAACTCCACGTGCATTACAATTCACTCGCAAAAGTCAGCGGCAGTTACAACTGCACAATAGCGAAAGTAATCGTGGGACTAAATTGTTCGTGGAAATGTAATTTATTGCAGCAATTGCGTCATTTGTCATTAATCACTCTGCAGGTCTGGCTACAAGTCACTAATATCTCCGCCTGCCAGGAATCTCAGTCATCTTCTCACGCTTCCTTCCGAGAAAAGTGATTATGTGATTTCTGAGATATACAGGGTTCGCCAAGATAAACTTCGGGGTTTGTAGCGAAGATAAAACAAATAAGAACAGTGTCGGAAAGTTAAAGTAGACGTTAGAGGACGTATTATGCCCCCAAATTTTATGTCCATAATGCGGCCTGGTCTGTTACTCTGCGGATAAATCGTGAAAATTAAAAAACCGCCGCTGCCTAATCGGCTATACCTGTGTTCCAGCTACTCTCCTCAGCTAGCGACACGGTCGAAAGCGGCGTCGCAGAGAACTAGTCTGCATTCAGTTCCACATGTTCGATGTCGTCTGCAACATCGCGCTCGACTGCGTCGCCATCTACGGAAAGGAGCCGAAAATAATACGTCCTCTAACGTCTACTTTAACTTTCCGACACTGTTCTTATTTGTTTTATCTTCGTTACAAACCCCGAAGTTTATCGTGGCGAACCCTGTACTACAACACTGAGATCAGCTAGGAGAGGTAGACGTCGTAGACGCCAGCAACTACTCCGGGCATTCAATTCCAAATGGATTTTGCCTCCCAAAAATTATTGGGAAAGCAGCTCTGTGCTGTGCTTTGAGGAAAGAGAACATGTGAAACCTGAATAGCCATGCACCTAAAAGCGAGACAAAAGGAAAGATAAACTGCACAGGACCCCCAGGAGGAGGTCGAGTTACCCCCATGTGAGCTCAACCTTGCTCCCCTGACTTCTGAAATATGACAAAGCACCTCCGCCGCACCGGAAACCCTCCCTCTCCCCTGTGAAAGCCGATGTACTCCGTCTGGTAAACAATCGTCTTTCCGTCATGCAGGTGTATCGCTGAACTGAAAACGCTGTTGCACAACACAGGCAGAACGAGCTTACTGGTACAATGAAAAAAATGGCTAGTAGTACTGGTACATTCCCAGAAAGCATCATCTCCCCCTCTCGGCGCAAAAACAAACGAAATGTGTGGGGACAATTTGACGCTTGCGAACATTTGTTGATAAAAAAAAGAGAGAGAGAGAGAAAAAAGTGAAGGTTTCGAAACAGCAACGTATTACAGACTACAACGGTACCTAAGGTACCTAAGACGGTATAGTTGTTTGGCGGCAGGTGCGCGAACAGGATTATAAAAGATTCCTCATCAGCAGCTTCAAAGCTTTCGATGACTCATCCCCAGCACTTAACCTTGAACCCAACAACAACTCTTGGGAAAAGTGGTGGCTTTCCCGGAAGACTCCCCACACCGTCCGACCTGTCATTCTCCCGTGACCGGTGTGTTTCCGTGTTAGTATCCTGTAGAGAAGTTTTTGTTTCTTTCGGCGTGTGTGTTTCAGATTAAATAAGTGAAGAAGTCTTTCTCAAAAAGAAAGAAATCAAGACGAAGAAAAAAGTCCGTCAATATGTCCGTTGTATACCTTTAGCACGTTGCAGGAAAGGCCTTTCTATCAAACTGTAGCAACACTAAGCAAATGCTACACTGATACAGCGTTACTTGGAACCGTATTCACATAACTATTCAACCTCACACAGACAAAGTTTATTCGGAGCTCAATCAGACCCTGTTGGATTGTGCTAGCCGATACAAACACAAAGGCGATGCCGAAAAAATGAATAAAAAGAAATGACGTGTGTAAAATTACTGCGTGTATAATTTCGTAGATAGAAAGCTCTCAATAGTTCGTGTCGTTACGAGCGAAAAGCAGCGAAAGCCCAAACGTTGGCGGCAGGACACGGCAGCAGACGACAGTCTGCTGCCGTGTCTTTCTCTGCCGTGTCGTTCTCTTTTTGCAGCTAACGAAATAAACCAACACCCCATGCATGCTTGAAGACTTCTACTTGTGTCGAAGATGTTCACGTTCAATTCCACGATATCGCGCCCATGCACCAAAGCAGGGTAGACAAAGAAAAAAAAAAAAAAAGAAGAAGAAGAAGAAGAAGGGAGGGGATTATGGGGGACCGGAATTGAGGGAGGAGCAGATCTGCCGTAAAATCGACCGAATTATCTTTCGCAACTGCTTTATTCACATCGGGCCTCGTCTTCCTGCCCCGGGAACCGCAACGACTGTAATAAGACTTCTGATCCCCGCCAATTCGCCTTCCTTCGTGTGTAAACGCAACATCCGCGACTCAAAACCACAAGCAGACGATAGCACTAAAACGTGAAGCAGACGACAGCAGATCGCGGTTCGCATCTCAAAACAGGCTGAGAAATAAAAATAATCCCGCGGGCCCGCGTGGAAATAAAAGTCAATAAACAAATAAATAAGGGGAGTAAAAGAAAATATACACGCGCCGCCAAAAGTGGGGCTTCTCCTTCCTGTCGTAAAAAGGCCTCCCCGCAAAGAGAGGGCTGTTTTTCATGCTGAACGAGAACGGCAGAAAATGCAGTGCCCTCCCTTCGTAACCTCCACCCGTATCAACGCGAGGTCAATGCTTGATTTCCCCCTCCGTGGAGTCGAAAGAGAAGGCGCTGTTTAGAAACACAAAGGTCGAACTTGGCGTGCTTACAAAAGATCACATAGATAATACTGTACCGCAGATTATGTGATAAATTGTAATCTATCTATGCCGGCTAAGTGCCGACGGTCGTGCTGGTATAGAAACTGTAAACAAGCATCTGCCTGGAGGGGGCTGAGGATGTGTAGCTCGGCTCAGTGCCTCGCTGACCGAACACATGTAAATAGAGCATAACTCACATGTCCAACAATGGATAAGGACATGTTGTAATTAAAGTTGATTAGCTTACGAACAAAACGAAGTTGTGGGAACAAATTATTCACGATATTGTGTACGTGGTGGTGGGGGAATCATTTTCTGCATTTCACGAAATCGTCTGCAACTTTTCATTTTTTTCGTCAGTGCTATACCGAATGTTATCGGTGCCTTACTGATCACTCATTTTCCTCATGTGCCCCTAATGATAGGCGAAAGGGTTCAGTGACCTTCATACAATCTAACGGTTCTCAGTAGAGAATTAAGCGGCTCATTTGCACATTCATGAGGCCAACCGGTTTGCACAGTAGGGCACAAACATTACGAAGTTCGTATATTACGTATTGCTCGCCACCTGGGACGGTTCATAGATGACTGCCTTGAAAACATGTTTAGACGTGTGTAACGTAGCTTTCTGTGAAGAGCCTATTCTGGGAAACGGCGTACACCTGACCTCTCTGCCTTCAAGCCGCAGTAAAGTTTCTTGGGAACGTCCTAATAATCTAGACAGACAACGGTGACAGATGATGTGAAGTGGAGGCATTACAATGCTCAGCATTCCAGAATAAATATAGCGACCTCATTAAGAGTGAAAGAGAACGACTGCATGGACACCCGTCTTTTTACTTTAAAATAGAAGCAGGTAGTACGTTTGTACACACGCAACATTAATTGCTGATAAAACATGCCACAAAGATGTGCATTGTGTAACTGATGACAGTACAAAACTTGACAAGAGATCTCACATCTCGATCTCATTCCTACCAACAGTCCCGACGTGATTCCCCGGGGGACCTATCCTATTTCAGGAGGCCCGAATTCTCAGGTAAAACAAAAGATGTCATGAACCAACTGACGACTTAAACTGTTTTGTCATGCACAAACAGCAAGAAGAGACCATGATTTGCACCCGATATGGGTAACGCAAACGTTGACATGGAATGTTTACTACCAAAACCAATACTTGGACTTTACTCGCGCTAAGCGCTCAAGATTAGGCTTAACAAAGCCGCTCAAACGGCAAGACAGTGCAACGCAGAGTTCGTCAACATTAATAGAGATGTCTGCAACTTTACTGATGTGCATTGAAGAGAAATGACATACACGGTTCACGTGGTGCAGCACACGACCAAAAACACTCGCGCTTGTTGATAACATACAAAAAGTAAACTCACCCATAAAGGCAGGCACATCACAACAGCCAACTCTACAGTAATCGCAACGAAGGATGAAAGCGCGATTGTAGATTTAACAACTTTTTAAGCAGCTCCTATTTATCTAGTTAACCACTTTAATCATACAGTTGTGCAAATTATGCACGTTATTCACTGTAATTGCAGCATACCTGCGCGGATTAGTAAATAAATATTTATTTTCTTTTCAGCGCCTAGTAAAGTCACCAAAGTCACCGCAAGAAGGCGCAAGATTCGAAGTTCGAGTGGTGCAGTATAGAGTACGTCTATCCAATATGAGTTGCTGCGCGCCTAAAAGATCGTAACATCGAATCGTAGAAACATCCCATAAATACTGCAAGCTACCCCAACAAAATTTATGTGCGCAGTCACACAAGTTTGTTTTCTGAGTAGCTTAGGAGGCATAAACAAAATATTGTTTGTGAAAGCTAACATGTAAGTGTATTGCTACGCGACATCGGCTAGCGGTGATATTAGCGTGTCCGGCATAATATAGCTGGCAGCACCGTCGCTCTTTTACGGTGTCATGTCTGCTTAGAATGATAGCGAAGTAAAATATGTGTAATAATATAGGCCGTCTGATCTTAAACAACGATAAAAACTAATATTTTAGCCGCAGGACAACAGCTTCTAGTCGGTGCAGCCCCGCTGTTGCGGTAAGCTTTCTTTCCTGTACTGTGTACGCCCTATTATTTGATATATGATGCTACGCTGCTCGCAATCGTGTACTCACGCTGGATCTCGCACAACAGCAAAATTCATCTTGGAGTAGCCCGATTTTGATTGAGTTCATTTCGTCTCTACGTTTAATTCGTTCCACAACGACAATTCTGACATGTACCGGCTTGATTAGCCGCGTAATGTTGGAGTGTGCAACATCCTTGTGGACTTTGAAACAGGTGTGCTCACTGTAAATCGAGCGATCTGTTTGGTATTTCTTGTCACTGAAAGCCTACTCAGTGCTGCACTACACATTTATGCAGGACGAGTGCATCATGTCGGCTTCAGCTATCTACATACTGGACTTGAAGGGCAAGGTAAGAAGCTGGCGTGTAAGGGTACCGGTAAAGCGTCACAATGCAACACACGCAGGTGCTCATATCCCGAAACTACCGGGGTGACATTGACTTAACCTCGATCGACAAGTTCATGACACTTCTGATGGAGAAGGAAGAAGAAGGCTGTGTCACTCCCATTCTTCGTCACGGAGAGGTGGCCTTCATGTACATCAAACACAACAATCTTTACTGTATCCTTCTGCGTCATGTTTCCGACATGGAGCACATGGTACATGCTCTGATTTCAAGGATGTGTGAGAACTTTGCAGCATCAGTGTCACTCAAAGCAACACACAAACATCATGAAATTTTCAGGCACCGTCAATTACGGAAGCATTGTCATGTCCTAAAGATGTAGTTTTGAAGTCTTCTCTGCTACAAAGCACATTTCGGAGTTATAAAAAACATTTTACGGAGAACAGAACCATACTTTGGCTGAAATACAACGAGCACTGTGGTGAAAACAAATAGTATGTGCTCGAAACGCATTGTGGAAACCTTAACTTCACCATCACCAGTGGTGGCAACATCAAAGAAGAACGCCAATGTGGCTCTTATCTTTGCTTTCATGCACAAGATAGTGACGGTAAGTGCGCACTGTCCCTTATAAATGGATGGAATCACAAAAATGTCTTTAACCTCCAGGTGTTCAGCGAATACTTCAAAGAACTGGAAGAAGAAAGCATCCGGGACAATTTTGTCATCATCTACGAGCTGCTGGACGAACTCATGGACTTCGGCTATCCGCAAACTACGGATAGCAAGATACTCCAAGAGTAAATGTCGCCTCCTTATTTACAGAAATGTCTTCGGTAGATATAAAGTGCTGATAAGAGTTTATGCCTAACACACACAGGTACATCACACAAGAAAGCCACAAAATGGAGATCCAACCCAAGCTACCCATGGCAGTGACCAACGCCGTCTCCTGGCGCTCTGAGGGGATCAAGTACAGGAAGAACGAAGTGTTCCTCGACGTTATAGAATCAGTCAACCTCCTTGTAAGCAGGCAATTCAAAGACAACTAACAGGATATACGTACTAGGGCCTGACTTTTTTTAGTTATATTTGCCAGCAAAATAGGGGGGCTCCGCCGTCTTCAGGAGTCTTGAGGAAGGCGGAGCACCCGCTGAAACGTCAATCGTTTTTCTGCAATGTTTTTACTCTATTAACCTTAACCAGATACTTAATTTCCCCTTCATCTCCGTCTCAGACTCGTTCCTTTATATTATTTTGTAGCAATTTGACTCTTTTCTCATCTGCTTCCATACAGGGTGTTTGCTCTAACGTGTCCAGAAATTTAAAGCGAGCGATAAAAGAAAAGGCAAGTGGTACTTTTCTTCTGCTACTCGAGTAAGAAACAGGTACTGCTTTACTAGTAGTACCTGTTTCCTAGTCAAGTACCTGAAAAGTAGCGTTACTCTTTCATCGCTCGCTTTTTAATATAATTTCTGGACACGTCAGAGCAAACACCCTGTACATAGACATACACGTAAATGTACACGTTAATAAGGATGTTCCTTGCCCATGCAGGCGAACTCCAATGGCAATGTCTTACGCAGCGAAATTGTGGGTTGCATCAAGATGAGGGTTTATCTATCTGGAATGCCAGAGCTCCGCTTGGGTCTCAACGACAAGGTGCTCTTTGAGAGCACCGGACGTGAGTGCACGTCTCTTAATGTGATGTACTTCACGTGTCATTGCGTTCCCATACCCGTTTTATTTTTGGTGTAGGTGGCAAAAGCAAGTCCGTGGAACTAGAAGACGTCAAGTTCCACCAGTGTGTGCGGCTGTCGAGGTTCGAAAACGACCGGACGATCTCGTTTATTCCGCCGGACGGAGAGTTTGAGCTCATGTCGTACAGGCTCAACACTCACGTTAGTGTTCATTTTATCCAGCGTGAAATCAACGGTGGTTCAACCAACGGTGGTTCACACGGTAGGTGGATTTATGAAGTAATCGTGGCTTCTTGCAGGTGAAACCACTCATCTGGATTGAATCTGTCATTGAACGCCACGCTCACAGTCGAGTGGAATACATGGTCAAGGTGAGAGAATGCTGTTTGTTGTTTAGAGCTTGTTTTTTAGAACCTTGATATGTTTTTTCTTCCATGGGAGTGATGTGCTTAAAATTTCAAGTTATATGGGTTTGAACCGTGCAAAGCGTGTTGAAATTTGTTTATTTAATATCTAAGCACTCTTCGGACGAAAAAAAACTTTGTCGAGTAATTTGTCTTCCTGTGCTGAACATAGTGGTTTCTGTTTCATAAATGGGAGTGAACCCGTATATCTTATGGGAGTGAACCCGTAAAACCCCAGAAAGTTGAACGGAACAATCCTTTTAGGCAAAGAGCCAGTTCAAGCGACGCTCGACCGCAAACAACGTGGAGGTCGTTATACCAGTACCCACGGACGCTGACACGCCCAAGTTCAAGACGACCGTCGGCAACGTCAAGTACGCCCCCGAGCAGAGTGCAGTCATCTGGAGTATCAAATCGTTCCCTGTACGTTCTCTATCTGGCTGAAACCACCGTCGTCGTCTGCATTTTGGGTGTTTCTCTTCTTAGGGAGGCAAGGAGTACCTCATGAGGGCACACTTTGGCCTGCCAAGTGTCGAGAGTGAGGAGACAGAGGGACGCGCACCAATACAGGTCAAGTTCGAGATCCCATATTTCACGACGTCAGGCATACAGGTAAGCAGCGAGCTCCGACTAGCTTTAATGTACAGTTGTACCACGTTTATCCAGTCCAGACGGCTTCTACTGTTTGGATAGCTGACACTTCCAAATAGGCGATTTCAGATATTGCCCTTGTGCACCGCACGGGGGCCCTCCGTCGCCCAAGTCACGCGCATCGCGCAATGCGTTGTGGGAAATGGTTTGCATTCGTGCTCGTCTGCCTGTTGCTTGAAGGTGCGGGAGGTGAAGGAGAGAGAAAACCGAAACCGTTTGCGCTCTTGTTCTTCTCTCTGACTCATGAAAACTAAATCCCAAGGTGCACCGGGGCTTTCGCAACACGGCGCTCTCTGGTGGGCCATCCATGCAATTTCTGAAATCGTCTATTGATGAATGAAGTGTGGGAAAATGTGTGGCCTCTCACCCATCCCCAGTAACATAGCTAGAAAAATATGTCGGGAGGGGTTCTATGAGAATTTTACCTTCCTCTTCCGTTTCCCCAATAAACAAATTACCTTGAAGAGGAAAATGCATAACGTGCATAAAAGAGCTCCCTTTCATGCCATATAAAAGTGTGCGAAAGACACAGTAAAAAAAAAAGTCTTCCGACACAGGTAATTTCTCGGTGTGTGTTCTTTCTCCTTACATGCATGCGGCGAGATTTTGCTTTATTTTTAATTTTCTTTCTGCATCACCACGGCGCTTACAAAGAATTCCAACGAAACTTCAGATAAATGGCTATCAGTCTGCAAAGTTTGGGATGGGCCGAACCTAGTCTCGTATTTTTACGACGCGATCGAAATGTGTAACGTTTGCTAGAATAACGCTGTAGTAGGTCGTGCTCTGAACCCTCAACTGTTTCTCTTGTAGGTCCGCTACCTGAAGATAATCGAAAAGAGCGGCTACCAGGCGCTGCCCTGGGTGCGGTACATCACTCAGAACGGCGACTACCAGCTGAGGACAAACTGAGCAGACAAACATTCCATTTGTATCTTACTCTGCCACCCCCCCCTTCCAGACTGCTCTCCTGCTCCAACACATATAACTAGCGTGCTCCCCCCCCCTCCCTAGTAAATTATGTAAAAAAAAAAATGTTTGTTCTGTGTTCAAGTTATAAAAGATAGTAGAAATCTCGAACATGTTCTCACATATTTATTTTTGACGAGACTATTCATTTGATAAAATTAATAAAACAAATAAAATTAGTCGAATCGTGCAGAATAAATAGGTGACATCAACAAGACGAAATGCTGCTGTACGATGCGATGCTCAGCGTTCTACTTGAGGGGCATTCTGGAAAGAAAGTAACTCTGGTTTGTGTTGCGTATGCCAATGGACTTGTAAAATTGAACAATTCAAAGCTAGGTAGAAAACATCCAAGAGTCCAACCTGTGTGTTTGTGACGTACTGTCGTAAGCCTCTCACAACAGCGGCGAGAGCTACCGGGTCGATACCGTTTTCACACAGTCGAAGGCATATTGCGAGGGTTTCGGGGTCAAGGCCAGTATTTAACAGGTTTGATACCTCTTGAAGTACTGAAGCGAAAAAGAAAGTAAAGCTGACATTTTCCTGCATGTCGACGTGTTTGACATTCGTGATGATGCACCGCGCCAAACAACGATGTCCATCGATATGTGGTTCACAGCATATTTATTTTGAAGACTCCATCAAGGTAAGTTCACACGATCAAGTTGGAGATCAATTTGTTTAACACCTCCATAGCGTGTTCGAAGCTATTGCTGTCTGAACAAACCAACTACACAGCCGCCTGCAATACATGTCGTTACTTTTAATTCCCTGCGTTCAAGCGTTAGCAGACGACAACAATGTCACGTACTTTTCAATACAACTTCAAAAGCTCTAAGAACGAACGGAAACCTTTGTTACCTTCAAATGTTTCTTTGGCTTGAAATTTCGCATCACCGCCGGAATCCACCATGATTCTCGTGCAGGTTAGACGCTTCCTATTGGACAGTTCAAATAGGAGGTCGATGCTGATTGGTTGTTTCAAAAACTTCTTTCTTTCCTTTTTCAAAGGCCCGCACCGATTGGCGGCAGTTTTTAAAATCCAAGCACATGGATGTGCGAACTGCTTGCCATTGACCGCGCTGCATAGCTTTGCATTAGCAGGCTACTTGTAATCACTCCTACAGCCACAAAGGCACTGCACATGACTGACTTTTAAGTGTGAACGCGACCGGAAGCCTATTCAGCAACGAACTGTGATAGTAGAAGAAATATAACGCAACATTTTAGTGGCAATGACAGACTACAGCAGGTAAGTTTGCCAACGCTTGTATCGTTTTCAAATACGCGCATTTAGACTTCACCTTCCTTTCATTTCATGCAAGCATTGGTTGTGACAAAAGCCTATGTTTACGTTTACGTAACAGACAAGATTTTCTTTGCTGTCCAGTACACTTTGCACAGTTTGGACAACCCCTTAAACTGCTTATAGTTCCAGTTGAAGAGACGAAGCAGTTTGAAAATTTTGATGAAGTCTCGTAAAACTTTACAGACGTATAAGTTTACCATTCTTACTTTGAAAAATTGCGTAACTTCACCACTTGAATATGGGTAGTCATACGTACTGTTCCTTCCATTTTGTTGTATCTTTCGTTGTATCAAGTGGAGTACCCTGAAGAGGGATTGCTAGCCATGCTCCTCGACCAAAACCAAAGCAGCATCGAATCTTCTTTTGAAAAAATGGCTACCCCCCCCCCCCCCCCCCCCGCACACACACAATGAAGATTAATTTCTAATAATCATCCGCCGTAACATCATCACATGACATTGTTGCGAGATGCACACATACACTGCATTGCAATCGCACGATTTTTATCTTTTTATTTCCAAAACAAAAAAATTTCAAGAAAACAAGGTGTGGACTGCAAGGCAAAACACACATACACACTCCATTAGCGACTGTTCAGACCACCTAGAATTCCTAGACTTGTGGACAACATTTACATTCTTATAAGAATTCTCACACACTTGGCATCTGCGTTGTTATCTTGCCCATTTTCCAAACAAACGTCTCGTCCTGCCCAGGTTGCAGACGACACCCACTCGAACGACGTACTCCAGTACGGAGCGAACAAAGGGAGCACCTCACGGCTCGCACCCGACGCCCACGAGTCGCGTTCCAATCTATGTCCAGAGAAGTCCCAGAACCCCGGCGAATAAGCCTGGAGCCGGCTGGAAAAAGTGCAGCGTTCTCTGCACGAGCCCCTCCGAAACGGACCGGACGGCTTCCAACTCCACGTCCAACCCGTTTGATGTCGACCCTGACCAGCTGACGATGCCGTCTTGCTCGCCGTCTGTCTTTTCGTCGTTTTTCTCTTCAAAAAATAAACCGGGTTCTAGTTCCGTAAGTGGTTGTGTGAGAGACACGCCTGTTGTATCTCGTGCCAGTCTCTACTTGTTATCTACCAGAAAGCGTACGTCCATGCCCCCCTTTCTAGGCTGTTGACGTGATTTCTGATGAACCGTCGGTGCACGTCTAGCCTGATCGGAGGATTTTGATGCGTGTTGTTGTATTTGGTCTTACAATATTTGTTGTGCAACAATATCCGCGTTCTCAATTCTCTAATGTCCATACGATCAACGTAGGGGTGTAAATTCTTACGGAATGTTGTATTTGGCCTTACAATATTTGTTGTGCAACAATATCTGCGTTCTCAATTCTCTAATGTACGTACGATCAACATAGGGGTGTAAATTCTTACGGAATGTTGTATTTGGTCTTACAATATTTGTTGTGCAACAATATCCGAGTTCTCAATTCTCTCATGTACGTACGATCAACATAGGGGTGTAAATTCTTATGTAATGTTGTATTTCGTCTTACAATATTTGTTTTGCAACAATGTCCACATTCTCAATTCTCTAATGTAGATACGCTCAACTTAGGGGGTGTAAATTGTTACGTAGAACTGTCAGGTTTTTAATACAGCGGCACCTGCTACTGACAACGTTCACGGCGACGAAAAATCCCAGAAATTTTCCAAAATTCGCAGAAGCTGTATCGACGCCGTTTTAACGTCTCGTGGTAAGCCACCTAATTTAGCTGCGAAACCTACTTCAAGGTTAACAACTTTGTTAATCCATGCATTTCATTAATTTACAGAAGCGGGTAAGCCCAACATATTTTAAAATGTTTTCAGCGTACCTTATTTGTACCAGGGGCGGATTTAAGGCTCTGTCATGTGGGGGGTGGGGGGGGGGAGCATCATACAGGAGATAGGGTTTTTACATAGGGAACACAGCCATATGGGGGGGTCCCCCCCTATTAAATCCGCCCCTGAATATTACACACCCTAACGTACACCATTTTGAATTAACGCAACATGCTGCTAACCTTTGTTTATTCGCATTGTACAGAAAAAATCATTTCGGTGGTCGATTGAGCAACTGTCAACATTTTGGCCGGTGGACATCGATGAAGAGTCAATCCAGTATGTGTGCTCGAGGTACGCTATTTTGCTCTTCAAAATTGAGAATATACTTGCTTACAGGTCCTTACTGTCAGGTTCTTGTTGTTCCTTGTTTCCTCTCTTGTTGTTCAGGTTGTTTGTCAAAATCAGTAACAGTCAGTTTTCAATTAACAGGGACGACAACGAAGAATACGAGGTGCAATCGCAACAAGCCATTGAGAAGTACTTCTCTCAGAAAGACATTGTCCCGTCTCCGTGGGTTGTTTCCAACAAGAATGCAGTTCCGCTGAGTTCGTCGCCAATAAGCAGTGAGTACTTTCTAGATACGAAAATATGCCAGCTAAGAGAATTGTGCAATTTAAACGTGGGAAAACCTTGCAGCAGCCTCGTGCAAGACTGCAACCCGTCCCTTGCGTGACAGGAAGAGTCGAAAACGATCGGGTGAGTACGGCGGAAGGCAGTCGTTTGAAAGATTACGGGATATATCTTATCTCTGACTTTAGCTGCACATTAAAAAAGTTACTCGAATATAAAGCCCCTAGCTTTCCGTAAATTTTGCGGAATTGGCAGTGTCTTGCGGAACCTGCTGTTTCCCTCAGAATCGTGGAATCTTCAATAGGTTAGAGAATTATGTAAGGATTTCAATCTATCTGTGATGTTTTCACGGGTTAAACCCGATCGGTCGCGACTGATACTGCTGGCACTTACACTGTTGAATGTGTCGTGATGAAAAAAATTTATCAATTAAAATTTACGAATAAATAAATAATAATAAAATAAATATAGAATAAAATAAATAAAAACGAATAAAATTTAAAAAAAATCATCAAAATTTAAAAATTAAAAAAATGTTAAAAATTTAAAATCTAACAGGAACGCCCGGAGAGAAATTGGAGAAGTTACAAAACGCTGGAAAGCAATTGGGAGCAACATTTGTAAATCCCACTTTGTGGAAATTTTAATTTTCCACCGCAGAATGCTCGGGGCTTTACTCAGATGCCAGCATAGAGGATTGCAAATGGACATGCTGTATATATGTGTGACATTCAGGTAGTTTCATACAAAAATATTTACTGAAGAAAATCACACATATGTTGCACAAAATAGAGGGTGCCCCTTCATTCCAAATCCACCGGATCAACGTCCTTACAATATTCTACCACCTAAATTCCATATTTCCGTCTCTTTTTATTCAATGTACAATTTTTTTTCAACTGAACTGTTTTGTTAAGGCTTCAAAAGTTTCATTACATCATTCAACTGTTCTGCTAATTTTTCCAGTGTGGAGCCAGACTGTTCTTACAATTCCACCGTCCGTGGACGTGGAAGCTATTCTCGGTTAGTGTACAAAATAATTTCGAAATTTATTTTGCGTGTGTTGATTACTTGACTGTTATTTGTAGGTCAGTACTTTAAGTTTGACTGCGACCAACAGCAATCGGAGCCGCCGTCGGATCGTAGCATGTCGTTCCGCGATACTTCGAGCGGGTCGCTACGACGACGGCTCTTCTGCAATGGCATCAACGAACACAGCCCAGCTCCCGATGAGTAAGCATTTTGCTGGATGCATCTGATTTCTTCCAAAGAACACCGTTGCATAGACTGCACAAAATATTTCAGGAAGGCCACCACTTTTGCTTCTAGTCACGCGGAAGAATGCGGAAAAAATTGCTCACCGCAATCGGTAAGTGATTTTTCTCAAGTTTTTTTTCTCTCTCTCGAGTCACCCTTTTTTGCTGAAAAGAGAATTTCTTTTTAAAAAATCAGCTGAACCTGTGCTCAAGTCCGATTGGGCCGGTTCAAGCCAGCTTCCAAGCCGGCACACCAGACAGTGAGCCTATGCAGTTGTCCCCCATTTGTAGGACTGACAGACGGACCGCTCTTGGTGAGGTTTTTATGGATCTGTGTGGAGTGGCAATATTTCCTATTGTACAATACTGAACAAGTGTTTGTAATACATAAATTTTTATCGACGAATAAATGTTTTAGGTGACAGTGCCAAGAAAAGATCCGTGCCAATTAGGATTCCTTCTAAATGTAAGTTACTCCATGCACAACCCATTTTTGCTTAATGTCTCAATTCAACTGCGGAGACTGGGATCCAATACTGGACTGTGTCAGAATGTCCAAGGGATTGGGAGCGGACTTTTTGAGGCTTGAATGTCTTTGCATACCAGGTCAATCATCTTTAGTGGTTTTGGACGAAATCTGGCGCCATTTATGCATTCCGGTGTTATGGGGTTGCGTAAATAATATTTCGGACAAAGTGCATCAAATAACACTCATATTGCCGATATTTCAAACAGAGTATGTTCTTCTAGGCCAAGGAGAACATTATCTATCCGAAATATATTGGCAGCTCGCTCCTGTCCTCCCCTTCCCTTAACACTACAATGTGCAAGTGCTTTCTGGTGGAGAAAGGTCCCATCAGATAGAGTGTCGTGTCCTTTTAGTCCACCAGAGTTGTTTCAGTAAAAATGAGGTTTCTGGTTGTCTAACTTGATGCATGATGTGTGTTTTTCATGTCATCCTTGGTCGCTTTCTTTTTTTTTTTTTAAGTTATGGGTTAAAAGCGGATTTAAAAAAATATCGTATAAACTTTGCAGGTGGAATATAGTCCATTTCTGCAAGTGAATCTTGAAAATTTGTGGCCTATTTACTCCCAAAATTTTCTAGAACCGCAACTGACTTCTCTCTCTCTCTCTCAAGGTGTACATGACACACCTGAGAAGTCTGCCCCGGCCACGCCGCCTGATGAGGAGCCTTCTGAGATGACGTCTGCCGGGCTTCAAGACACGGACATGTCTACGAGGGAAAAGGACCCGAAGACCTCCGACCCGTTTGACAGCACGTCCTCCTCCTCGTCCGACATTGACTCTCAGTGCGGTCGGATAAGCCTCACGGGACCAAGGTTGTCCGACATGGACACCGGATATCAGACGTATAACTCAAACGGGAAGCTGGACTCCATCAACCTCCGCCTCCCGTCCGTCGGATGCAGTCGGACTGGGGAGTCCGGGGGATGGGGTTCCCTGGTGATCTCTCAGCAAACTGACTCCGTTTGACACAGGTGGCTTTTAGTCAATTTTAGAGAAGCACGAAAGGTGTATTTGTACAGTATTATTACAACGTAAAGTGACATTGTCTTAGAAGGCATGTGCCAATCGTGTGCGCACATTTTGGAGTCATAATCGCAGCATCACCGAAGCACGATACATTTTAGTCAATTTTATGAGGCAAGGGGAGAACCATCGATCATATTTTTTCACCGAGTCTACCTCGTGCATAGGTATTGAGGGTGAGGCTATTTATAATAAAACAGCTTTACAATCTTTCCAAGCATCTATTCACTCAACAAAAAGTTACCTAAGGGCACGTACGAGAACGTGCGCCTAATTTACGAGGACATCCGTCAGCAGTTCCTGCGCCAGGTCCTTCACCGCCACGTTGCCGTCGCTCGTCGCCATTTCTACGGACGTCCGCAGTTTGCTCGATGATGCTGAAGACAGGACGCCGGTCTGCTTGCTTTCTGCGTGACGGGAGTATGGAGCGTCAAGGAACATTGAACTCTGGAAGCGTCACAAAGTCTTACTTTTTAGGCGAGAGAGAAAAGCTTTGATAAGTTCTAAAGCTTCTGTCCTTAGCGTAGCATATTTTGTCATTTCTGGAAAAGAGGAGAGATTGACATTTTGTCTTTGACAAATGTGAGGGAACCGTGGGTAATAACTTTTTAATCGGATCAATTTGGCGGTTATTTCTCCTCGTAACATTTTCATCTTTACACACATTTCTGAATTCTTTGAGCCTCTTTGTCGAATCATCTATTGCTTGGAGAAGGTTGAGATGAAAGAGTGCATCTATCCTTATCAGTAGCGCATGACTTTTTAGGTTATACCCGATATTTTTCCCCCCCCAATTCAAATCAGCAAAACCAGGGTTTAACCTGATATCCCGAAAACTGCTGAACCAGGGGGATCCGAAGTCATCACAACTAACACAGAACTTTGGAAACAGTGTTGTAAATTCATAAATCTGCTCATGCAAACTGTCAATACAGGGACCCCACTGCTTCTTACATGCATGGACATATTGACACACTGTGGATGCTGGTGTGTCGGTTGTATTCCACCGAATAAACCGAAGATTTACACCTGGTTGAATCAGGTTCAGCTCAACCACATTACACCCGAATTACTGAAGCAAAATATGACCCGATATTTTCCCCCCAAATGTTGCTGAAAAATATAACCCGGAAAAGTCAGGCCCTAATCATACAGCATTCAGAGTCATGTCAAACTGTAATCTATTTATAGCAACGTCAGTGGAGTCTTAATTTCCACATCCCTACACCACAGAAACTGGTTCGAAACAGATGAGTCTTCTGTTACCTAGAGCATGGCAGGACACTGTGACAATTCCAGCAGAAATTGAAGCTAAGTGGTCACTCTTCCTTTCTTTGCATCCTGCTTGCAAACAATCCAACCTGCGGAACACATAGCCAACTTCATCGTTATTGCTGACTATTTTAAAAAGAATTGACCTCACCTCGTTACAAAATTCCTCAGTGACTTCAGTATGGAGAGTTGTACCTTCCATGTACTTGCAGAGAAATTACATACCAGCAGGTCACAAAAACGAGCCTGGTATTTGGCTGCAAAATGTTACGTTAAAAGCATCAAGTTGTTGACACGAATCCATAAAAACAATAGAACGGTGGCCTCACCTTAAGACAGTTGCCACACACAAAGCGATACTACAGGTTTTCCCGCCAATTTTAATCCAAGCGCCATCGAAATTAATCCATGTGCCATGCAAACTTTATGGGGCATGGATTAATTTAGCTGGCACTCGGATTAAAATCTCCAGGAAAACCTGTAGTTACAAAAGATTGCTATCTGCTTATCTCCACCTCGACTTTTTCCTGAACGTATGGAACATTTTTTGGTATATCTTTGCGTCTAAGGTCGAAAGATGACCTCCACGTATCCTTAATTCCAAATGTTGAGGCAACTAGCCAAATGTTGAGCCGACAATAGCATAGAATCAAGTACTACGGGTTTCAAACCTTGTGTGTCCGGTGTGAGGGGCCATGCTTGTCCGAGAGCCTCGTAGCAGACGGACTGGAACTGCAGCTTTGACTCGAGACCCTTTTTACTGTCGTCTTCGTCATCGCTGATCTCTTCGCCTGCCTGGTTTCTACCGGTAGCCTTAACAGTAAGACGGAAAAAACAAAAAAGAAGATAAGAAAAAAAAAAGAACGTGAGTACGAGGAGAGTGCAGACAACGACGGAAGCTAAATTTCGTCTCACCTTCCTAAGGAGGGGTTCCAAGATTTCTAGCAGGGGTGCAAAATAGTCGAGCTTATGCTTCTCTAGGACTGGTGCAATAGCCTGGATGGCTTCTTCCCTGTACACTGGGTTCTCTTTGCGGCATTCTCTTAACAGTGCCTCTGCAATCTGGGGAGGAGGGAAATAAGCACAGCAGAACTAACTAAATCCTGACGACGGCACAGCCTACCTTGTCCAGAAAAGCTCGTCGTGCGTTTGCGTCCTCGCCTTGTTCTGCTACCACAGTACAGCTTCTGGAGGAAAGACGCGTAACAAGCTCTAGTTACAGTCCCGCAACAAAAGTGCTAATGCAGCAGTCTCAGTTTTGTAATATGTTACGTCTGTCCATTTAACTGCGTCATCCAGTAGAACGTTAGAACATTACATGAGAAAGATCCCGCTTGCCACGAATGTGGGAGTGACTGGCAACAATGTAAGAAAGAATGTGTTGAGGGTGAGGTGCAATGTGGCTTTAAAGATGATTTTAATGCAACGAAAGTGATCCAAGGATTTCAGCTGACACCCATGCTGTTGCTCAGGGGGAACCTTTGACCCGATGGTACGTCAAATGTGCATACTTACATGCATTCCTTGCATATCGCAGAGATGGCCTTCAGTATAGATTCCTACAAAAAGAACAATTTGTATCGAATTAAAGTAATGGGAACTGTATTTATTGGCCTATGAGATGCATCGCGAAGGCGCATCGTCTGACTGATAGTACCAGGCCAACGTACACCATATCATCAATTTGCTCCGAGATCGACCTATAGGGGGAGACACCGTCACCTTTCTAGTGTCTATGACTAGAGCTCGAAGTTTTAGGGTTTTACCCGATTCTAACCCCGAATTGAAGGTTGACTCTTTAGGGTGAAATCCGATTTTTACCCGGCAAATTCCGCTCACTGGGACATCTGTAGGAATGCACTAACATACTTGTGTGGCAGCAAATGCAGTTCCATCACTGTTTGTACCAAGCCAGTACAGTTAGTTTGAGTAACCGCGCCCGATTTCTCCCCAAATTTAGCGTACTGCACATTTTTCCACTTGAATTCGCATGAATTTAGAGCACACGTTTGTTTACTCAATTTTTACCCCCTTAATTTAGAAAAAAATATTTCCCGAGAACTTCTGGCTTTATCTATAACTAGGGCCTGACTTTTTAGGGTTAACCCGTATCCGCCCGATATTTACCCCCCGAACGAAATCTGTAAAATTTGGGTTTAACCCGAATCTACCCGAAAATATCCGGGTCGCGTGGCACACTCGTAAGCGTGCATTAAAATAAAGTTTGATAACATTGCGAAACATTAGTTCCATGTTAACACAAATTTTTATTAAACAAAAAAAATCACCCGAATACACCCGAATTCCTGACGACAGAATATGCCGTAACGGGATTTAACCCGAATACACCCGAATTTTCGAATGAAAATTATCACCCGATATTTACCCCCCGAATTTGGCCAAAAATAAAACCCGAAAAAGTCAGGCCCTATCTATAACACATGGGCCGATGTTTGGCCGTCTTTCTCACGGAAGATCATTTGTGCTACGATGGTACGATACTGTTCGGTTCCCCAATGCTCCACCGACTGCACTGAACGCGGAATAAGCGTGTAAAAGCAGACGACGCGTCCACATTTAGGGTAGTTCTCCGTTCTCCGCAGCGCGCCGACACCGTTCGATCTCGGAGCGAATACCAGTACAGTACTACCATGCACTGACACTGGATGAACTCAGATGTTACCGCATGTCACGAAGGAACGGAGCAGCCAATTACATCACAGCGAACGCGAGTGAAGATTTTAGGATGCCACTGACCTTTCCTGTCCACGTTCTTCCCGAAAGGCTGGCCAGAAGGGCGTCCAAGAGCGGCCTCATATGAGGCGTCGTCCCCAGTGCGGGTCCCAGCTTTGCTCCGAGTTTGCAGGCAGTTTCGCCAGCCTGACGCTTTATGCCCCAGGACCCACTGTCCAGGCCCTGCTGTATGAGCGCGACCACTTCGGCCAGGTACAGCTTCAATCCGGATTCATACCCTGTATTTTTTTTTGCATTGACATTTCTTTACATTTAACATACACATTTTTACACTTTACATTAACATTTTTTACATTTAACATACATACATTTTTTACATTAACATTTTTTACTTTTTACACTTTTTACATTTTTTTTACATTTTATGTACACATTTTTTACATAATTTTTTTTACTTTTTAGCTTTTACATTAACATTTTTTTACATTTCACATACACATTGTTTACACTTTACATTAACATTTTTACATTTAACATACATATATCTTTTACATTAACATTTTTTACTTTTCACACTTTTTACATTTTACATACACATTTTTTTTACATTTACGTTTTTTCCACTTTACATTATCATTTCCATTCAAGTACAAGGGGCATAAGGACCTTCTCAAAATGCTGGTCAGGAGCGCAGAAAAGGGGCAGTGCCAAGAAGACATCAGCCCCAAATGCCCCTGCCCTCTCCCTGGATCTGACACTGTCACAAACCCCCTCCAAAGAAAATTCCTGGCTACGCCGCCCCCAGATTCGGGAATATTACTCACCTATTGTGAATTCATTCCATATGTCCTCCCAGAGGGCAGCAGGACTTTCCGCACCTGCAAACAAAAATGTTTTCGGAGAAATTTTTTTTAGAAAGAAAGCACACTGTAAGCTCCAAAGCCACCATCTTCCTACACCACTGGAGTACAGGGTGTAAGTTTACAGTTTACTCCGTGTGTCCTGAAACACTCACGCGCCTTTTAACTGTTCAACGGGAACAAGCGTGAAGTTTGTCCCTCAACACCCTGTACAAATGGTTTACTACGTTTCGTAAAGAAAGCGCCGACTCACCCGGCTCCAACACCGTGGCATGCATTGCAAAGAAGGACAACGGCAGGATGACAGCTGCGTGGTCCCGTACTACGTCGGGAGCGTACCTTGCCACCGCCTGCATCGTGTGCGCGACGGCCCACCGAACTGTGTCATCTGCAAGATGCTAATTGTCATGTCTCTTCGTAGCTGCACCTGGCTATTCGCATTGCCATAAAAAGAATGTGCTCTGGCACGATTTAATGTTTTGCATTTCATGTAAGAATCATTCTTCTCATGGTAACAGCTTACCATCTTTTTCCATGTACCACGTCTGCATTTTTCCCATCAACTTTTCGACACTGCTTGGTTTGGCCACCTATAATTTCACCCACGATTCCAACTTATGTTAATACACGTTATTTTGTAAATATTTAATGCAATGTGGGTCACTTACAGTAATCCCGCACACAGTTGCAGACACATTATTTTCACAAATAAAATATTCAGATTAAAAATAATGAAAAGCTTGCACAAAATATTGAACACACTATCAATGTATTACTAAACCAAATGCTTTAATCTAAAAAAAAAAAGTGCAGTAAACAAGCAATCAGAATAACCTGTTCAAATATAACATTCACAAAATCTCACCTTGGTTAAATTACCAATGGCAGTTGCGTAGCTCTTGCGCACTGTGGCGTTCTTGTCATTTAGACCGTGCACAAATGCACCTAGAAGCTTTCCTGGAAAACAGTTTGTACTTTACAAATAAAACAGTAAGCATTAAAAAATTCCAAAATTACTATTGCACCAAGATAATAATTTTTGCAGACGCTCACCCACGTGTGGCTGGAGCTGAATGGGTGCCTGATGAGTAAGGGATATGACCAAGTGCGAGCAACCAGCCTTTGTGCCAAGTCCGATGGAGCTCTTCATCTGGTCCACAAGTCGTGGGACAAGGTCTTGGAGCACACCTTCATCAACATATTGCACACACTGCAAGTAGAAGACATGGCAGTGGCTCTGCATATCCTCAGGATGCGTATCAACCATTCCTTCAAACATGTATCAGCCCAAGCAGCACAACGTGTTGGCCCAATATTGGACCAATATTGGCAATACTGGCCCAATCTTGTGCCAATATTGGGCCAACATGCTGTGCTGCTTGGGAGTGAACAGAGCACAGATATTGGCAGACGGAAAGAACATAGCAAGAAAAGACAGTGTGTGCTCCAAGAATACAGGTCAACTGTTAATCGGATATTTGTACTTTGACATTTGGAAGACAAGCTAGAAGATCGGTTCATTCTTTACTCACGTGGTTAATGGTTTCCATCATTGGTGAAGACCTGCAAGCTGCAACTCTGGCAGCATCCAGCTACATGGGGTGAATGAACAATTTTTTTTGTGAGTAAATTTCTCATTGCAGCACACCATATCCTGAAGAGTAAAAATCATGGCCACAGGACTAACACCATGGTATTTCTCAGAAAAAGAGCCGCCTTTACCAATGCCCAATTTTTACATTTCATGCATCGCATCTGAGCTGCAGACTAACGTCATCTAAACTGAACAAGGCCTGCCTGCTAATCAACGTGACATGGTGATTAGGAGTCCCGCCAATGACGGCGCACTCGTACCGGCCGTACTCGCGGAGATGAGCCGTTACCAGCTGGCAACCCGTTCCAGCCGCAGACTTTCAGCATATGAAACCATCTGCGTCAAGTGGCAGGAGCAGACGACACTCCGAGCACAGTGCGTGTTTACGTAGTATACAATGAACGGAGCAAGCCTTGTGTGCTCTAGAAGGCACCAACTAAACATGCTCTTACTCTTAAAATTACTTAGACTTATCATTAAGCTTATCATTTGTGGCCACTCTCAAGCTCCACACCATCACCTGCCCCATCACCTCACCTTGTCCTTGTTCTCTGCACTGGTTCGGACGCTGAGATAACTGAAGACCTGGGGCTCCAGCTCGCTCAGGGCATCCAGTAATGCGACGAACAGCAAGGGTAGATGGGGCCTCAGCAGGAGGCCCGCGCTCTTGCTGATTTTGACGACCGTGGAGAGGCTACAAGACGGTTGGCCACATCGTCCCTTCAAACCCCACTTGAAACGGGACCTTACCTAATTTCTCTCACTTCGCTCACTTGGTTAGTGAGCCCGGTTTGCACCAAGCAGGGCAAGATCACCGCGACGGCCTGCTCGCCCGACTTGCCGCTCGAGACGTCGCACAGCTTCACGCATGCCTGTTCGTCGGTACATCTTGTTAGATATAATTTTTGATAATAATAATAATTTTTAATGCGTCGATGTTAGGGCTGTGTGAATGGTAATTTCAAAACCGAACAAATACTAACTGCCACACTGAGTCAACAGTTCCGTAGTTAAAGCGGATAGATACATATACGACCGAACACATGTACGCTGTGTATATACGGATGCAGCATATACATAGGGGGAGTGACTTTTTCGGGTTAAGTGCCTTTCTCGGATTCGGGGGGTAAAAATCGGGCGCTATTTTTAAATCTGTAATTCGGGGAGAAATTGGGCGATAATTGTGCTTTCAGATGTTATCGGGTGTTTTTGTTTCTCCTCTTGTCTATTAAGTACTTTTCTAATCTGTATTTTTCTTTTCTTGTTTTTCTTTTTGTGGGTAACCCATTAGCACTAATCCCGGAAGGCACAGACAGTGCTGACGCGCATGGGTGTATTTCAGGGAACGTAAGTGACCCATTCTTACATGTGTTACACGTGGCAACCTTTGTTCGTCTTCAGTGGAAACGTCACTTGAGGATTTCATAGTGACTGGAATTCGTGGAGAAATCTGGTTTAACCCGAACTGGTCGGAGGTCACTTCGGGGGTGGGGAATAACCGGGCGGAATCGGGTTTAACTCGAAAAAGTCGCTCATATACAAGTAATACATGCACATGGATATCCGTATGAAGGAGCACTTTGTTTCATGTACACTCTCTTGCAGTATTTTTGGGCTTACAAATGCAGCTCTGAAACTATTCGAATATATTCGGTCTGAAATGTTCTATGTATTCGATCCAAAATTCGAATACGAAATTCCATATGCAATTCGAAGTTTGAGGATACACAGTTAATCGGTTCGGTACTCGAAAAAATCCTAATATTTACACAACCCTAGTTAATACATGGACAGCGAGTGTTTACCTTGCTCAGTGTCTTCAGTGCGCCATCGGCAGCATTTCGAACAGACTCCTGCGATTGCACGAGAATTTTCGTTACAGGCGTAAACTTTTCTCCACAATGCAACAACTCCCATGAGAGTTACCGCTCACTTTTATATCATCCCTGACTCTGAAAAGTGTCTCCCAGAGGGTAGGCAAAAATTGGAGAATGTCGTTGAGCCTTCTTCCTCGAAGCAGGTCACTCAAGGCTAGACAACTATGAGGCAGAAAGACGTACACGGTCAAGACACCAGTTACCCATAATCACTTGCGTGTAAATAAATGCTCAAAAATACTGTACTCCTTTTTTTACTCCGCATATTCGTTTTTACCGTTTACTCGCGTATTGAACACGTCCCAACTTCAGCGCCGAAACGCTAGTACCGTATTTTCACGCGTATTAGCCGCGGCTTATGCGCGATTTTTTTTTCTCACGGGCGCCCTGCGGCTTATCCACCGGTGCGGCTTATCTGATGACTATTTTTTCCTGGTATTTTCCCCATACGCCGATTTTAACGAAATGGCCGACAGTGTCTCTGGAACAGCACTGCCCTGCCGATGCACGAACAGTGCGTAACAGGGACGGGTCCACATTCGAGTAGATTGATCATCCTGGTGCATTCCCCCAAGCAGCTTTAAGGAAAGTGGTGACAGTGATTCACGTCTTCTGGAAGATCATTGACCCATCAGTCCACGAAAAACACCCGACAAGGGCACAATCCGATCTTGGCAGAACTCCAGAACTGATCTCCTCTGTTGTACACTGTGCCGATCCCGGAGTATGGACCACAGGGTTTATGGACTTCTCTATGGTCTCCTTTGTCGCACAAATCAGTCGTCTTGTATTGCCCCGCGGCTTATCTGCGGGTGCGGCTTATCTGCCAGAAAATTTTCAAAACGTCGCAAGAAACGCGTCCTGCGGCTTATCTGCGGTGCGGCTTATACGCGTGAAATTACGGTACTTTATTGTTCCTCGCACGTTAAACGCACCCAGACTTTAATAGCATGGCCGGATCGTGTCGTGCAGTGCCAGCCAGCATATCGTGGCCGCTCGTACCGCACTGTCAATGAGATGGTGCACCTGGTGCCAGGGTGATGAATGAGAAATGGGACAGACATCGAGGAGTATTTCATCCACGCCTGATACAACGGAAGACCGTTTGATGTGGGAGAATAGCGACGTTTGATTCCAGGGAGATCACCGTGGATATCTTGGAATAAAAACGGGAGTTAAGTGCACCTCAAGTGTTGGGATCCAATTTTCTCCCGCGTATTGAACACCCCCCTCAATGGCGCGATGCTTTTGGGTAAAAAAATGTGCATCTTATACGCAAGTGAATACGGTATGTGCATTCTAGTAGCAGCTACCACACGGATGACACAAAGTAAACTTTTCTCGCTGTAAAGTTTAATTTATAGTTAACTCCTAATCGAGCCCTTCCACCTGGCCACAGTGCATGTCTGGTACTGCAGCATAGTATTTGAGTTCTGAGACCTTTTGAAGGATTCAATGCATGCCAAAGTCTTGATGTAAGTCACAGATCAGACAAGGACAACTCTAAGACAAGACTAACTAATACGTCGTACCTGATACGTGGTAGCTGATGATAATTAGACCCTGATGTTTTAGGGTTAAACCCGATTTTTCCCCGAATTTGCACCCCGAATTGAGGTTCACCTCTCTAGGGTTAAACCCGATTTCTACCTGCAAAACTACACCTAGTCTAGGCACCTCAAGGCATCGACATACTAGTTTCTCACAAAATATGCGACTGCCCCTTACTTCTGGCACTCTGGATAAACGGTACTGTGAACGTTTATTCTACAATAATGCCCAATTTCTCCCCGAACTCAGTCTGATGGTAATTCTTCTGCCCGAATTTGCACGAATTTTCGACATCAATTTATTGACCCGATTTCTACCCCCCGAATTTGGAAAAATATAAAACCCAAAAACTTCAGGGTCTAATTATAATCAACACATAACAAGCATTTTATGCTATCTGATAACTGTATGTAACTGATGGTAACATACACGTTTGGCAATAATGGATAGGGTGAAGACAATTTATGTGCGATAGCTGATCAGCAAAAATTAACCCTAACCTGGACTCTCTCACTCTCCACTCATTGCTGGTCAAGTTCTGGATGAGGTCCTGCAGAATCTCACGAAGGTACTTGTCAACCTGCAAGTAATTCATCGTCTCAAAAACTACTTGTCGGAAGTACTTCGCACATTGTTTGAGAGAGGCACGGCTTACCGTCTTCTGAGGTTCCTTGACGAGTGCCCCCCAGATTGACGTGAAGGAGGCCCGGATGCCCGGATTGGGATCGTATTGGTACCTGTACAGCTTCGGCACGATCTCGCCCAAGTGTTCGGATAGTTGTTCTCCCGCCTTCTCGGCGATGCTGCCGAACCCAAATGCCGCTCCCTTTACGAACAATGTAAGTTTTTCTTAGAAGCATTAAAAATCACACTTTTTACATACGTAAACTTTCTCCGCAATTCTCGTACCATATAAAGGAGAAAGGTCGAACTCTCTTCAAAAAGCACATCGCAGAGTCCCCTCCCCTTACGCAGGGGTCACTGGCAGAAGAAGAGTCTCACAACAATGGGTGGCAGGCACAGTTACCAATCTAAGGTAGTCGTTTTGGGTACGAAGCTTCCTTTTTTTACAATTTGCGAGTTTTTTTCTGATTCACTTTGTTAGTCCTATACAGTTGCCGACCGATTTTTCGGACTAAAAAAACAATAAAATAATAATAATAACAAATAAACTAAAAAATGCCAATATTTAGGACAAAAGTTGTGGCTTTATCAGACGACCCATCGAGCCAAAGTATTTTGACGTCCGAAAATTCGGACCGTTTTTCGCGCATCTTCGCCTCAATTTTTTTTCCTTCTTTCCCTTCGCCTTTGCTGACGGCGCGCGCCTGTATTCCAGCTCGACCTCAGTTCCGGCCTTATATGGCCACAGTTCTATAAACAGAATCTCCTGGTACCTTTTTGGAGTTCCACATGGCATGATGATTGGCAAGATGCATAAACTTGTACATTAAGTCCGGCTGGTTGAGGTCAGTCGCGAGTGAGCAGAGTTCCTTGTAAGTCGTTAATCCACCGCTGAAAGTTTCGATAAAAGATTAATAAAGCGACGGTCGCTAACCCCCTACAGCCGCGTAACGTACCCAGTGGGGGTACTGCCCAGTGTACCCTCATCGAAGAGCCTCGTATCTTCCGTAACTGTGATATTGGCCCTGAAACGTTTTAAATAAATGGCAATTAGCTTTAATTATTGAGAGACAGATAAGTAATAAGTACTTCCTGCCCGTCGTAAGCGTTTCCAGGAGGAGAGACACGAGTTCCTTGCGATCTTCCTCGTTGCTCATTTCATAAAGCAGGCTAAGGCCCTTGGAAGCAATACTCTGGGTCAAGTCTGCGTGAAAGTAAAAGGCTCTCGGCTAACATATCTTGATCTAAAACACTGTCGTCTGCTGCGCTCACCACTCCGGTCTGCTAGGAGGTTCAACAGGGACGTCTGGATCAGCTTGAGCCTCGAAAGAACAGGGCCGTATCGGCTGCACCTCTTCAGCAAACTCAGTATCCAGATGCACGCGGCCTGTAACGATGACGCTCGTTGTATGCTCCTAAACGAATGTACCTCGCGTTTGAGCATGCATACCTGACGCACGGCAGGTTTAGGATTGCGAACAAATTTCTCCAAGATTTCGTTCACGAGCCAATCCATCGGTTCCATGGGAGGCGAGTAGTCCGACGGAGCCTTGAGAGAGAAAGCGGCGTCGGAGGTCAAATCTAAAGACGCCAGAAAGAGAGCGGGTCGAAAAAGCTGCTCACAACAAAGTCTTTCTCGGACACGGTCCAAAAATCTCGCGCTTGAGGCGAGGCCGGTCCCAGCAACGCAGAACAAATGGCCTCCCCAACCGTGAAGTGAACTTCAACATCTGCAGCCTGAAAATGAAAAAAAAAATGTTTGCTCTGGCAACACTACCTCTGCAAAACGTTGAACTCGTTGAATTAGACCTTACTTCGAAGGTGATGCCTAGAAGGACGTCCAAGACAGCCCTTGTATGAGGAAAGCCCTTATCCCCCAAGCACAAATACCCTAGCGTCTGTGCAGCCTTCTCCCTGGACTATAGGAAACGCAAAATTGGAAAGGGTATGTGATGTTACAGTGGCAAACATTCGTGGCCAATGAGAACGTCGAGAGACTCGCAAACCTTTGCCGGCAGCTTGTTGTTCTTGAGTATGTTTGCCACGGCAGTGACGACGGCCATCTTTGTGACCTCGGACTCGGAGGAACCCTTATCGTTATCGTTATCTCTGGCCCCGGGAGGCAACGGCAAGGCGCCGTGACGGCTCACTTCGCCCAAAGCGGTGCAGGATGCTGGCATGAGGGCCCCCTGGGTGTCCTTGAGGTGTCGAACTACATGCGAATGCAGAAGTATCAAAACCAGTAAGCATAAAGGGCCCTATGTTTTTGGGTAAAAACACCTGGGGCCCTGGGTAAAAATCTGGTTTTATTTCAGGATCCATAAAACAGGGTAAAATCAGATGATATCGCGTAAAAAGTTTATTTTCGGGTGGAACATAAAAAAACGAGCGCTTCTCGCATTTTAGATTGTCACAAGATGCAGAACAGCTGTGTCGAATGTCGAACGTGCTTAGTGTTCTCCAGTGTCCACATTGTTGGCTGAATCGGCACTTTGCAAAGTTCGTTTTCGCATTTTTTGGGTTTTACCCTAAGTGATGATGCTGCAAATCAGGGGGTAAAAATGGGTTTTATACCCTGAAACGCTGGACCTGCGTTGCTATAAATTTGTACAAGCCCACCCCGTTTATTCACTGCAATCGTGCAGGGCTCATCCGGCAGGGATACGACAGTGCCACAACAATACGGGTCTCGTCATTACAGATGTTCAGTAATAGATGTCGTTGCCTGAAAGCTTCACAACTTTCCTGAACATCCCAATAATGACACCAAAACGCTGGTCGCCAGACCCTTCTGTGTAATTCTTTTTTTTTTTTCGCGGATTACCGCAATCTTTCGTATCACGACAACAAAACGAGACACACACACCAGTATTACGAGGAATTTCGTACAACTATCAGAGCTGCTGAACTTCACAGACGAAAACTTATCAGGACAAATATACAACAGATGTCCATTTGGAAATGGTTAAAGGACGTAGCAAGTGAAAAAGCTTTTGAAAAGTGAGGTTTCAACTGGTTTCGATACCGGTAAGAGCATAATAATTAAATCTGAGCAGTACCAAAAAGGGAACAGGCGCCAGTGACGGCCTCTCTCATTTTGGGATCACCGAGCGAGCTATTGTTTGTGTAAAGTTTCCTGCCCAGTGCGTAACCCAATGCCAGAATGCTTCCTTGTTGAAGTTCTGGGTTCTAGAAAGAAAAGGAAAACACAATGAATACAGTCAAGAACGGTAACAAAATACTGAGAGAATGAAGCGACCGCATTACCTTTAGGCCAGCGTCAGTCCGAAGACCTTCGACCGAGCGAAGGAACGTTGTGTCGTCGCTCGTGTATGTCAGGATTAGGGCGTACAGCTGCGCGGCGTGTTCCCTCAAGTCTTCTTTGGACGATGCCAAGAGGTTCTGGAACGTAAATTTGAACTTTAGCACCGAGCGCTGCACTTATGCGTGGCCTCCAACAGGGTATCGTGCGTGATCAGTTCTGAAGCTGTCAAGTGCCTGTGGTTGACAACAGTATATTTAGGGCCCCGTGTTTTAGGGTAAAACCCGATTTAAACCCGTGTTTATCCCCCGATTTGCATCATCATCACTTTGGGGTAAAAACCCGAAGATGAACTTGCAAAGTGCCAATTCAGCCATTAATACGGGCACCACACACATAAGTTACTTTACTTACTTTACTTTATAAATATGAGGGCACCGGAGAATGCCAAATGGACACTCAGCACAGCTGTTCTGCGCCTCATGTTCATCTAAATGCGAGAAGCGCTTTTTTTCACCCGAAAATCTGCAATTCCACTCAATATCGCCCGATTTTACCCCGTTTTACGGCTCCTGGAATAAAACCAGATTTTCGAAAAACATAAAACCTGAAAGGGGCCCAGGTACATTGTGCCCTAACACAGGGCCCTAAGTATGTTGAACATTGCAACACATTATTTCAAGGAACAACTCCCACGAAGGTATTGGTCTCTCAGTGAACAAGAGATAGCTCCCACCCACCCTGCATTTGATATTTGCTGGGCAAGGACATACAGCACACATTGCACCTGATAAGACCTTAGCAACTTAGTATTATCTTAGACATCCTGAAAATTACTCAAGCATGGTCTTCAAAGAGATATGGACACATTTTTTTTGTAGGTGATAATGTGGATGAGACAATGTTCCAGGACATGATGAGATAAGATAAGGTGAGGTGAGGTGATGCTCATGATCAAGATAAGGCAATATACAGCATAAAGATAAGATGACCTAGTGATAACAACAGGGCAAGACACAAGTTGAGGAAAAGATAAATCAACATACTGCTGCTTCCTTGATGCACGGAAATGAACAACAAGAAAAAAACAAGCTCATCGGAGATCCTTACCTTGACAGTATTCATCCTACCAGTGAGGCCCGGCGCCACCTCATTCGGTATTAAAGCCGCAAGCTCCAAGAGTGCGTACAGTGCCGAAGCATCTGTGAGGGAATTCGAACATCGAAACTGCAGCTCACTAAGTTACGCGGGTACATTACGGAACCGTACCCGAGAGGCAGGGAAGGAAACGTTCCAACATGGAGCAGTAGAGGCGTGGAGCCGGAGAGGACTCCTCCGTCAATTTCCGGATGTACGCGGACACCAGTGGAGACTGGTCCTGGAGAGATCCGGTGTCGCGGACGTCCAGCGTCGGAATGCCCGCACTGGTACACAAGCAGCAGCGGAGGTACCGCAACACCTGCGAGATGTGTACGAGGAGAGAACCCCTGTGTTAGTGTGGGGTGCAGTGACTGTGGTCAACGACGACGTTATAATAAGAGTGACGATGCTGACCTCTATAAATTGTGGGGGATTGAACGGCAGCCGTACACCTCCCTTGACGTAAGCTGTCGTGTTGGAGGACATCCTCGATGTTGCCTGCCGAAATAATGCAGATTTAATAGCAGCGTGATTTTAATTTTTTTTTTTTTTTTTTGCAGAGAGGATTACAACACTACAAAATGTGCACTAAGTACTTAAGGGTAGACTAACCACACAAGATATGCACCAAACGATTAAAGGTAGACTAAACACTGCAAAATACACTGAATGCTTGAAGGTAGACTAAACACGGCCAAATATGCACTAAATGCTTAAAAGTGGACGAAATACTACAAATTGCACACTGAGCGTTTAAGGGTAGACTAAACGCTGCAAAATATACACCAAATGCTTACAGGTAGACTAAACACTGCAAAATACACTCAATGCTTGAAGGTAGAGTAAACGCTGCAAAATATGCACTAAATGCTCAAAGGTGGACAAAATAGTACAAATTACACACTGAGTGTTTAAAGGTAGACTAAACGCTGCAAAATATGCACCAAATGCTTAACGGTAGACTAAACACTGCAAAATACACTCAATGCTTGATGGTAGACTAAATGCTGCAAAATATGCACCAAATACTACAAATTACACACTAAGTGCTTAAAGGTAAACTAAACGCCACAAAATATGTATAAAATGCTTAAAGGTGCTCCGGTTCAAGTTTGCAAATCATCAGAAAACATTTGAAGTGGTTAGTTCAGAATTTTGGATAATCACTACAAGAATTTAAGTCTTCAATTGGGAGGGACCTTAAAAAATCTACTCCTCATTCAACCAAAAATACCTCAGAGTCTGAAGCGTTCGCACACTTCAAAGTTGATCACGCAAAACTGAAAGCACCACACAATGGATTACCTTCTCGCTTACATACTCCATGACTGCTGGAAACGACGGATAAATGTCGGCGGCCTTGGCCCCCTCCATCTGCTGCGGATGCAGCGCCTTGACTGCCTCACGCCTAATGTCCTCTTTACTGAAGAAACGAAAAAAAACATTCTTCACATTCTGAGTGAACTGCGAAACACGCTTTGGTCGATGCACATTTAACACAACACTTACGCATCTCCAGCGGCCAGCAGGAGCAAAAACTTTGACGGGATGTGCGTCGGCTGAAAGACGGTAGCTGCATAGTGAACGGCCGTCTGCCTGGCCATCGGGTCAATGCTCTCTATGGAAGATCCAATGAGGGACACCAAGAGGTTACCGGTGGCTTCGTCGACGTTGGTGAATGCCGGCGCCACCAACGAGAGGGCTTCTTGGACAGCTAAACGCGCGTCACCGTGCTCCTGTCCGATTTATATCGACATGAAAAGCGATCCAAGAAAGGCCGCACGAATCCGCTAACCTTGGTAAGGCCTTCGTACAGCCTGTACAGGTAGCTGAGGTCACCGGTCACGAGCTGTGGCACCCTGCTTCCGAGCTTCCCGATGGCAACGTACGCCAGGGCTCGTAGCTTGGCGTCCTGGAAGAATGGCACTTACGGTAAACCAAAGGTGTGGTACTACGTGAGAGCAACAATCCCCTGTAAGACTACAAATCTAGCAGCTGCTTCAATCTAGGGCTGCATGAAATACTTCAATTCACACATTAAACGTGCGTGTGTGATAAAATGCTTAGAGCCTGAAGTTTTAGGGTTTTACCCGATTCTTCACCGAATTTGCACCCCGAACTGAAGGTTGCCTCTTTAGGGTGAAACTCCGATTTTTACCTGGCAAATTGCCCTCACTGGGATGTCTGTAGGAATGCACTAACTAGCTTATTTGGCAGAAAAATGCAGTTACATCACCGTTTGTACCAAACCGCTTCAGTTAGTTTGAATAACTGAGCCCGATTTCTCCCCAAATTTAGCGTACCGGAAGTTTTTTTCACCCGAATTTGCACGAATTTAGTGCACGTGGTTATTTACCCGATTTTTAACCCCCGAATGTAGGAAAAAATTTTTCCCGAAAACTTCAGGCTCTAAAAATGCTCAGATATAACGATCGGACTTCGCATTCACGTTCAGCGTTGAAGCGTTCAGCGTCAGGTGTTCAGCGTCAGGTGTTCAGCGTTGTTATAAATTGGCTTGAGTGTATAAACAACAGTCGAAACAAAATATGTCGCACGTACTGGTTCCTCCTCATCCTGAGTGATGCGCACCATGCCTTGGATGAGAACTTTGGCCACAGCCTTCATCTGCTCTTGAGTATTGCTGGGAAAAAAGAAGAATGAACATTAATTTCCACGTGAGCACGGTGAACATTGTACTCACTGATGGCACATCATGTGAACAAACTGGAGTCCCATCGATTTCAACTTGGGGTTTGTGTCGGTCTGGCCGTAGATGGTGCCAAAGGTAACCTGGAAGACGTTTTGAGTTTACGATCGTTCGCATAAAAGCTGCATCGACCAACAGGGGTTCGTTACATCGTGTCACAGCTGGACGAGTCTTTCGTACTCAAGGTGCCAATTTTCTATGTGTCTATTACTCCTTTTGCTGTAAAATGTGGACAGCTGCTTCACGTCGATGCAAATAAGCATCTTTCACATTTCTTCGGGATATCCTGGAGCGAAGTGTCGCAGCTAGAGCCCCCAGCTTTCTGCGAATCCGTGGAAATTTCACGAAACTGGCCATGTCTCGCAGAACCTGCTGTTTCCCTCACAATAGTGTGTTTTTTCTTTTTTTTTTGCAGAATATACGATGTACTATAGAATTATGTAAGGATTGTAATCAATCTGCTACATTATGGGTGGGGGCTAAACCTGATCAGCCGTGACCGCAATGTCTGATGCAATGGATACTGCTGAATGTGACGAAAGAAAATTTAACGACAGGTATGCCCGGAGACAAATTGTCAGAGTTGATTCCAATTTTCTTTGCACACTGAAAGCTTTACGAAAGGCTGGAAAAGTGTGTGGGGTGAGTCAGTAAGCGATATTGAGAGAATGCTGCAACATTTTCTTGCCTGTTTTCTCTGGCCCAACTTCGCCGAAATGTGAATTTGCCACCGCGGAAGACTAGGGACTTTAATCACGATCATCACTACGCTTCGTATTATTAATACCAACTCTTCCTCCACAAGAGAGAGCACTTTGCAAGCATGATGTGTGCGATACGCAATTTTTTAGTGGATACGGCATACATCCATGTCATATCTTGATGAAGCTAGTACGTTTCATTTGTGGTAGCTCCATTACCTACTGTAGCTTTCACTATAACGTAAGGTGAAATAGCACCTGACAGGCCACTCACAAGCATGGCTCCTGGGAATTGCGTTGCTGCTTGCCGAGACTTGAGGAAGTAGGGGAAAAACTTGAGGCGAATCCTCGTGTTTGCTGGCGAGCGCCGATGTTCTGGTCGGACCGTGCTTTTCTGAGGAACGGACAAGAGCAACACAGCTCATTGTGACGACACCCTGTAAGTTAACCTTTCCGGCGCAACAAATAGCTACAACGCGGCAGAACGTCGATGACACGGATCTCTTAAGGTCGTGAAAAAACATTTGCGGAATCCAAAATTTATTAGATTCTTTCTATACACTTTCACGCTGCAGAAAAGAGTGTGCGTGTATCGCCGGTAACGTTAGCCGAGCTCACAATACGTCGTAAAATGTTGAATGCTTGTAATGTTTCATCTTCTGGCAGCTACTCATTACTTTGCCTTTCTGCTCATGAAACATGACCATCCCTGGGTCGTAACTGACTGCGTTTATTGCGCTGGCTGGGTAACGGCTGCAGACCGGCTCGCAACGGATTCGACCCTGAACGTGTCATCGACATCTGACTGTTGTTAGATCAGAGAAGATCTCGTTTAGTTTCAGTCCCACCTCATCTTTAGGCACCAGAGTGCCAAGGTAGATGTTGAACAATCTTGATATCAGCTGACTGTCGTTCCAGTCCACGGACCTAGAAGTGACGTACCCAATATTCGCGGATAGTTCAGTGCACGGAAAACATTTAAATACGACATCTACATCCGCTCACCCGTTCACGCGTTTCAGCTCCATTTCGGCTGCACTGGCCACACTGCCAAGAAAAAAAGAAACGTAGCTCGATTTCTCACAGTACGAAACTATGCGATCAACTAACGTTGTTACCGCTGTGAATTATCCTCGTCAGTAGTGACCAAATGGTTCCCACCTGTGTCTGGTATCTGCAGAAGCGACGAGCAGGTGCGGCAGAATAGACGAAACAGGGTAGACCCCACTGGCCACAAAACGCACTGCACCCAGCTTAGTCTTTTCCAACTCCTCCGGGGAGAACTGAGTCTCTCCGAGCAGGCGCTTGACGGCCAGCTCGCTCAGTCCTGCGGGAGCCTGTCGCGGAGCATCCGATGCAGCGCCACCTTCTGGAGTGACTTGAGCTGGTTTCGCCAAAGCAGTCTGCAGGGTCATGCTGCAGCGATTGCATAAAATATGAAATCACCATTTTTAAAGGGAAAGCTCAGTCCCCGTCGTAATTAAAATATGTCTGGCAGGAGCATTAGCCTGCAGCTTCTAATGAAGTGTTCTTTTAAGGCCTTAATGGTGACCTTTAAGGCCTTAATGGGTGTCTATTGTATAGACTCCTAAATGTCACTGTAACGCCCGTAACGCTGAACCCAAATGCCAAACGTCAATGCTACAGCAAGAAAGGGACTAGGTATTGGCTGTGTCCTTACCCATACTCCATCCCATCCCATCCCATCTTCTCTAATTTTAATCTAATCCTTACCCATACGGGAGGAAGAGGAGGTCGAGAATTATTTCGCTGAGCATCTTGGCAGCTTGAGGCTTGTCCGAAAGTCCCAAGAGGTGGACGCATTGCTCAGGGTCTTGGGGAATTTTAACGTGCGGCAACGTGAGCAGGGCCATGAGAAGGAGGCTGAAACGTCAACATTAGACAAGATTATAGAAATGTGCACATGCATCCTCCCTGCAGTGTCTCAAAGTATTACTACCAAGCTACCTCAACGCAAGAACAGCAGACTACTTCACCTGTCCTGGTGCTGCTGTGGCTTGCCCCTGATGCAGTTCAAGAGCACCGGCAGGAGCTCCACTCGGCGCGAGACTTCGAGTCGTGGATATCCCATTTTAATGTAGATCACAGCAAAGTTTATAACGAAAGACGTGGCGGCCGGGTCCTCATATTGCACGAGAAGGGCATCCATTGGAAGTTGGACCTGAGGTCTCGTCTTGAGGCGCTTGTTGACGTGAACCAATAGTTCCATGACCTATATATTGAAGTCGGAGACGAAAGGCAGACGAAATAGCTCAGGAAGGTACTTAGAAGGGCCATTAAATCTCTTACTTTCGTAAGCGATTACGGAAATTTCGTAAGTTCTATATACCTTTTTGCGAACACCGTCTTGAGGACTGGACAGCTTGAGCAAAACAGGTGGCAGGAACCTGGCCAGTGCATTCTGCAGTTGTTCGTCGGTGTCCGCAGCTGCGATTCTCAGGAAGACACGCTCGACGAGCACTAACGTAACATGAGAAGCTTTTCCTTAGCACGAATAAACGTCATACGCCACGTTATTCCAATCCAAACTCGCTACGCATGCATAAAACTCAAAATCGCAATCAACAGATCACACCCCGGCAATGTATCTAGTTTTAATTCGATTGCGGGACACTGATTGTCAAGTTGGATATCAGTAAGAGGGACGTCCTCTGGTAAGCCGGTCAGTAGCTCACTTCCGTGAGAAAACACTTGTCATGTTAGTTCCTTTCGCAGCAAGCATGCGTGCTGCTGCAGAATCGACTTGAATGAGTTGTTCTATTGCAGAAAGCATGCTTGACACACTTTAAATACAAGAAAAACATTGCAGAAAAGCACTTGATGCGGAGAATTTTTGCAGAAGTTTTTGTTTCTCACCCAACTCGTCCTGCGCCTCCGCCATGTTTAGAAAATTCTTTTGCGACTGGTGCGCCACCACACTTCGATTTTCTTGTTCTGCTACCACTATTACAATTAATGCAGTACTTCGCCAAGAATTGGCAAACGAGGCACGCAGAAACAGATGTTGCCCCGTGTCTACAACGTAGGTACGTTCGTGTTTCACAAAAACGAAAGTCCGGATGACGTCTGCTAAAGGTGCTGTGCCCAGCACCCCAGCAGTGGCCCAGGGGTGGATCCAGACCCTCGGTGTTTTTGTCTTTCTTTTTTATTTGGGGGGGGGCGGTTTCTTTGTCAGAGCGCATAGTGTGGGAGGGGAGAGATGGAAATCCAATGTACAAACTGACGTCTATGGGGGATCGCCCCCCCCCCCCCCTCCGATCCGACACTGCACGTACTTCACCGTGAAACCAGAGCAATGCAGATCTAGGGGCGGGGGGGGGGGGGGGAGATCTGGATGTCCTGACCCAATTTCAATTTCTATCGTCTCAACTTTATGTCAGATGTCTCAGACACGCAGCCCGCAATGGCCAATCTATGGGGCCCGATATAGGGCCATGAGCGATGACCTTGAACACCAAACAGAAGGAAGCTATAGCCTCTGAGAAACATTACTGAAGAATTAGGTATAGAACTATATTTTCAAGTATTGTTTTCATCTGTGCCCGGCGTAGTGCTGCCCCATATGACAGGCAAAACATACGCATTGTGAGCACTCCTTGCGGCAGCCTCTACAAGTATACGGACACAGCAACGTGGTCTTCGCGTGCACTTTGGTAGACTACCACTGTAACTAATGTGAGAATTAAGATGGGTTCATCTTATTACCTGAACAAGTGAAATATGACGCACTAAAAAATAGAGCTAATATAGTTTGAATAGTTTAGTGGTAAAAAATCGAGGCACTTGGCTAGCTGTCTCTCTCTATATGTATTTCCTTTTTCCAGGTTGAAACTGTGAGCAAAGGCAACGGTACAGTATGTAAATAGGAGACAGTGCTGATGAACACTCTCATCGTCGTTTCTGAAGAACTACGTATTTTTCTCGAACCGTTCTACATATTTTCAATGTCCGGTTTGGGAAGCTAAACTTATTTATTTCTCTTGATGTGTGGAGTTTTTCAGCAATTCTGCACACACCGTCCGGCTCCACGATAACTACACAACTCCTGTTTTTTTTGTATATTTTATTTTATGATATATTAGGGTACTTTGTGGTAATTACCGTCATTTCTGTTCTGTGTGGCACCCTATGATATGTGGTCTAAATGAGGGCAGACGCGGATCCAGGGGAGTGATCAGGATGTCCTGGTCCCCTCAAGTTCTGTTGTTACATACAGTGGCAATTGCCCAGCCTTTTCAAGGCAGCCCCCCCCCCCCCCCCTCAAAAAAAGAAAAAGAAATCCTGGCTCCGCCTCTGAATGCGGGCCGCGACTTTATTTCAGTTTGAGGTCCATGCTCCCTCTCATAAATATCCTGGATCCATCCCTGCGTGATGCTGAACCAGACATATGCCGTTAACTATACTTGTTTGTCTCAAAAACGACGACGTTCTGATAGAATAAATTTTCCAATAGGCTTAGGAGTCGAATGCAATTATTCTCTCAGAATCAGTCGCAGTCCCCGCTCTATACATTCCAGTTTCCACTAACGCCGACTCTGCATCGATGTGCTTTTCAACTTTCATGTCTGGAATATACTTCGATACAGTTGTGTGTTCTTCATTTGTTCGCACCTTGAGGATCAGAGTTAATTGGTTCTTTCACATTTAGGATTCATCTAATTAACGGTGAAAATTTGTTTGAATTCGTAATAAGTTCCGCTTTTATTACCCAATTCGCAAAAACGAAAACGCCGCAGGCAGCTCCTTGGTCGCCCTCTGGTCGTGGGTGTGTGAGCAGCAGGAAGGGCTAACAGTCCTCCTCTCTGGATTTCAAAAACACTGTTCCATTACCTGTCCATGTCCTGGGCCGACATCATGGGGAGTTGCTCGGACATTCGTCGGGAAAGCCTGCCGGAAAACCCAGGGAAAACCTCAGACAGCACAGCTGGTGATAGGACTCGAACCCACCACCTCCCTTTTCAGCACGACCCTGGCTACCACCAGGTAGCGGACGTTACACGCACGGCCATGTCGCTCTGGTTTCGTTTTCGTTTCTGTTAATTCGACAAAACAGAAAAAAAGAAAAAAAGGAATGACCTTACTCGATAGAAATACGCTACTAACTTGTACGGCTGCCACAATTAAAACTTTCAAATTTGTTTTAAAAGAGTTTCAAATTAGCACGGCGATTTAGCAAATTCGTGTGTCTCGAGATTTCATTTTCACCATATTTCATCATGTAGCCTGCGTTTCGTGTCTTCTCCTGTGTAGAAACGTACACTGTCTTTCATATATGTTTTTATTATCTTTCTCTTAGTAACAGGTCCTCTGAACCTCGTGTGAAGTAAATATGTGTCTCAGGTACACGGAAGATGAATGAAAAAGTATCTGTACTGGTAAGTAAATGCACAACGTATTAAAACTCACGAACCTATCTACGTGACGATCTTTACACGACCCCATTCCCTTTGACTCAGTCTTGCACCGTCGTCAGTGTAGATAACAAATGAAATACAGTGGAACTCCGGATACGCAATTTCCCGGGAAATCGTATTATCCGGAATAACGCATTATCCGAGAAATCGTATTACCGAAGATTCACCGTACGTCGCTTCGTGGACACAAAAACTTTAACAAAAGGCGACATTTCCAACCTTGCCAGATAGTTCACTCTTCCGTGGGTCTTAGTTTAAGGCACTTTCATCGCTATCTTTCAAACATTTTTCGCTCAACCAGCTATACATCTCTTATCGTTCGGCTTCATTACTCCTTGGCACTCAACTTCGGCAATGTCAGATTACGAAAGTGTCTGTGCGTATAAAATTGATTGTCATCATTAATTGAGTCAGGTGCCATCACTCTGGCACAGAAGGAACAGCTTTGCAGTATGGTGGTTGCATAAATGGCACTGAATGTACACTAGTCTTCATGATTCGGCATGGGTCACTTGGTGCAACAATGGCGGCAGCAAGTCACGTGCTCCTACGTGTGGTCGCGCTCTGTAGCTATTCAGTGTCTCTGAACACTAGACAAAGATTTCGGGACACGCTGCCAGACGTAAATTATAACAGACATCGTTGTGTGAGCAGTATAGAAGTGTCAGGCATCAGTCCTTCCGCAGTACCAGCTGCTATCCTTCCTAGTTGCATATTCGATGCAGCCATTACTTCTTAAAGACCTTGAGGCTTTGCTGAGAGCCGTAAGAACTGGTAACTGTTGACACACTTCCAGAGAGCGAAAAATCGCTGTCGATGCTTCTTCTCTGTGGCCACTGCTGAACCGCAGACGAGTCTCCCACGGAGCCGTTCAAGCCAACTTTAGTCATCAAATTCTTTCGAACCTGCAAACAGCAGACAGCTTTGTACAGATACAAAAAAAAAAAAAAGATGATCCAGATGATCCTTTTGACACACACACACACATTGGATGATGATGACGTGGGCGATTCGCCGCCGTTGAGGCGGTACACCGCTCTATTGACCCCTCCCTGTTTGTAAACAAATGACGTCATAGTGTTCGATTCGACAGCGCCACCAATTTGGTAGAGTTGAACTACGCTCGAAGCTAGAAGCGAACAAGGTCGCGCCCGAAAGCCACGGTCTTGAGGGGATTACGATGGTCTCTGAAAGGGACGCGACCTTCTGTCCTATACTTTTCTTTCAATAGGAGGCACCAAACAAGTGTCCATTCGTGGAACCTAGCCCTCGCCTTCGGATTTGTTTCGGTTTCATTCTGTCTACCAACGTCACGATGATGTTTCTCGGGTAGAGGCCTATTGCGCATTGGGAACGGATGAGGGGATGATGATGGGGACTTTCAGGGACAAGTACTCCGCAAGAAGACGAAGGCCTTGCCTGTGGTGGGCAGCGTTCGAACACGCGAGGTGTTGCGATTCTCTTGACAAAATTCGTATGCAGAGTGCATTCTCTGGTTTCGCTATGCCATCGCTGTGCCATCACGTTTATGACACATGTTGCACGTGCAACCGGTTGTGGTAAGACATTTGACTCGAAAACCAGCCCTTGGTTCATGTCCTGCTCGGTACATGAGATCATATGCCACAAAGATTCCGTGTTCTCCAAGTGAGAATGCATCTCAGACAAAGTTACCTGGTCTTCAGTGGATATCCTGAAGGTGATAAGGAACACGCCCAACATGACGCTAGACAAGGAAAAGGTGACGTAGAGCCCGCGTGACTTTTGCTGTTCCGCGACCACCCCCGTTGCCCAAGACACCGTGGTCGACACCAGAAGGACCATGGAGGCCCATTTGGAGGCCAGCTGGGTCCTGTGGGGAGATAAATGGTTAGCGGCGGCCATAACTGATATAGGGTCATATATATAGTGTACCTGGCTCTCCTGAATTCTAAGGATGTGAGGTAGTGCTGTGGTCCATCGGAAAAGAATACGACGAGCAAGCAAATGACGTGCACGGAGGCGAATGTCGCGATAGGGGCAATGGTGGCGTAAGAGACTACTTCGTCCATGTCCATCCAGCATCTGGAATCAACAAGAAGGAAGAAGCCAATGGAGCAAAAATGGATGAATGACCCAAAGGATGTGTTAGGTTGGACGTTTTCTGCAGTGATGGCTACTAACTACTTCTACAGTATTTTAACTGTAACTACTAACTACTTCGCCGATGGATTAATTTAACTAGTATAGTTCAACTACTTTTCGGGGGAGGTAGTTAAAACTACTTCTTTAACTACTGCAATGTATTGTAACTACATCTATAACTACTTAACGTTGTCCATCAACACCAATACCATTCTATAGTGTTCTTGGACACCTAAATATGAATCACAAAGCAGTGATAAAAGTGAAGATTTAGTTCGCATACACGGCACGATTGCTCTGCACCTCCATTCTCATCAAAGGAGTAGCTCGAGGTAAAAGTCGGAAGCACAATCGTGCCGTAAAGCTCGCGGCAAAATCGGAAGTAGTTGGCGCCTGCAGTAACCTAACTACTGTAGTTAACTACTCGAAATAGTAGTTTAACTAGTAGTTGCACGCTACATTTCTGCAAGTAGTTGATAACTACTTTTTAACTACAATCAGGTAGTTTAAGTACTAGTTTCGCTACATGTAGTTAAAACTACTGCGGCAATCACTGGTTTTCTGTAATGACGCTGGCACAGCGAATACACCCAAGGGCCATCGTCTGCCAAACATAAAAATGCAGATATATTTTGTTTCGTGAATGTTCCGCATTATAGTTTTGAGTTTTTATGAGTTTTTACCTTAAAAATTCTGACTATACACGTCCACACCTCATATCTCCTCTCCCGCAGACCCATCTCACAAAACTACGCCCATCATCGTAACCACAATAAACTTTAACAATCGGTTTTGTACCCTAAGGATCATTTTTGGCGAGCGGCCCATCGACCTGGAAAACGCGCAACCCGTACACAATGGTCCATATTGCACCTGCCCTTCCGTTTCATCTGACTGTAGCAAACGAAAAGAAAAAGAAAAACACGTCAACTCTATGACACTGCAGCGACTTATTGATTGATATCGACTTGAGAATATACAGCGAGGTTTCATGCGAGGGAACAGAGCTTGCCATTGTGACCTTCTCTGTGGCTCATCAGTGGGCGTGCTGAACGGTGTCTGGTATCGATTGGCAGAAATAAACCCTGGTATGCGGTAATGAAACCGAGGTATTACCAATGTGTTTTCTCGTTGTGTTTGTATATACTAGCTCTATCCAATCACATTGTAACTATGTGACCCAGCCCTTTGTCAACAAGGCTGGTGCCTGGAATATTGGAGGAGAGTAATCATGAGGCTACTGATGTTCTGAGGCTGGAACGCATATACGGGGTTAGTCTATAGCAAACGTTACACCTTTCCATCGCATCGTAAAAATAGAAGATGGGGTCTAGCCAACCCCAAACTTCGCAGACTGGTAGCCATTTGTCTCAAGTTTTGTTGGAATTTTTTTGTGAGCGCTATGGTCCTCTAGAAGAAAAATTAAAAATCAAGCAAAATCTCACTCTGCGCATTTTCTATGGCCTATCTCACTCAAAAGCCGCCATTTTCTCCCATGTGCGCCTCATTTTCATTTCTCCGCACACAGATGGCACCACCGTACAGAACAGGAGGATTAGTGCATAACGTTAGAATCATGGTCAGAATAAGCATGTCACATCGTTGTAGGCAGCGCCGCCTGTGTGAGGTGATATGAATGTGAAGCAGAGACAAGGAAAAATTGCGGTGTTTGCGTGAGATAGGCCATTGAAAATGCATGGGGCGAGTATTTGCTTGATTTTTAATTTTTTTTTCTACATGACTATGGTCCCTACAAAAAAATTACAATAAAACTTGAGATAAATGGCTATCAGTCTTCAAAGTTTGGGGCAGGCTAAACCCTGTCTTCTATTTTTACGATGCGATCGAAATGTGTAACGTTTGCTAGACTAACCCTGTAGAAAGGACAAATACATACAAAGCCTCAAATGCTTAAGAAATCTCTAAGCCTAAATGTCCTAAGTAATCGTCAGGGTAGTTTTCGTTTTTGTTTTTTCGTGGTAGCGCCACGAAGCAACTGTGGCTATATGAGCGGCGTACAAGCGTGGACAAATGGATAGAGGACAGCAGGAAGGACTGGGGGAATAGGGGGTTAATATGCATCCTGGTCCGACTTCAGGGGGGACTGTGCCGACATTCGTCTCGAAAGTCTGCGGAAAAACCGGCCGGTGGTAGGATTCGAACCCACCGCCTCCGCCAGTCTTCAGCACGACCTTGCTGGTAGGAGGCCTGATGTGCCCGCTTAGCCAATCACAGACGTTTCTAGCTTTGTGGGCGGGGTAGACCTGTAGGAGTTAACGTGTCCCGATGTATAGCGCTCTCATCATCATTAGGTTCTGCTAGTCTTGTTGATGGACGGACGTCTAGCATCTAACGAAAGACAGACGTGCATAGTGTTCTTCCTGGGCGGACTTCGTGGGAATGACAGCGTCGTGAGATGAGATTTGTGCAGATGCGGGCCACTTTCACAAAACTGTCATACCCTAGCAGCTTTTCAGCAAACGATAAATGGGGAGTTTCATCGCCAGTTTCAAACTGACGTCATCACCATTCCGCGCGTCTCAGTGGATTTCGAAGTGCCGTCATGTCGTCTGCTACCGCTGTGGTGGTGGTGATAGGGCTCGCCATTTTTGGCCTCACAGATGTGGGCAACGTCACGACTGACACCAAGAGGGGAATGTGCGTCCTGGGCCGACATATGTCTGAAAGCGCGTCTGAGGAAAACCCACGAAAAACTCCAGACAGTACACCCGGCGCCGGGATTCGAACCCGGGTACCTCCCAGTATCGACCTACCGCTGTGCGTCCGCTTCTGCACATTCAACATTCAAATTTCCACTGCCCAATCACGAATAAGATACCGCGGGTCGTTGCATAGCGCCTCTAGCGGATCGTGGACGGGATTCTGCATAGAAGTTGCGTATTATGACATCGTCGCCACATCACCACCAGCAATGGGGTAGAGTATCGCCCCCTGGCGATGAAACTCCTCATTCATCCGTTGTTGTAGACATCGTCGTTATAATCTAGTAGATCGTGGGCGCGGGCTAAAACAAAGCCGTCTAGATGCCTTGCGGATGTCATAGGCATAGCGCGTGTGCAATAACTATTGCACGTTGATGTTTTACTATCGCATAGGAAAAAAGAAAAGAAAAAGTAATATCCAGCAGAAAATCACCGATGAGTACCAATAGTGTCAAATAGAAAATCATCTCCAGCGTTACAGAATTTCATACAATATCGGATGTTGGAAATATTAATAACACGATATAAATACGTAGATAACACAATTATGAGCATTAAAACTATTGGGTTGTAATGACGACCGACCTTCGTGATCCTTTGGGTTTGTGGTGAACAAAAAATAAATAACCGAATTATCTAGATTATCGGTTCTGCTGATTCGCTGGTACACTTGCATTGTGCCAGCTGCAGCAAATTGAGCGGTATAACATGGCATGGTTATATCAACGCAAGAGACACGGATAGACGGCACACCGCTGAGCAGTACCATATCACGCAGATAAGATTAGCCGAGAGATTAGATTAGATTAGATATAGGTACTCACACGAGACCATTCTTCGTGTACCTGTCTGAGAAGGACGAAGCAAATACTCCGGCAATCACCGCAGGAATTCCTGTTCAAAAATAACACACACGCATACACAAAAAAGGTAAGTCACTGTCTGATGCAGAGCGTAAAATCAGTGCAGGTATATACAGTCAACCCTCGATTTATGAACACCCTCGGTTCCCTGAAAAATCGTTCATAAATCGAGGGATTCATAAATCGAAAATTCCGTTAAGTGAGTACTATCGAGCAAATGGAACAGTATTTCCGAGTTGATATTGTGTTTATAATGCAATATATTGTGTAATTTTGCTTTGGACCATGCCTTCTGCTGTATCAGTCTCACAAAACACAGATATTTGCGCATTCACACTCTGTTTATTATGCAATACTAAATAGTTTAATTTTACTTTGGACCATGCCTTCCGCTGTGTCAATTGAGGTCAGGAACACTTCTGCAAAAACCCGTTTGTTGTTCGGATTTCGAGGGGTTAAGAACAGAGGGTGCAATACCTCGAAAACGTTTTGTCTGTTCAGGCGTCACTCATAAGACCACGAATAATCCCTTTGAAGGTTTTTGTTGGCCTCGGAACGATCCGTTCATAAATTGAGGGCAAAAACACTGGGCAACTCCTAGTTGCTTCCCAGAAATTCCATTCATAATTCGAATATCGAGGTTCATAAAACGAGGGAAAAATGCATGTAAAAAGTTTGGTTCCTCGTGCTAGTGTTCATAAAACGAGGGAATTCATAAATCGAAGGTTCATAAATCGAGGGTTGACTGTAGATGTACTGAGATGAGATAAATGGCAGTGACGGACCCCATCCTGCAACGAGTACGGTAATCCAGGAAAACGGGAGTCCTTCTGGCACGCAGGACCCCAACAGGCGGACCATGTACAGAGCTTCCAGTAGTTGAAACAGGAACAGGCACAGGAAGAAATATTGCAGGCACACCGACACAGTTAGGCACTGCTTCTGCTGAAAATAGACATAAGTTGGATCAGAGTTTTGATCATTCCTATCTCACTGATATATAACAGTGTTGCACTCGCTGGTTTCAACTTGCACGGTTACTAATATCGTGTGTGTTCCTGCGCTTGTATATACACTACATGTGATGCATGCATGCCACTGGTATACCACCACACATTACACATGCGTATGTCGTAGCACCACTACACACGTATATCTAACATACGTGTGTAGTGGTGTGTACTGATGTGGAGCAGTAGGGTATGATCGATAAATAAATAAATAAATAAATACGTGTACATATTGGGTACTAAATACTGACTTTTAAACGTATTTTCAAGGTACCGAGTTAGTTACTTCCAAAAGTATCACAGGTAGAGTATAACTTAAGTATCTGAATTTATATCGCTCCTCAAATATGATAAACAATAACAAAACAAAAAGTCGGTTGATGGGAACGGAAAAAGCGTGGGATTTGAACTGAACGCGAAAGTTTTCGATTTCCGTTTTCGGTGCGATTATAACTGTTGCTGCTGTGAGACCAAGTATTTAAAATTCAGCATTCAACTATGGAAACACGGAGCAACGTTATACGACGTAAGACACGGTAATTGTCACCTGGGAAAGTATAGATGTATCTGTCGTTGTGAGTAGTATGCAGGTATAAGCAGCCATGATGCAGATCTCTGAGCACACCTGGGCCACGATGTCCGGGTACATTGGACTGCGTACCGTAAGCTTAAATATTAACGTCATCGTTTCACGGTGACGTCACTTCCTACCTTGACGTGAGGAAGACTATGAGGGTGAGTCCCGAGAGGATGAGCACAACTGAGCATCCAATGATCCTCAAGACGAGCACCGAGCGGCCCATTGGACGATCGGGCGGGTCCGGCTGGAGACAAAGAGACAGAGAGAGGGGAGAGAGGAGAGAGAGAGAGAGAGGAGAGAGAGGGGAGAGAGAGAGAGTCATTGTCACGTCGCAACTTCCCAAATAGTACACCGTTTGTTAAACCACGTGTGCTTCGTCGGACTTACCAGAACTTTTACGCTTCGAGATGATGGAGCTGTACGAAAGTGCGCGAATTAATAATTTCATTTTTAATTGAATTCGAAAGGAAGGTGCTTCTGAGCTGCTTACCTTGCTGACTAGCCTTCGCCCTAACAGAAACTGCACTGGAGACTACTGCGTAGGCATCGAGTGTAGTGACGCTATGTGATGGAAGCGGGTATTCTCGAAGCGATTCCGAAACCGGAACTCCTCCCGAGTCGTTAGCAGAAGATGTGAGGTTGTCAGACGACAACGAAAGGTTCCACCGCACGTCAGGCACGGTCGTGTTTTCTGCCTCATCGGCGGCTGAAAAGCAGAAGAAATTATTTTTTATTAAGTAGGTTAATGGTGGCGTGATATTGTGATATTTCTATCGGGGCTGTATGGATATTCGGATCTTTCGAATATCGAAGCGAATAATTGCGTATTCGACGCGAATTGCGAATCGAATATAGAGTTACATATTCAAATTTGGAATCGAAGCGAGATCTCTTCCGTACTGAATAGGCCCGAAACGTTCCCTATATCCCAATACGTGCTGTACATATTCCGTTAGGTTATATAACTATTAAAATTACTATTTGCGCGTGCCAGACCTAGTTCATACATACATACATACATATATGGTTCTTCAAGAGCTTCGCAATTTCACAAAGAGAAAGAAACAACGTAGCTTGGAAGGCGCCGCAAACGAGGCAAAGTTAAATGGGAGGCGTACACTGCCTGTTTTGAACGAGTCAAAAGACGGAACGATACTATCCAAAATGACGATTGGCTGCGGGCGGTGTTGTGTGGTGAAGTTCTGTCTTAACAGTGTAGGGTAGAATCAAGGACGAAGACAACACTTAAGCCTCGCAAAACATGGTGGCGCATTTAGAATAAAATAAAAGAACGAAAGAAACAAGATGAAGTGGAAGAAACGCAGATTACGCCATCTGAAAGACGAGAAAAAAAAAAGCAACCCTGTAAAGAGTACTTCACCGCATTAAGACACATGTTACGGCGAAGTATGATTTACAGAGGTGCCGGACGTGGCCGTTCGGTCAAATAGGTAATTAATGAAGGACGGATGTTGTATTAGTGCAACAATCGTTTGTGATTAACGGCGTTCGTGTGAGAGAGCTTATGAAAAAGAGCACAAATCTTTGCGGTGATATCGCGGTAGTTTTCGTTTATTGCATTTTTTAAAATGCTATTTATAATTTTTATTGGAAGACTTTTAATGCTTTGGGAAACGTTTATTTATTTTATTTTTATATTTTCAGCGGTGGTGGTTAGCTAAAGTTATCGCTTTAACAAGCAGTGCCCAAGTTTGTTATACACCTACTGTATACACTCCTTTCAAATGTCTCTGTCGAAATGCACTATAGCCTTATAGCCTTTGTCGCTGCTGCACCATAAAAATACCAATCACCATCATCATCGAAGTGCACTAATTCGCTGTCAGGAACGAGATGCTATGCGAGCGTACAAAATGGTACCGTACGTTCTTGTGAACAAACAATCTTGAAATCTGTTCGGTGAATTACTTATGAGCTAGCGCATACCACCAGTGGGTCTTACAATTACATGCATAATCCATGCTAGGGCGTAGCGGGTCGATGGAGCGATCGTCTCCGTTAGAGACTTGTTGCGCCAAGCGGTGAAATGGGTCCGTCAATATTTCAACGCGTGACGACGTTATCTGTGTTCCTGACAGCTGCGCAATGAAATATAATGGATTACTGCGCAATAAGAGATTACGGAGTTCAAGGCCTGCCTCTTAGCGCGGGGCATCCGAGTGCTTTGGGCGAAATTGAGGAGTGTCAGTTGCGTGTACCCGTAAGTTATTCCGCGTTTTGGGTTTTGGAGGGGCACGATATTTTTCGAAAATAGCGTGGCGAACCCCAAACTCTATGTCCAAATGAGCCGAAACCCAAACAAGCGCGTCGTAGAGCGCAGGAAAAAATACGCACATTTCATGTTGGAAGGCCATGTGCTCGATAAGGCTGATTGGAGTAGGCCCTGATCTGATGAGAGGATTTCAGAAAGTCTCACTGCTCCTTGCACACGCGTTGCATCCTGGGAGATTACTCGAATGAGGAAGGGAGAACTGCCCTTCGCGTTTCATTTTCGCTGACCTTGACTCCTCGTGGGCAATCGACCCGGGGGGGGGGGGGGTAAAAGGAACCAAAACAGCTTGGAGACCTTCTCCTCCTTTGTTATCAGCAAGTTCCCATAGTTCAAAGCGCCTCTGAGCTCTCTAAGATTTTCTGAAGTCGTCTATTTACGGCCCAAATAAGCCACCGACGCCGAAATACATGACTTCAGAAAATCCCAGAGAGCTTAGCATCGCTTTGAACTCTGGGAACTTGCTGACAACAAAGGGGGAGAAGGTCTCCAAGCTGTTTTGGTTCCTTTTACCCCCCGGTCGATTGCCCACGAAGAGTCAAGGTCAGCGAAAAACGAAACGTGAAGGACAATTCTCGCTTCCTCATTCCAGTAATCTCCCAGGGTACAACGCGTGCGCGAGGAACAGTGGGATTTTATGAAATCGTCTATTTACGGCCCAAATAAGCCACCGACGCCGAAATACACGACTTCAGAAAATCCCAGAGAGCTTAGCGCCGCTTTGAACTCTGGGAACTTGCTGACAACAAAGGAGGAGAAGGTCTCCAAGCTGTTTTGGTTCCTTTTACCCCCCCGGTCGATTGCCCACGAGGAGTCAAGGTCAGCGAAAAACGAAACGTGAAGGACAATTCTCGCTTCCTCATTCCAGTAATCTCCCAGGATACAACGCGTGCGCGAGGAACAGTGGGATTTTATGAAATCGTCTATTCATGTCCGTCCGGCGCTCTCGATCCGCTTGGTTTCGGTTTCGGATCATTTGTATAGCAAAATTTGGTCACGAATATCTCAATGTACGTGATGGGAAGTAATTGTTCTGAGGCAGGAAAATACAAAGGAAGAAGCACAACACGAGCCTCAAGTCAACTAGGGACAGAACGGTTCAAATATGGCAGTGGTCGAAAATTGTCGTGAACGACGCATGCGTGATTCACCAGATACGTGGTTCGAATCCTACCGCTGTCTTGCGTTTTCGACGACTGCCATATTTAAAAGTACGTGTACGTTTCAGGACATGTAAAGAAGAGCGTGGTTTCAGATGATGGCTTCCTCCAATTCTGCTATACCCATAAATATCGAAATAACGAGATAATTAATTAATTTTAGGTAATTATTCGACTAGCAGTTACGTACGATCTTCGACAGAATCTCCTCTGGCTGAATAACCAACGTGCAAAAACGGACATCTCGTAACTTAAAAATAAATAAAAAAATCTTTAACGAATAAAAAACACCCTGTAGATATTGAAGTAGCACAGACGTAATTTTTTGAACACCCTGTTTTCTTTCTATATAACTGTTAAGTAGGCCAGTAAAGTGCACCATGAGAAGTAATTCACCCCACAAAGTCATAATTATCGCAGAAGTTGAATTTAAAGTACGCCGCAAAAAGCGACTGTGCCCAACGGGGATGGAGAGCGGTGACCTTGCGTTGACGCTACACCGTCCGCGCTCGCTGATTGGTTCAGAGTATCGTCTGCTAGCCAGCTGTTCAGGGCTCTGAAGAGGCATTGCACACAGAGAATCTCCCGCGGGACTAGAGATGCGAAGCCCCAGAAAAAAAAGTTTTTTTTTTTCGGTTTTCTTCCTCGTTTCCGGAAAAATAGTTCAAAATTTCCAGGCGACAAAATTCAAAACTGTAAATTTTCGTGCCTTTGATGCGTTCCAACCCGCCAAGAGTGCCTTAGGTGCCTCTAATCCGCCAATAACTACCAACTTAGTGCTCCGTCTGGCTATTCAAAGCGATCGCCATCGCATTCACATAATGTCGGAGTTCTGGTCGGAGTGGACAGGTTGTCCTAACTACCTATCGCTGAGTAGACAGCAGTCTCATGGGATACCCTCCTCTGCATTTATGCCTAGAGGATGAACACTACTAAAGCATTCTAGATCATTGCATGCTGTGGTTTGGCCGGCAATGCTTCGACTCAGCAGTAACCACATTTGTTTCCACTTTGTCAAATTTTCCGGAAAAAAAAACGAAACAAACTGGTTTTTTTCGAGCGATTCAAAATTTCCGGAAATTTTGCATCTCTATACCAATGAAATCCTTCATGGCCATGGTTACCCTTTCAATTCCTAATCCCCCCCCCCCGTGAAACAGGTTTACTGACTACAAAAGAAGAAAGCCCTCGTACACAAAAAGAAAGAAACAGGCGCTGACCTCGACTAACCGTGCAGACATTATGACGTCATAGGCCGTCCCTCTCCTCCTTGTTACACCCCGGGGAGCAGTTCGAGAGTGAAAACGAGCGCGGTGGTGTTTGTGTACGTTTTTTTTTCTCTAAAAAAAACTGCATGCATCAACACCTTTTGTGCTAGCTGGTCGGCAAATTAACGCATGTACTTTCATCAGATGTACAGGGTGTTACCCTATAAAAGTCTACCCGTGCCGCCATGCCGTATTCGCCAATTACTCAATGCAGGTGGCACATTGTGCGATCTTTATATAAAGCTCATAAGGACAATTAATCTTGGTAAATTTCAAAGTGATTGAGTGCCGCAGCACGAAGTTATAACTCAAAACGTGCAATTCCCATAGTCAAAACAAACAAGACGGCGGCGTTGAGAAGAGCACTTGACATGCTGCTCCCCACACGACAACGTGTCGCATATCCTGCCAGCCAGATGGAACTGCAATTTTCATTTCGCTTTCGTGTAACTGTCCTATTTTGCTCAGAACTAAGCAACGTGAGGAACGAAAAATGCCAACGCATACTCAGCAGACGACACCCAAAAGGGATGTCGTCTGCTAACTGAGAGGCGCCATCTTGGCTGTTTTGACTACGGGAACCTCACGTTTTGCGCTATAACTTTGCGTTACGGTGCTCAATCACTTCGATATTTACCATGATGGAATGTCCTTATGAGTTTTATACGTAGGCAACACATTGTACCGCCTGCATTGAGTAATTGGCGAGCACGGCATGCCGGCGCGGGTAGACTTTTATAGGGTAACACCCTGTACTTTCATCAGATGTAAACTGAAAATATTTGGATGGCCCTCGATACTCCTTTAAAAATACGCGGACCCCTTCACGACGAAGTCCTTCAGGGCTTACCAAAACAACGCTATCTACCATCATAGATCACGCGCGTGCTTGACTTCCGTCCTTCAAACTTCCCTTCCTTGCATGACCAGAAAAAACAACATTCCTAGCTCACGCACTAGAGCGATTGGGTCGGTCCCATACATTCCTGTATTCACCGGTGTGTGGCGTGGCTGGAACCATTAAGCGAAGACGGCCACTGTTATTAGATTACATAAAGAGATGTCAGCTGGTCGTTACCAGATGCGAGGAATGTACCGCATTATTTGTCCCTGTGGACAGCACAAAAGATGTATTGCAACCAACACAATGCGCGTGTATTGACTGCGGAATAAAGGAGGATGTCGTGACTCCCAGCTGTTGTCTTGGGTTCAACATTTTCTTCCGTTGTGAAAGGGTCGGCGTGATTCTGTGCCATATGTGTTGGCAAAGGCAGTACTAGTGCTGTAGTTCATTATTTTTGGCACGGAAGGAAGCATCTGATATGTGGGAGAGAGAATTGAAGACATAGTATCGCAGGCAATGTTTACTGATGTAGTACGAGCTTTACGGGAGTACGACTACTTATTAATTCAAATTAATATGAATTAGTTCAATTCTAGCTAGTCGAGAAGCATTCTCGTTGTTTGTACTGAGCGTGTACGGGCGAACCGTGATTGTACCATTTTACGAAGACCCTCATTTCATTTATCATGGAGTTTTGAGGTCCAAATTGAATTCCTATTGTATTCGCAGCCAATCCTGTATTATTCTATTTTACAACTAGCACCTAGCACTTCTGCTGCTATCATGCCATGACGTCACTGTCAGTCTGCTGTCACTGCTACTCTGTTATGTGAGCAGAGCCCCGTAACAATCTTTGCTCTTTTTTATTTTTATTTTTTATTTTTTTTGCGTGAAGATGTCGCTCACGCGAATATGCGGGTAGAAGAACATGATGCCAGACATGTAGGTCTCAACGGCATATATTAGGGTAAGATTTCGAAGACAGCGTCTTTAGTGAAACATGGCATTTCTTTTGCGCAAAAACTCAGTTGAACGTTTCAGAGCAACACGCACTCCAGTCGCCAAGAACAGAACGACGCGGATCAGACTTCCAGGGAGAACCAATTGACTCGGATGACTGGTCACGTGACTGAAGTGAAAGATATGAGCACGTGGTGTCCTTGGGCCTTCATTTTCGAAATCGACCGCGCCTTCGTTCGGGACAGAAAATCGATGTGGGGGAAACCAGATAATATACTTTCTTATGAAGGTCAATATGCGTGTCTCGCGAAACTTCGGAATACTGTACCGTCCAGATTGTATCTCGCTTATCGGTAACCGAACGAGCTCTTCCACGAGCCGTTTAATGTAGGGCCGTATTGATTTCTTTTTCACATCGCACTGCCTCTTATGCGCTGCGGAGATTCGTAACGTGATTTATTTCGCCAAGGTTACTCGTATGGACAGGTGTATCATCCCGACATTTGGTGACGTCATATTTGGAGAAGAACTGCGCGGCTGTTTCGGAGTTTTCATTTTGAGGAAATTGCGGTAAATACGGGGTGTTTATTTTTATTCCTTAGAGAATTTTTATTAAAAAAGCTATAAGGAGCAGCACAGATATCGTTTTTCCAATTGAGCTACACGGCCAGGCCGGTATCCTCTGCTTCGAAGAGAGTATGTGACTACAAGGTGACTAATTACCTAAAATTGATTAATTAGCTCTTTAATTAGAAACTTTTGGGCCAAAGCGAAGTAGCTGAACGAGAGACAGTCCTCGTTGAAAACCATTCCATCGTTTAAAGCTCCAGAACAAAGCACGTGTCGTGAAACATGAATCCTTGAATTTCGGTATCCAAATGAGCCGAAACCGAAAATGCTCGCCTCAAGAGCGCGTCAGCTACGCCGATGGAAGCTTATCTGGGCCGGAAAGCGGCTTATCTGGCCAGCAGAACGGCACCTACTCGAATGACTTCCATTGCTCCAAATCACGTGACCCTCGACGTGAAATGAGCGCTGTGCTCTCGGCGTTCGCGGTTGCCGAGGTTTCGGTTTCGCCTACGCCTGGAAACGGCTACGGTATCAGGTGACCGAAGGGACATGATGTTCTCAATGGGACAACATCGTAGCTTTTATAATTAAAAAGCGAATTATTGAAAGTTAATTAGGTCATTGCCTTAGGAGTTTGCTGGTGCCCTCTTAAGGAGGGCCCTTCAGCATAAGCTATATTGCAACTGACTTCATCTCGAAAAAGTGATATATATATATATATATATATATAAGGAAAAAAAATGCCAGAGCTCTTTGGCTGCACGTATAGCATATGTTTGTAACTCAAACGTCGCCATGCCAGTACTGGACAGCTGTTTCGGCCTTGTTGGGCCTCATCAACAGTACGCAGGCAGGCAACGTTTGAGTGGATGGCGTCAGACGGTCACGTAACACGTGATTCCTCCCGTCAGGGTGAGATAACTCACTCACTGAAAGCCCAGTGCAAAGCCAGTGTATAATGCCATTATATAATGCTACTCTCATTAATGGTAATCTCATTAATGCTAGATTGCCGCGCTTCGACCAAGCGATCTTAACTGCCAGGGATCTGGCAAAAAAAGCTACTACGAAATGACCACACGAATTCGCCATAAGACAGGATGCAATGAGATAATACCTATATCATCCCTTATAGAAGCGCCATGGAGGGGGCTGTGTTTAAAGTCAGCACAGCTGACGTCATTGATAAAATGGGTCGATTGTGATTTTCAGGTTTTACAGATGGTAAGTTGACCTAGCGGGAAAGAGCACGCAGGCTATGCGAAGCACGCGATACAGTAGTTGGTTCGACATTGATCCGCCTTTTTGAATCCACTCAGCTGCACGCGCACGCGAATGAGGTTTTGTCACTGTATCACAACGTCGCAACCATCCTTTTTCAAAGTATGCACATACGAGACACGAACAAATAAATAAAATGTTTGCCAGCCTGACCGATTAGGTGAAGCGAAAGTGTCAAGGTCGGCTAGGAAGCACGCATTAAAGGGACGGTCCAGTCGTGGAAATGTATTAAGGCTAGTGAACCGCTGATCAACATAAAGTGCGATGTGAAAACGTGCTCATCATGTGTTAGAATGTGTGGGGGGGTGGGGAGGGGATTATGTGTGTATTCGAAGAAAAAAAAAGAAAAGGAAGAACGGAGGAAAAGTCAGACAAACGCAAGGCCAACTAGCTACGCCATTGGAAAAGAAAAATGATGAAAGAAAAAGAAGCAAACTTGTATGCTGTGTATAATGCTAGAATATGCACGCCGATGGGTTATGTGCATTGGTCATGGTGATAATGAGTCCAGAAAATGTATTGGAGTAACTCGATCTTTATCTGCTTCGACATACTAAACAAACAACAACAGCTTTGCTACTAATTGAGTGAGGGAGGTACAAAGTAGTTTGTTAATAAAACTTGAGTGATAAAACGATAAAAGAACTTCTATTTATTATCGTACAAGCTTTCATGCAGTGGATTGCATTTTATCGAGTACCTATTCCAATGCAGTCCACTGCGTGAAAGCTTGTACGCTAGTAGAGATAACTTTCGGCGTTTTTATCTTTTTATCACTTGTGTTCACCGTGCTTGACTGAAAGTTTTTACAGCAGCTGAAATAAAAAGTTACCAATGTTCCGCTTGATAATGTTCAGTTTGATAAATTCATCAATTAATTTTATTGGCTTACACGTTAAGCGATATTAAATACCTATCCGTCCCTTTTGAGACAATTCTAAGAAGCGTAAAGTTGGCTTCCCCACAGCAGTTTTCTTCCTAGCGGGAGAAACGGCTTTACAGGCTATTCGTAAACGTGTCTCGTCCAGGCACGCACTGGCAGACGACAGAAGCACTGTGCAGACACAGGTGCAAGACTTCCTGTTGTACAGGTACACATCGTCTGCGTGTCTCACCAAATATCCGACCGTACGTTGTCTAACCATTGTTGAAATACGAAGCGGCAACACTTTGTCGCATCCGTTCTTCGGCAACAAATGCGCTCGAGCAACATAAACCAGTATGGGGGTTTACAAAGTGACGTCTCACATAGAAGTCGAGTGTGTTATCTATCTGTATCACAGTGTAAACTTCAGACTCTTTGACTGTGCCATTGAATACTGGCGGATCTCATTAATGGCCTTGTGCAGTACACTTACAACGTTGTATTAAAGAGACAATAATATATTTTTGTGAGAAAATAAATGATAAGCACGTTCTCTTCTATGCATTTTTATGAGTATCACGGGGTCCTATTGCCCCTAGGAATTCAGCCGCTAATAGTTAAAAGAGAACACTCCCTCTGGCTTGGCAATACAGGTTGTCTGAAAACTTTTCTGAGACGGCACGAAGTGTTGAGCGGATGAAAGCAAAACGCCAGGTGAATAAAGTTCAACAACCCGCTTTCGGATTCCCTATGCACAGCACACTGCGTACCGAGAATCAATAAGCATCCGCTTGCGTGCATTTGCTTCACTGTGAAACGTTAATTCCCTACTTTTGATGACTTTTAAAAAGTAACAGACGTGAATTCCAGTAGCGCTGGACAGGTAAAAGTAATACTCACCGCTGCTGTCACAGAACACCATCACTGTCGACAGTGCAAGCAGCGAAACTTGAAAGCAGACGACAGTTTTCAGTCTGACATTCCGCATGCCTGCGTCGTCTGCTTCATGGAACCGCCAAATCTTTCTTCCTTGCACTCCACATTAATAAAAACGACGAGGAACAGTAAAATACGATCCTATTTTCACGGAACAACTAACGGCAAGTAATCACGAGCGTAAACGGCATGAAACTAAACGCGAGCTCCATAACTTTACGGCCGTACCGCGCTGCAAAATAATCAAACAAAAGTACGGATAGCAGACGACATTTTCGCATGCTCGCGCAGCGACGTCTAGCGGTTGCTACGGAAAATAAGAAAGCCAGCTTCTGATTGGCTGCTGTTGAATGAATGGCTGATATTGGGGGGAAAAGAAGCGCTTAAATACTGCTCTGTATTGACCCAACGGTGATGTCAAATGTATGGGAAGGCAAGGTAAAAGGAATAACTGGAAAGAGAAGCCATTCGGGAAGATAGGCTTTTGTGCGGCGCAAATCAATGGGTGATGGAAACGTTTCATGAACGTGCTCTTTCGAAACGAACGTGGTGCTTTCGAAAAGCTTTCTTTTTAGTTATCATCCCTGAGACATCGGCCAAGAGCTGAGCAGTGAGCGGCTCATTTGCATACGCTCATTATTTAAATAAAAGTACTAACTTTTAAATTGTACTTCGGACGCTTTCGGAACCTCTGATTTACCGATCGGGACATTCACCGAAAACTATATTCCAGGAAGAAACCCACGTCGACAGTTAGTGGTCTTTTCGAGTAGCTAATTGGTTTCTGTTTACATACTTTCACTCAGCTGTTCGGCTGCCAATTAGGTGTTCATCCGCCTGTTTCACACGCGGGGGTGACGGAAGACAGGCAGAAGAGACGCTTCCTGTCTGTTCTATACCTTCCGTCACCCCCCCCCCCCCCCCGTGTGAAACAGGCGGATTTGGGTATCCCAAATAAATAAGGGGTCGTCATGCTCAGGACCCAAACAGCGTTTTGAGCGATGCACAGTGACGACCCCTCTTTTTTTTTTTTTTTAGGTCCCCATAACACTTGAGCACCCAATTCTAAAACTGCATAATAGCGCTGTCAAAGCGAGAATACGGACGGACGTTAAAAAGTCCCTGTCGTGTCATGCCTCCTTGTGCTCGGAACCACGATGCAAACCCTGGAATACCAAGCCGGCTCTTTTCCTGGTTAACCTTTCCTTTTTCTATTTCTTTTTTTTATATAAACATATTCCCCTCCCCGTCTTCAATCAAGTTTATAGGGAATGATTTATAAACTTAATTTTAGCCTCATTTACTTATCATCTACATTTCATTTTAAATGACCACTATAGTTTCGAGTAAGGATGGTGGGTAACGTCACAGAGGTGGATAACGTCATGACTGACGCACCGGGGGATGTGTGTCCTGGGCCGTCTTCAGCACCGCTCTACAAACACCTCAGGAAGTGAGTGAGTGATGTGACGTCACTGAGCGTCAAGTAGCGCCGCACCGTGGTCGTAGCAAGCGAATTTTGTGTAGGAAAATGAGACAGCAAGCGTTGGAAGCATGACATCGGAGCGATATCCTTCTTGCAGTAAACAATGTAGTACGAAATATCATCCGACTTTTTTTAGTCGGATAGTTAGTTTTCGCTTAGTAGGTAAAGTACTAATAAAGAACGGGCAACCGATGAAAAGTTTTGTTCGTGTCATCGCCGCGAAGTAACGGTGGCTATAAGCAGCGTGCAGACGTGGACAGTTGGAGAGAGGACAGCAGGAAGGAGTGGGGGGGGGAGATTAGTATGCGTCCTGGGCCGACTTCAAGTCTGCTGCAGGGAAAGCCTGGGAAAACCTCAGACAGCACATAGCCGGTGCCGGGGCTGACGAAAAGGAATCGGCAAAGCATCACCAGCAGATTTGCACGTCCGTGTGTTAATGTGAGATGAGCATTGAGGATGAGCGCGAGAAAGAAGGTGACCCGAGTGAATGCGCGTGTCCGGTGTCTTGATCTATAGACTTCAGTATGTTCAAGAGAGCGCGATTTCAGCGTGGCACAATTTTAGTACACACTTCACTGACAATCAAAGAGGTGTGCGGGTTCGACTCACTGCCCTTGCTCATTTTTCGTCTACTGCAGTTTTCGTCTACTGCTATCCCAGTGCTCTTTGCGCACGCATTGCATCCTGGGAGCTTGCTGAGCGGGGGAACGAAGAATAATCCTTCACATTTCGCTTTCGCTGACCTTGACACGTCGTGGACAATGGACCGGTAGTGGAGAAATCGGAACAGTTTGGAGGCCACCCGTTTCTTTCGTATTAGTAAACTCCCACAGTTCAAAGCGTCGCTAAGCACTCTGGGGTTTTCTGATCTCGTCTCGAACAAAATTATTCCGTTAGTTTATCGCGAGGAATTTGGTCACTTAACATTCCTCCAGTGCCCCCAGGGTGGTTGTTATCACGCTCGAATATGAGGCAGAATTTTTTTTCCAGTTGTTGTTATTAAGTTTGACGTGAGTTGTACTACGTCCGTTTGCAGGTATACTTCCAGGGTTGCCGGGTGCGTACCGAGCAGAAAACGCCACGAGCCTGGGTCGACCACTACTGCGAGTTCTCAGTGGTAGTTGTTATAATTAGCAGTTATGTCGAAGAGACATACAATGCCGAATTACTACATACAGGCAGACATAGATCTGGAGGGTGCTTGTAACAAATAAATGCTGTAACAAATGTGACCAACTTAAAACTTTTAAAAGCGATAAAACCCCAGTGCAGGGGACACGGACGGACGAAACACAGACGAAGCACTGTCTGTCCGTGTCCGCTGCACTGGGGTTTTATCGCCTTTAGAATGTACCACCAAACAGTCCGGTTTTTATCGCTTTTTGAAGCTTTATATGGGGAACTGTACGGTGAACCGAAAGGGACCACCAGATGGCGCAGCCACCGAACTTTCCACTGAACGGACCATTGCTACGTGTCGTGTGTCTTGGTGTGTCCCGTTTTGTCGTTTTTTTTTCCTAGTTTTTTTCTCTCTCTGTGGCAACTTGTCGCTCGTCTTGGCAAGCAGACCGCTCTCTCTTTCTGACCTTATGTCTTTCTTTTTTTTTTTTTTTCGATAAATGATGCACCCTTGTGGTGATTTCTAGTGAAAAATATATACTTACCTGAATGAAAAAAAATGTAACTTCGTTAAAAACTCTCGATATGCTGATAAATGGACCATTTCCGACAACGCGTATGCGCATGCCCAGCCCTTGAGTCTGCCATTTTTGAGCGGAAAACATCGCCATGGACCTACGTGCGGCCGGGCGACTGTCAGGTTCATTGTGGGGAGATAATCGGTTTCAAGGTTACGCGGACGTTTGAGGTCTGGTAATGAGTACAATGCGCTTTCACTCTTTCCGCATTCTTCTTCCAATCTTCTCTGGCTACTTTCCCACGCAACGTACGAGCCAGTTCGAAAAGCGTCACCATTATTGTAGGGAAAGACACGATGTTCGACATTCCGCCGCCAGGGGCGACGCGAATATGGAAAAGGTCCATTTTGGACTGGAAAGGCACATCCGTCGGACGGCCACTGGATGTCCGCCCTTTATAATGCACCGAAGGATAAAACTCCAGTCCCAACAGTCAAAAAAATGAAGAGCTTTTTATTGCACAAATAAACTACTTTTACAAATGCTTCTTATGCCCCCCCCCCCCCCCCATATCGCTCTCAACAATAACTTTTTTTTCTTCCAAAATGTACAAAAATGTGCGTTATCATCCGGAAGAAAAGCACCAAAGAATAGAACATTGCTCAACATTCTGACGAAATAATTTACAGGGTGTCGAGAGATATGATCTGCAGTTGTTGACACCGACCATATATGATTGACTTAGGCGAGAAATCGGAACAGTTTGGAGGCCACCCGTTTCTTTCGTACTAGTAAACTCCCATAGTTCAAAGCGACGCTAAGCACTCTGGGATTTTCTGAATTCGTCTATTCCAAGAGAGACTCATCGCCTCCTAGCACAATCAGGAAGGATCTAGTCTTCAAACGAATGGATGGATGGATGCTGGAGCCCTTTTTTTCTTTTTTCTTCTTCGTCTTTGTTAGGGGTTCACGTGTCAACCATGGTTGGCGCTGCAGTGTAACACTCTCAACCGCCGTTGAGTTCAACTGTGGTCGACTCAACCGTGGTTGAGAGCGCTGTGTAACTATATAGGGTATTAGGCCCGGTTTCACCAACGCCGGTTAACTTTGAACCGTGATTAAGGGTTGCTAAAACCTGAACCCAACACTCAACGCTTTTTTTACAAACTTTAGTTTGCGACGTGATGAATGTTTCAATGACACAAACTCCCTTTATATAGTGAAGCAGAAGCGAGCGTCAAATTCAAGCTAAGTGACCGTCGATCTCGGTTCAGATGTTAATCGGCGCTGGTAAAACCGGGCCTTAGTATAAGTCTAGTTATGGGTGGTTTTAGGGAGGGTTTTAGGGAGGGTTTTAGGGTATAGGCTTGCGTGCATCTAGCAAGTTGCACGACTTCAACAGGTATATTCTACAGAAGACTCCATTTCGGGGGGTACGATCTGGAACAGTGTTTCAGAAGCACGGTTACCTGAACTTTCAGGAAACCTGAAGCCTGTGAAGTTAAAACAGGGGTGTTTCAACCCTTAAACGTGCCGAAAGGTATAAAAAATTACTGCGCAGTCCCATTATGGGGTTGCCAGTCCTACCCGAAATACAATCACCCGAATTAACGCAGTTAATGAAACGAAACTTTCCGTGACTCTTGCACAGGGACAGTCAAGAACACTCACAAGAACATACTCAACTCAAGGACAGTTCTGCGCAGAAACAACTGCGAATTTTATCTCCGAACATATTTCATAGTCAGCAATATACAAGAGCAAAATTTTTACCTTTATTGCGTGCCTATAAATGCAAGTATATATCACAATGAAGAAAACCGTAAGCAACATTGAAAATTGTGCTCGTGTAAAGAGGGTGTCTTCCGCTACTTCCTTTTTTGTATAAGGTGGAGCTAACTTTGAATAAAGTTCAAGCACACAGTCCCACTTACTATATCGACTAAATAACTTTGGATCAACTATGGTCTACACTATTTACACAGTCCTTTGTGCGTGCGAAACTATCTCGTGTCCAACAATATTCCTAGAACCTACGTGACTGCCGTATAGCACTAAAAACCGAACTACCACGGTGTGACTGTTGTAGCTATTGTCACTCACTACTGCACACGAAAGAAAGAAAAAAAAAGTGCGTAAAATAGATGATGTTTTGCCTGTACAACAAAATAAAGTAGAGGTTACAAAATGTACAACAAAAAATCACATGCAGGCTGTGAAAAAAAAATGTGACACAGTTCTGCCACAATTGTTGGACACCATCCCGATTGGCTGAAAAGTCATGACGTGTGGCGATGGGGTTGCATGATGGCTCCAAAGGCAACCAATCATCGTTTGGGACGGCATCAGAAAAGATGGAGGAGTCTTTATATGACCTAAGCGTCTGCAGTTAGGGTCTAACGCATCCAGAGTATTGCTTCACATACATTCGACAGGATAATAGTCACAATATACAGGGTGTTACCCTATAAAAGTCTACCCGTGCCGCCATGCCGTATTCGCCAATTACTCAATGCAGGTGGCAAATTGTGCGATCTTTATATAAAGCTCATAATGACATTTAATCTTGGTAAATTTCAAAGTGATTGAGTGCCGCAGCACGAAGTTATAACTCAAAACGTGCAATTCCCACAGTCAAAACAAACAAGATGGCGGCGCTGAGAAGGGCACTTGACATGCTGCTTCCCACACGACAACGTGTCGCATATCCTGTCAGGTGGATGGAACTGCAGTTTTCATTTCGCTTTCGTGTAACTGTCGTATTTTGCTCAGAAGTAAGCAACGTGAGGAACGAAAAATGACTACGCATACTCAGCAGACGACACCCAAAACAGATGTCGTCTGCTAACTGAGAGGCGCCATCTTGGCTGTTTTGACTACGGGAACCTCACGTTTTGTGCTATAACTTCGCTTTACGGTGCTCAATCACTTCGATATTTACCATGATGAAATGTCCTTATGAGTTTTATACGTAGGTAACATATTGTACCGCCCGCATTGAGTAATTGGCGAGCACGGCATGCCGGCGCGGGTAGACTTTTATAGGGTAACACCCTGTACAACTTTCTATGGCAGCTATATCGATACTCTAATAGTGTACGTTCTATCTACAAATATACTCTAAAAATTTCTTCTCCACAAACGCCGTCTGGCGGAGCGCAGCGCGGACTTTGAAAAACGAAACAGCTAGCGTCCTGGGATGATTCGTGATGAGGCATCGCGCAAGGGCATTCTACGTGGGCAATGAAACACTCATTAGCAGAAGATAAGGCAATAAGCTTGCTGCTATCGTCACTATATGTCGCTAACGTCGGGGCGGAATGAGATAACTTGTGCTTTGATTGCGCAACACAAGATGGCTGACACATACGTGACGTCGAACAGCGCTTGCATAACTCTTAGCAAGGCAAAAGACTAACATGATGGGGTCTTAAATGCATCAAAATGGCGACGTGTGTCGGTGATATCGATGACAATGACGATAAAAATTCGAGAATGGAACATCAGTGTACACTCATGACCACAGTTAACTGGAACAGGTTAGCTGCCCAGGCGTGCGCGTCTATTTGGGCGTGTAACATATTAAACGCGGGCGATTCCTCGATACTGCTGTACGCGTACGTGTCGTGGTACTTTTCGAAAGATCTCGAACCTCAGACTTCATCCGCGTATTTACCGTACTAAAATGCAGATCCCTGCCGCCTCGATACACACACATGTTCCGTGCATAGTTATGGATACTTAAAGTACACAACGTGTGATACAAATATACATCCGCCCAATCGCAGTCAGTCGCAGAAGTTACGTCAGTTCTCGGCTGTATCGTCCGTTCTTTGCCATGGCCCAGGAGAACTGTACGATGGGCTATAATTATACAGTGGGCTAGTTATCGTGACACACAACTTGATGGAACAATGATGATGGCCTGAAAAGTCCATGATGTCACAGGCACAAGTTGAATAACCTGCGCCTGCGGGTCATGGATCTTGCCGTACAGGTCATATAGCACATATAGTTACAGATCAAGGAATGTCTCGTGGGCTTCATTTCCTTTGGCTTCGACGGTTGTGGCCTTGCTTGGCTTCAACCAGGGCGCACGCTATCTCGTACAGCCATTTGTACTGGGTCTGGAATAAAGACACACCATTGAGAGAAGCGGTATTCTACGAGCGTGACAGTGTTTTATGGAAGTACCATAAGATTCCGCTAGCCCCGTGACCGATTCCATGTACTTGTACGGGTCCTTGTTCTCACAGAGAAGCCACCTTGGCCCTCACAATATACGCTCTGCAAGTAGGTTACGCCGCCGGACAAAGTCGCAGTCTAGGGGAATCTGGGAATTTTTTTCGTCCAATCCAATGAAAAAAAAAATGCGAATGTAGGTTGGCAACACTGGACCATGCGAACGAGGCTTAGCCCGAGACTCGTGAGACGCTTGGGTCAGGCTATCACGGCTGAGTACCTCAAAGTTCCTATAGTCTCTCGATTCCTTCAAAACGTATAGTCTCACCACTATCTAACAGTGCAGTCAGTTGAAACACAAAATGCTTGAAAGATGAAAGTCACTGAAAAGGTTAGCCAGCTGTAGGGATCGAACCCACATCTTCTGGATTGCCGGTCCAGGGCTCTACCAATTGAGCTAAGCTAACACGCCTCTCCAGCGACTTTCAGGGTGCGTCATCTGAAGGGACGACAAACCAGCCACTCACCCTCCTTTCACTCTTACATTGGACTGGCAATCCAGAAGATGTGGGTTCGATCCCTACAGCTGGCTAACCTTTTCAGTGACTTTCATCTTTCATCGTTGATTTCTTAGGCTATTTGAGGCTTTGTTTGTATCTGTCCCTTCTATGTTGTTCCAGCCTCAGAACATCAGTTTATCTCTTGTACAAAATGCTTGGCCGTACCAGATGTGGAATAAAGGTAGGTCTGTGTTCCCTCACAGTCCTCGCGGCCATAAGTATATCCACCTTGCGCTCCGCTTTCAGCTGGTCGGACAGGAAGGACGCCGCGCAGAAGAGGCCACACGCCGTGGCACCGTTACTGCAAGGACAGCATAATCTTGGAAGGTCTTCAGGCAACAATGGAGACTAACGAGAGTAAACGAAACTAACAAGCAAGACACTATAGTAGGCGTTTTCGAAGTCTTGTTCTGCCAGTGCTCCACTTTGCCCAGGAGCTTGAGCAGCAGTTCCACGGACGGAGGGGACAGTTCTCCCTTGTGCCACCCCTGTAGCTGGAACAGCTTCACGATACGGGACTTTGGAGACTGCACAGGTAAGAACGTACCGAGACTCTCAGCGCCGCCTTCTTGTAGGTGCCCTGTCCTGGACTGTCCGCCATATACGTACCTTGGCTGTGTTCTTTACTTTGAATTTTCTTAGCAAGACGCCGCTTGTAGAGTCATTAGACACGTGGTCTATCCGCAGGTGTCTATGGTGCATGCAGCCGGTCTGTGGCCAGAACTGCGGACATGACTGCGGGACATAGTTGATTTTTAGATGAAATTGTGTATGTCAGCAAGGAATCAAGAATGTGAACACCGTACGTCATCTTTTGGTTCAATGTCATTGAGCAAGACGATCGTTTGGGAGCCAGAGTCGTAAACCAGCTGCCAGAAGTCTTCGACGGTGATTAGAAGAGGGTACTGCGTGGCGATGTATTGTTTTCTCTTTGCGTATCCCTGCAATAATGTCCACATACAGTCTTAACTTCACCATTTCCGCGGTACAAAAAGAAGCAATATACGTAAGTACAGTAGTTGGTGGACGCAGCAAACGGAGTACCGTATGCTTACGTTAGCGTAAACCGCATTTATGTAGATGGATGAGGCTCCAGCGCCCAGAACCGGTCGACCAGTATCGTCTGCATGGGATATATCACGAGTTACCGAAGATAATTCGATTTTGCACTACGCCCAAGCAGCACAATGTACTGAGTCGAGTTGCAATAGGGGTGGACGGGTAGGTGTAAGGCCTTGAACAGCCTCGTGTAACTAAAGAACATTGATAAGACGCATACCGTCCACCCCTATTGCACTAGCCTTTCAGTACATTGTGCTCCTTGGGACAAGTCTTAGAGGGCTGAAATTTACCTGGTAAGATTTCGATGGATCGATTCTTGAGCCGGTTGTCAGGTGTAAGAGCGAATTTGCAGAGCTCTTGAGATAGCGGTGGGGATAGTTGCTTCAGTTTCTACGTGGGTAAAAATTACCGTTAGATAAAAGGGCCGTATGATGAGCTGGAGAAAACGCGTCAAAAGTGTCTTACATCATACTGAAGTTCGAGGTCGGTTTTCTTGCAGTCCGGTTTTTCTTGGCGAATACGATTGAAGTATGGAATGATCAGCTCCTGGTGCTTTCTGGTGGGCTCGGCAAACAGACGGTCCAATAAAGCTTCGTGAACGAATTGGTACTGTTCCTGAAAGTCACAATGAAAGCACGCGTGCGTGGACGTTGCAGAAATGTCTTCAGGAGTGGCACCCGCATCCTCATATTAGATTTACCAGAGTTTCGACAAGATTGACTCTCTGCTGGCGAAGCTTGTAGAGCAGACCCATGACGTCAACCCGTTTTTCGGCATTCGCCATCGCCAGTGCCATGTCCAAGAGGACGATCGTACCAGTACGTCCGACGCCAGCACTACAAACAGAAGTTCCGGTTCAGTCCTCTTACAACTATACTGTCGACACCAGTCTGAGCCCGCTTATAACGATGTTGTGAACATCAGTGTGTATGTTTCGCTTCAACGGAGTTGTAAACGTCGTATTCTGCCTTGCGTCAATGAAACGTGGTGCCAATTTTTTTGCTATTTTTTGGCGCAATGGCTGTGATGCGCAAAACTGGGTAGCGAGTGGTCCAGTGCTTTAGACAATGGTCTATGGTCTACTAAGATGACTTTCGGCCTACTCCCACTATTTGTGAGGTTCTACACAGTTTGTTACAGCTGAACTGCATTTGCGCAGTTAGGCAGCGCAAAAGTTCACACTGTACCACTCAGGAATGAGGCAGATACGCCGTGTCTACTCGGCATATTTCACTTTGCTAGGACTGAGTTAGGACACACATATGTTAGGACAGTGTTTATTCTGTTGGCAATGACAAAGACCAGATTTAACCGCATGTCCAAAAACTACAGGAGCTGCATTGCCCTGGTGTACTTCGTCCTATTCGACCATAAGCTGCAAAATGGTCTCAACCGAAGCAGACCACAGCAATGGCGTCTGCTTGGTTCGATGTCGTCTGCCAACAACGCACTTTTCTCGATATACAGTAGACGCTGTACTTTCGCTCACCTGCAATGCAACAAAAGCGGCGCCTTGCTAGAAGGAGCGGTAGCCTTCGCCAAGTCCAAGACTTCCATCAGAGAGAACGGGTAAGCCGGCACCCCGTGATCGGGCCAGGCCGTGAAATGAAACTGTTTCACCACCCGCTTTGCAGCTGCTCCAGACTGTAAGGAAGACACAGTGGTTCACGTGATCACGCGGCGGTCCCGTTACTTTCTATTGGCTATCCTGTTAGTGACGCATGTGACTGCACCCGAAAGGTTCCTGCTTTCCTGAACGCTTTATTGCTTTCCGGGCGTGCTGTTGAGGGGAAAGGGGGACCAGATTTCGTCTGTCCCGTGCCGATATTTACATGAAAGTAACTGCAAAGGAAACCCGCTGATGGCACCGCTGGTTCCGGGATTCGAAACCGAATCACCTGCACATCTTGTCTCGTTGGGCCGGATAACAAATAAAAGGCGAGAGAAGGAAACTTATGCACGACAACATGGCAGCGGCATAGATGTGATGTAAATGTACCTGGATATAAGAACATGACTATATCGTTTAAAGGGACGGTCGCACCCGGAAGCCCATCTATGAAACCGATACCAGTGTGTTCGGCATTAGAGTCACTAAATAGGGGCAGAGTAGCGACACTGAGCCACGCCGGCGAGCGAGCCCGCCATCTTGAGTCCGGCGAGGCTTCATTGCCTAGCAATGGGACACCAATCTCCTTCTTCGCCGAAGAACAGCGCAGTCGAGCCAGCCCGCAACCGCGGAAACAGATTTTGGAAGGAGGGGACTCAATATGGACGGCGCGTTCTTGGAAAGGGAAAACACGTGACACGATCAGCCCAATCGCAGACATCGAACGGCGGGTCCGGCGCGGAAAAGGAATGCGTACCCCTGTAATGTACCCCTATTTAGCGACTCCATTTAGCGACTCCATTTAGCGACTCCATTTAGCGACTCCATTTAGCGACTCCATTTAGCGACTCCATTTAGCGACTCCATTTAGCGACTCCATTTAGCGACTCCATTTAGCGACTCCATTTAGTGACTCCATTTAGTGACTCCATTTAGTGACTCCATTTAGTGACTCCATTTAGTGACTCCATTTAGTGACTCCATTTAGTGACTCCATTTAGTGACTCTATTTAGTGACTCTATTTAGTGACTCTATTTAGTGACTCTATTTAGTGACTCTATTCAGCATCGGCCGACAATCTACACGGCTGATTTTTTTCGTCCGAAAAGTGCTTAGATAATAACGAAACGAATTTTGAAGATCGGCGCTGCTTCTACGGCGGGAGCTCCGGCGGCGTGACGTCACAGCCTAAGTGGAGGAGTGAGAGTGCGGCGCTCAGAGGAGGAAAGGCGCCGTCCAAACGCACGGAACTCCATGAGACGACCGCACGGCGACGCGGTATTCCTTTTCTCAAGGTCGCACCCTCATTGGTTCTTATGGAGTGACGTTTTCTCTTTTTCTGAGAGAGGGAAATCCGGAACACTCTCAACATCCGGAGTCTGCTCTTGTCATGTATTCCATCAAATAGCGGTCAAGCTATGCCACTATATCACGTGGGATTTTCGATGCCTTAGCCAGTGGTCCACGAGCTTGTTTCAGTTCCATTTTTACTTCTCTCCTTTCTTCTGCATAAGTGTTAGTGACGGACATACATGGCTGTCGACGTCGGTGGGCCCTATAAAGCTTGCGCTTCAATATAAAGAAAATACACGAACCTTATGAAGTTTGAAGCTTCGAATAGTGTAGTCTACGAAGACATCCTCCGAGATGAGGGTGACCATGATGTCGCCGTACTTGCAACAGGATTCTGGCCAATAGCGTTCCACCTTGCGCTACACATTTCGAAAAAGGGGAGGTTTCAGAAATCACTTTCGTCATTTTTTTATATTGTCGGATGGAGTTGTACAAATAAGGAGATAACAAAGAGGGGACGGAATTAGTGCGGGAGATTAATGAGACAGGAACTCACAGAGACGTCGGTTATCTTGAGCGCCTTGAGAGCCAGAAGAAAGCAGAGATTAGAAAAAAGAAGAGATAAGATAAGCAAAGAAGAAGAAGAAAGATGTGCCAGTTTGAATAATAGATAGTGACATTCCTGGATCCATGCCAACCGTTTTACTGGAAGGTACTATTTTTCCAGGACAGACCTCATGGCCCGTGGGGTGAGAGGTGTCTTATCGCAGCATCTTTATCAATAACTCTTAACAGAAGGGATGCTACCTTCGTAAGGTTAGGAAACATTAATCAAGTTAATGTTAAGTTGTTGTTGTTATAAGGTTAAGCAAGGTAACAGATGTACCGAAGGGGCCACATGTGAGACCCAAGGTAAGCGGAGCCTTGCTGGGAACCATCATGCCAAGGGTACTCAAAACACATTCTTAATCCTAGTGCTTCCAACGCAGTGACCTTTTACGATAGATTGACTTCCATAGCAAAGACTAGAATAAGGCCATGGAAACACACATGTCACGTTGCAAATGTTCGTGATACCAAGAACTGGTGCATGTTTGTACCTGTGTGTGGATCTGCTCTGCTAATGAGCAACTAACAAGAGCACGCTGATAACAAAACGTCATTAATGTGGAAATGAGACTGCTACAATCATGCTTCCATATCCGGCAGAAAACATTGATGTCACGGGTAAGCTATTTGTGTGTCCATTCAAGTAGAACAGACACGCAGACGCGTGTGCTAGCTGCATCTGTTGAATAGTTGGAGGTTTCCCTGTATTGGCTATGGGCGCAACCGCTGCAGTAACAGTTAATTGGCGCACCCTAGGGCGGTTAATTCGCTTAATTAGCTTCCAGGAATTACGTCCTAATTGATGCGAACGTGTAGGAACGTGCATGTTTCGTGACATTCATGTTTTGCGATGAGGAGACAAAGAATTTAATAAGTACAGTGACGTGTGAAAATGGCATTGATGCCCCCTTGACAGATCAATGCATTTCACCCGTAATCACAGTCTCAGAATTAAACTAAAAAAAAAGGGGGGGTAAGTTGGGAAGTAATTGCAGCCTGTATAGTCCCCTATATGTTGTAATTATATGCTCCCCATTTTAGCTCCTGACCCTGAATTTTACTCACCAGCACAAAAGTCCCTAAATTTGGTACTATAAACTTTCATGCATTTAGTCCCAAACAGCCCACCAACGCTTTGACCATTTTGGACGTAATAGGAATTTGATCGTTATTGTGAAGGGGCCCATTATTTCATTCCCCACATCACCACCAGCGACGGGGTAGAGTATCGCCCCCTGGTGATGAATCTCCCCTGTTGTTGTTGTTTAGTCCTAAAAAGGACTAAAAGGTGATAATTTTCTCTCAGGGTGCAAGAAGTGCGAACTCTAATCCTGTCGTGGCATGGACGACGTCCCCGTGCGGTCACTTTGATTAGACGCCGTACCGAAGCATGCTTTCCTAACGGGTGAATAGACCTCTACCTGTTTGTAAACAAGTGACGTCATATAGTGTTCGACAGCGCCACCAATTTGGTAGAGTCGAACTACGTTCAAAGCTAGTGGCGAACAAGGTCGCGCCCGAAAGCCACGTTCTTGAGGGGATTGCGATGGTCTCTGAAAGGGACGCGATTTTCGGTCCTATACTTTTCTTTCAATAGGAGGCAGCGAACCATTTCCCATTCGTGGAACCCAGCCCTCCCCTTCCGATCTGTTTCGGTTTCGGTCTGTCTACCAATGTTATGATGACGTTTCTCGGGTAGAGGTTTATTGCACTCGAAATGTATAATTTTTATTCTACCTTTCCATCTTCGATTAAGTTTGCTGCCATGATGAACTTGGTAATTTCTTCTTGCCAAATGAGACGCCAGAAGTCAGCTACTGTCTTTTCGACGGGACCTGCGTTTCGTGAGAAGTGAGAATACAGTCTCGTAAAATTGTTGGTCAAACACTCGGCGCAGTACGAGGTTACCTTGAGTACAGATGTAGGCCTTCGGTCTGTCGTATCCCTAAAAGGGCGTTATTATTATTATTTTTTAATAGCAGCAGGGTTACGATCAATTAACATAACTTACGCTGATGTAGTTTGCATTGATGTAGTCAGAATGGGGATCATTCTTGAACGGATGCAAAATCACCCGTGTGTCATCGTCTGCAAAGAACGCGTCTCGTCAACGCACCAATCAGAGACGTGGGAAGCGGGTGTATAAGTACTTACAAGGCAGAAGGTCCGAATATCTGTTCTTATTTTTATTTTCCTGTTTTTGGCCCACCGTCCATGGTTTGAGTTGCCCAGTTTTTAGGGTCTGAAAAAAATAAATAAATAAGACACACGGACAATGTTAGTGTTTCGCGTGTTGTGGCTCGAGACTAGGTTAGTAACAGACTGTCTTCTGTTAAAGTGACACTGCGAACAAAAATTATGCTCGCGTTATTTCGTAGTGTAAATCAGGCTCGCGCAACGACTTAGTACGCAAAATACTATTGGCAACGAGGAATTGTAACAAGTAAATGGTAAGTAAGAGAGAGTCTTGGAGGCTGTATGGGTTGTGTTTGTCCTTAGATGGAGCCAGCCTCGGCTCGTATGCCTATCTATAAATGGCGTCAATACGGGCTTCTGCGAATAAAAGAAACGCAGAACTTCACAGTTTCTGGATCCTTTTCGCAACGGTGCGCGTCTCCGCTCCCCGGCCCACGTTGGAAGATCGCCAGTAGCTGCGGTGAGAAGGCGGAAATCGACCTTCGAGTTGCAACGTTGCCAGATGTGTGTCCTATATGACGAGATATTGCTAGAAATTAATTTTATGGTACTTCCGCGTCACACACACACACACACACAAAAAAAAAAGGAAAATGGGACAGTGTGAGCTGGGACACGCATAAATTCGGTACGATGCCTTTTGGCTCTTAAGGTATTCTCTTCAATTCAATTCATTTATTCCATTAAAATGAAAATGCTCAAGAGACGAAACGTATATAAGTAGTGGCACTTTAACGTCCGAGTTACTACCAGTGACGATTACGTATAGCTTTCTTCTCTTTGTTTCAAAATGTGTCGCATTTAATTGTTCCGTAACGCTTCTTCTGCTTTTTTAAACAGCGACCTCAGAGTCACACTTCCGTGAGGGAGCAACGAAACGTAATACGGGGCACAGCGTGTGAAACGAGCCGCCGCCACCGCCGGAAAAGCGCGCGCGCGCGAGCTACTTTCCGCGGCGCCTCCTGAACATCACGCGTCGGAAGAGTCCGCCCCTCCTCGTTTGCACAAAAGAAAAAAAAACGTGCAAGGAGTCTTAGAAACGCTAATATAAATCAATACAAATCAATTATTTTTCCTTTTTCGGAAGCGCGCTTCCCAACGCCCACATATTAAACGAGCGATGTAGAGAAAAATAAAGAAGCCGTTTGCGTTGAAAGCCGGGGAACTGACGCGTGCGCGCGCGCGGGCGGGCGTTCTTCGAAAGCGGACGCGTCGAAGCGAGATGGGAAACAGCTTCTACCGTTTCGTCATCACGACGAGCCGATCTTGTTCCAAGAGCGCGACCCGCACATACGATGTGAAGGGAACCAGGGGGGAAGAGCAGAAAGTTTTCGAACATATGTTGCTGTGACGTGATGCGAAAAAATCTTACTTTAGTTCGTGTGTTTTTGTGCGAGTCCCCGAAGTAAGTGCGTTGTTGGCGGTAAGAAGGTTTTGAGCGTTGCAAAGTGCTGGAAAGTGTTGAAGTAAACGAGGCTACTGTACTTGTCATAAATGACAAGTGTTGCGGGGAGAATTGGGGAGGCAAAACTAAAACAAGTTTTTCGATAAAACTGACAAAACAGGTTCTGTGTCGTGGTTGTCTCTTTGTGTATTCCCAGTCTCAGGGTTTTATGCTATGGAAGTTCATTGATTACTTCAAAACACGACGTTCGTACGCGAGGAGATTATACCGATGGCCACTAGATTACAGTAGGATTCAGTAGGATACAGTAGGATACAGTAGGATACAGTAGGATACAGTAGGTTACAGTAGGTTACAGTAGGTTACAGTAGGTTACAGTAGGTTACAGTAGGATACAGTAGGATACAGTAGGATACAGTAGGATACAGTAGGATACAGTAGGATACAGTAGGATACAGTAGGATACAGTAGGATACAGTAGGATACAGTAGGATACAGTAGGTTACAGTAGGTTACAGTAGGTTACAGTAGGTTACAGTAGGTTACAGTAGGTTACAGTAGGATTCAGTAGGATTCAGTAGGATTCAGTAGGATTCAGTAGGATTCAGTAGAATTCAGTAGAATTCAGTAGAATTCAGTAGAATTCAGTAGGATTCAGTAGAATTCAGTAGAATTCAGTAGGATTCAGTAGAATTCAGTAGGATTCAGTAGAATTCAGTAGGATTCAGTAGAATTCAGTAGGATTCAGTAGGATTCAGTAGGATACATACTCCATGTCATTAGTTATCATTTATCTGTTGTTGTTGTTGTTTTTTCTCGATATCCTGGTGTGTTTGATAAACCAAATAGTAATCTTTTCCACTCCACTCTAAATTCACGTCCTATTCCACTGACGTTCTGCAAGTTCAGCTGTAGGCAGGGGCGTATCCAAAGTAAGGGGGGGGGAACTAATGTGTAACCTATAGTGTGTGTGTTTTTTAGGGGGCAATAGCATCCCCCCCTCCCCCCTGGATCCGCAACTGCCTGTAGTGACTCAGATTCCGTGTCATTACATCCTTTTGTCGAAAGCAACCTTCAGTGCTGGGTTGTGACAAACAGAACGTGCTTCCGAATAAAACGGTCTCGTATAGGGCGTGAAAGTCACTTCCTGTCTTACCGACAACTGCTCTTGAAATCCTCCCGATTCTTTCATGGAAGCCACGTAGCGTTCGAGGTCTTCCAGAGGAACCACGTGTTGCTTCTCAGATCCAGGTGGCGCCTCGTATTTCTGTATCACCAACGTCATCTTTACCGAGCCCTCTTGCTTTACTTTCTCTGCAGACCGATAATTAGACAACTATAGAGACACACAGGGACAAGATAGGTAGATATGAATGCAGCGATTTTTCTTTTTTTTTTTTTTTTGCGTTCGGCAGGAAAGACAACGGACGGGAATACGGACCGCAACGATTGGTGCAACTACAGTGAACCCCCGATAATCTGACATACGCGCTTTACGACCATACTCTTGGGGAACAATGCTGTGAAACCTCTGCAAATCCCCCCGTTAATATGACAATTCCGCATTATGACCAACATTTTCGGGAACGACCATGGTCATAATAACGAGGGTTCACTGTATACATAGAAGCGATGTTCCAACATCTTCGTTGAGTATAACGCATTTGGACTACCGGCTGGGAAGAGATCCAAGACGCTTTAGATCTCTTACCAGTTTAGACCGAACAGAACCGCTTTAATCATGCTTTACCGTGCGCATGACGCGCAGATTTCGGCGACTAAAGGCATGTTCCGAACATATAGCGGCGCGCTAATATAGCGCTACAAAACAGCGCACAAAAACAGCGCTCACTGTTATTGGACGGCTCACACTTGCAAAGCGGCGCTAAGTGCAATAATTTAGCAGACGTTCGGTGGTTTCCGGTCTCTCTCATCATGGCACTGTAGTGAAAATACTGATTCGAGAAGCATGGGTACCGCGCGGATACTGTCAATAGAGTTTTAGCGTACCGTATACGCTATTGCCTTTGCGTGCGATGCATTAAAACTCACTAATGTTATCCGCGCTCACCTCTTTCTTCGACCGCTAATTATACCCCTGCCACAGTGACGTCACAGAGCTCGTTAAATCGCGCATCTAGAAAACTGGAAAGTATAACCGGACCAAACCGGTTCTTCCATACCGGTCTTGCTTCCATTGATGGTAAGTTTATTGCTGTTGCTCTGCTGGTTGTTGTTCTGTTCCTTGACAACCGACGTCATCTTGTACTTGCGGCTGAAATTACACACAAAGGCACAGATTGCGTTATACGCACCGAGTAAACTAAGTAGTTAAAAAAAAGACTACTATACTGAGTAGTTTAAAAGTATTTACAGCCTGTAGCTCGTCGCTTGGGTCAAAACACTCCGATTCCAGGCAGAGCTGCGTTATTGCCAGGTTTTTTCGGGTGGAGAAAAGAAAGAAAAAAACTATTTCACTTCATCTTCTATAGCTCACGTGCTCATTAATAAATGAAATGTGTCATTTAATAGTCGCACTGGATTGCACTCGTTATTTTTATTAGTTTATTATGGCCCTCCCTATGTATTTATTTATTATTTTATTTATATTTTTATGTATATTATTATTATTTATTTATTTACCTCGAGTTGACGAGCATGATACCATGGAATCTACTTATACTGCTACTACTATCTACGGGCAGGCCGGGCCCGGCACTGGAATTCTGACGACACCGAAAGCTCGGTGGCTAAAGCGCTACCAAGTACAAACTTCGATGCTAAATGGCTTCAAGGATGGGTTCATGGACAAATAGCATATACGTGACACACATCCTCCACAGACTAAAGCTTTAGGGGAGGCCGCATATCCCGGGTCTCTGCGTAGAAAACCTGACCACAGAAATCTCCTACGGTTTATACCATTGTTAGCGCTCGTTTCTGAAGCGGAACGCTTGGGTGCCATTAGGAATCAGCACGGAGAGAGTTAATGTGCGACGTTCCCATTGTCTAGAGATCAATTGTATACTTTCTCTCCATTACGAGAAAGGCCGGAGTAAAATGCGGAGTAAAATGCGGAGTAAAAAGCCAAAAGAAGGATTCGGCTCCTGGAAGGCAATATGTCTTTGGGATAAGAATGAAGCCTTCATCGAATGTGTATGACCGGTATATAGCTTCGGAGAGCCCCCCCCTTCAGATACATCCGTATTTATGGGTCCGCTATTTTCTTTTCTTTCTTTCTTTTTTTTTTTTTTTCTCACTGAGGATTTAAGTTGTCGGGGATGAACGGGTTAAGAGCGTATGACGCAAAACCGATGCGAACAGGAATTGAGAAGAAGAAAAAAAAAACTAATGGGACGGGATAGGTTGTTTCGAGTGTGTTTTTTTATTTTGCATTAGCACCGTGAAGTAACTGTGGCTATGAGGGCCTTACAGAAGTGGACAGATTGAGAGAGGAAAGCAGGAAGGAGTGGGGGTCAGGAGGGAGGTCACTGTGCGTCCTAGGCTGACTAAAGGGGGAACTGTGGTGACATTTGTCTGGAAGATCTGCTGCCGGAAAACCCAGGGAAAACCTCAGACAGCGCAGCCTGCTGGTGGGATTCGAACCCACAACCCTCCAGTCTTCAGCAAGACCTTGGTTACATCAACGATTTTTTACTTTAGTTACTTTACCTTACGTTACTTTGGTATCTATCCCTCGAATGCCAAGAAGGAATTTGGTGATTTGATCTTTTTACGCTTTTTGTGACGGTTTACCGTGCCCCGCTCGATAAGCGATCCGAAGACACTGTTTTATTTATTTATTTATCCAGTAATACTGTTAGCCCTACAGTATCGTTACCGGAGTGAAAAAAAAAAAAAGAATATAACACACAAACGAATACTGTTGCAAATGAGATATAATGAACATAACGTTATGTAATGTTATCAAGAAAACAATGTAGGTTATCTGAGTATACAAGTTTAGGAGGAAGATAATTACATTTCTGGCATATGTAAGGAAAAAAAATGAGTGCTCGTATTTTTTGTTGGACAGGGTTGAAGTTTGATGGTTCTGCTGTTATATTATTCGGTTATAATCAGTTATTATGCGGTCATATTCCTTCGAAGTGGGTTGGCATCACGTAGCTGATTTTTGACTTGACAGCTTCCTTTTCCGTATAGTTTCCGTAGAATTCTTCGCACCCACTTAAACACCCTAACCGCCTACCCAAGCAGCACAACATCTTGGTTCAATATTGGATCAATATTGGCAATACCGGTACAAGATTGATCCAAAGATTGGTCCAAAGATGTTGTGCTGCTTGGGTACTTTCATTTTTTACTGCCAAATTTTTTAGGTCACGTTTTGACTGTTGGTACAATTTATGATCTTTAATCGTTTCAGTTTTTATGATCATATTTTTATAATCGGCAATAATTGCTTCGCCCCATTTTTTTTTCTTTTTTACACAGGGTGTGGGTGGTGGTGATGGTGAAAGGATTCGCCGTTGTCGGCCTCACATTTGTGGGCAACGTCACGACTCACGCCCTGGGAAATATGTGTGTCCTGGGCCGACTTCTACGGGAACTGTGCCGACATATGTCTGAAAGCGTAATGGAGGATGTAATTTCTGCATCGCGAGTATGCGTTCAATAGGAAGTGAGGCGTAACCCTTATGACCTCCACTTTCTCTTCCTCGTAGTGGGGTGTCGACAGGCATTTCTGTAGATCTTTCATTCGTAACTGTATCGGAAACAGGTACATATAAAAGAGGGGCGCATACCCTGATAATTTTTTTTTCTCTCAGAGTCACGTGACCCTCTCAATCACTGTCTATAAATACTTGTAGAAACGTTCTGTCTCCTCCCCGCATCTCGATCTCTTCCTGGTTGTTCCATGTAACTAAATATCGTTTTTCTCCGCAACATTCCAAAGGGTGGGTAACATACTTATACGAACGTGCCTCGAGGGTACATCACACGGAATCGGAACAGGAACGAGAAAAAAAAGAAAAAGCAATAGAAACGATATATCGCTATCTCGACCATATAAATCGGCAACACTAAAATGAAAAAGACGAACAAAAAAATGCATAAAGCGACGACGAACGCGGAAATTTGCCACCGAATTTCTCGCTCCCTACTCCAGGGCACGCTGGCCAGTGAGATGAAATGATCCAAGTATAGTTCAAGATCTTACACCAGGGGGTGTAAGCTTCGCAACCGTCGTACGCGTGTAACTCCTGAGTAAAAGAAAAAAAAAAGAAACGGAATTCTCGTAGCTGTCGTAGGCCACATTATGTCCCAGGTCCCGCTCTGGCCAAGGGAGTCGAGGGAACACGTCTTCACACTTGGAGCTTCGAGAACAGACTCTCTTATTTCACGTCTATATGTACAGTAAACGGAAATCTAGGCATAGGATTACGTGAATTACCTGATTATGCTGTGTTGGGCACGTACGGACCACCCTGCCAGAGAGAAGAACCTTGACCCGTGGTACCACCTTGCAAGTTATGGTTAGGGCCTGACTTTTTAGGGTTAAACCCGTATCCGCCCGATATTTACCCCCCGAACGAAATCTGTAAAATTCGGGTTTAACCCGAATCTACCCGAAAACATCCGGGTCGTGTGGCACACTCGTAAGCGTGCATTAAAATAAAGTTTGATAACATTGCTAAACATTAGTTCCATGATACGACAAATTTTTATTAAACAAAAAAAAATCACCCGGATACACCCGAATTTCTGACGACAGAATATGCCGTAACGGGATTTAACCCGAATACACCCGAATTTTCGAATGAAAAATATCACCCGATATTTACCCCCCGAATTTGGCCAAAAATAAAACCCGAAAAAGTCAGGCCCTAGTTATGGTCTACATCACAAGGAGGGCAAACGCACACGCTAGCCGCGTTTATATCTCACGTGTCGGAGAGCAGCTGGTACGTATGACGTAAAGTTCCGACAGTGCGCTGTGTAAAATCCACAGCGAGACAGACGATCAATGAGTGGAGGTAATAGAAAATGTGTTTGTTACACTGGCTATCATCTATGACTCCTCGCCGCTAGAGTGTCTGCACAGTCACTCGGGATTAGGGTGCCTGAATAGGGAGCTAGTGTTCAGGCACCCTACTCGGAATGCTAGGATGGGATCCACAACGGAGAGCTCTTTTAGCACGGAGGGCAGCGGATAGGGTGGAAACACAGGATAGCCCTGTAGTTAGAAAGCGTCTACATGGACCTGTTATTGCACTGAAGTTTCGCCTGGTGACCGCAGCGCCAGCTAACTGCCCTCATCTAGTGCAGAGCGTCCTTACTAGACGGTCGTGTCCGGCATGCTCTCCCTGCCGTACCGCCGCACCGGGAAAGTCTTCTCTCTTGTGGATATCCTTGGACCACGATTTTTTCAGAGCCGCAGTGTAGGCGCGATACATACCTGTGTACGGGAAAGCATCCCGTTACACGACCACAAATGGCGCTGCAGAATACGGTTAGGAGCGCACCCAGACGTCGTGAAACAGGCCCATGGAGAAGTCAAAATTGGTAATGTCTATAGTGGCAGGCGGCGGGCAACCCTTGTGCCTCACAGAAAGGAGCGCTCGCCAAGTGATCTTTCGGTACGGTGTCCATGGGCTACATGATGTCTACTAAGGAAGGGTTTGCTGACCCCAGATCGGAGTGCTTCGAGAAGTTCATGCTGCTCTCGCGAGAATAGAGCGAGGCGCATGAGGGTCGCACACCTGGAGCCGTTGACGGGTTTCTTTTCTAGACCTCGGGTCTCGGTGCGGGAGATACGAATGACACATTAAAAGCGAATTGTCCTTAGAGAAGTCGGTAGTGGATGTAAAGGGGGCGGTGTGCTGCGTACGTGCCGTCTGCTGTTGGCTCGTATAGGTGAAATTTCCAGACGTGGTTTCATGTGACCTGTCGACGCACCTACATGAGCTTGGAGGAGCCATGAATGTTGGCGTGGCTCGATCTACTTGCGACGCAGTCAACCGTTTCCCCGTATGCACTTGTGGAAGGGTTCTGCTGCTTGGGTACTTTCATTTTTTACTGCTAATTTTTTCTGTAGCGCGATGGAAATGAGCACTAGTCAACGCATTTGAGTCCGAACTGAGCCCGATAAGAGGTATTCTTCGCACCTCGTAGTCACGTGAAATGCGATCCGTGGCTGCTTTGGACACACACACACATAAATGGGATGATGATGTGGTGGGTCAGGTGTGGTGGGACTTGCGCTTGTGGAAGGGATGAGAAAGTGATAGTGATGTAAAAGGTGTCTTATTAGAGTTCGTCCATTAGTTCAGTGCTGGAGAGGAACACAGCAACAGCTCGTAGGCCTTGCATCAGATGTGAGGGGTCCGACCATGGCCCGAGAATTTTGACTATGTCGAACTGGCGTTGATCGACGCGTTGGAGGCTGCTTTGGAGCCGATAAGGGATTACTGGCTTTCTTAGAAAGTACAGCCTGAGAGATGGCAGATAGCTCTGCCTCCGTTGAGGAGAGAACACCGGCAATGCACTCTGCCCAGGTGAAGCCGCGGAACGTAGTGGGCAATCGCGTTCGTCCGCCTGGGTTTCCCTGCACCTGTACCAGGGTGCGAGCCTGGTGCGAGCCACGCAGTCTACAACGGCGGATTCCTTAATGGATGCAGCGAAGTTGAGTGACAGTTTATGTCTGTAATGCTTCAGCTCTGCCTAATGCTCTGGGGCGTCCTGTGGGGGAGCACGGCAGGTCTGAGGAATTGGCTGTCAAAGATTAGCAATGTGACTGTAGGTCGATACTGTGCGCGGTTCTTTGATTGCGAAAGAGGGGCTTCTCCTGTTGTCTCATGCAGCTGCGCTATTTTGTAGAATACCTTGTTGAGTGGCAACAAGTTGTTGAGGAAGAGAGAAGTCTTCAGCGTGAGACGGCGTCGAAAGGCATCGTTTGCCCTTGAGGTGTGCCCTCACTATGCCGATCAGCATAGTGATCAGCATAGTGAGGTGCAAACGATGCCTTTGGCTACAGACGTGAACAAATGGAGAGAGGACAGTACCAAGGAGTGGGGGACAGGGGGGGGTTAGTGTGCGTCCTGGGCCGACTTCAGGGGGGAAACGTGCCGACATTCGTTTGGAAAGTCTTCGGAAAACCCAGGGAAAACCTCAGACAGCACAGCCGGTGACAGGATTCGAACCCAGCACCTCGAAGTCCTCAGCACGACGTTGGCTACCACCAACGAGCGGACACCTTAGCTCACTCAGCCATGCCCGCTTGTGCAATACTTTGGATATGCAGCATATCGGAGGTATATGGCCGTTCCCTTGGTTGAGCGCGCCATAAAGCAGTCGATAACAATGGAAATTTCATGGGGGCTTCCAGGGACGTTGCTGAAGCCAATGCTCTCCTTCTCGAATTCGCCGAAAAAAACAGATGAGACCTCCACATTTCACGACGCGCTCACGCAGAAGGATATAAACTGCCGTACTACGCACACACTGCACGAGAGCATTCGCTCCGAAGATTTTCCATCATCCATTCGGATGGGATCTTCGGACCATTTCGGCCGACCCGCTACGCGCGTCCCAACGAACACCCTCGCGGACAACGACCTTTTCCATTGTTGTGCGCCCTGAGAAAGTGTACGCTTAACGACCCTGCGCAGACGATATGCGCAGTGGACGAAAAAGGGGGGCACAAACGGACCGGTTACCCGGCGCATTCTGGAACAACCCGAATGGTGCAAGACACTTTGGAAAGTTTAGCCTCTTTTTATTTTTCGGCATATTAATTGGCAAGTCGAGAAACGCGGCGTGGAATTATATGCGCGAAAGGTATCCTGAATACTAAGCAGAAACCGAAACTGGGTTGGGGTCAGGCGGTGGAGGAAAGGAGTAAAAGTGAAGGTTGGTGCAGTGGATGGCTGTATTTATGTATGGATCTACATTTTTAAAAAAGGAAATGATGTTATTAAGATGCGGAGAAACCAGTCATACGTCCCAATTGAGAGGAGGACGCAGTTGACGAGATTGGGACTGAGAGGTGGCGCTGAAGCGTTCCTAGGGTGCCTCAATACTAAGTAGTATTGAGGCGCTAATATTGAAACACCCTAAGCTTTCCCATAAGGGTACCAGCTAGGGATAAGACGCATTAACTGATTAACGCATTAACTGCAGGCTGACACGAAAGATATGAAACTGAATCACTTGAACTCTGAACCACGTTTACACATAAAAGATGCGCTTTGCGATAAGGATCTATAATATTTCCATACCCGTTATCTCTATTCATATTTCGCTGTATACTACCATCATAGTAATCTTTTTTTTATTCTGTGTTAGCGCCGCGAAGCAACTGTAGCCATGAGCGGCGTACAGACGTGGATTGATGGAGAGAGGACAGCAGGAAGGAGTGCGGGACAAGGGGGATAGTGTGCGTCCTGGGTAGACTTCAGGGGAATCTGTGCCGACATTCCAGACTTCATACATTCGTTCGAAAAGTCTGCCGGAAACCTCATATCATCGTTATCATTCTATAATACTGTGCTTCGTTCATTCTATAATACTGTGCGTACAGTCGTGGGCAGGTGAAAGAAAATAAAAAGAAGAAAAGAGAAAGGATGCAAGACGGACGAATTAGTAATCGTCCTGGGCCTACTTCAATGGGAACCGTGAAAACAGCTACCCGGAATGCCCCCTGGAAAGTCCAGAGAATACAGCCTCAGGGGTTACTAGAATTGGAAGCCTTCCTGTCTTGACCTCGGAGATGACGATGTACCATCTACCATGCACTCAGCCACATCGATATCGACGCATTCTGGGTACAAAGAGTCGGCCGTTACTGAACACACACACACAATTTACGTATATGGAAACCACGACGATGTCGCATTTCAAATGGCTTGGATGACAACGTGTCATAAAATAAAACTAAGCAACAAACCTCAAATAGGGGGCGTTGCAGTCAGGCTTCCCATAATACCACTCCAACACCCCTCCACACGTCCAGGTACTATACAGATGAGGTATCCGAAAAATTACTCGCAATATGGACCCGGTCACTGCCCCTGTAATCAGCCGCACGAACCCTGTACATGGACCAGGTATACGCACGAGACATGGAACCCGTACACTATGGCATGAATACAAATGCAATTACCTCCCAGGAACATGTCGGCCACTCGCATGCTTGATTATGTTCCGACTATATGTATGGATGCAATCACGCGCTTATAATGCCGCTGCTTTCAGCGGGAACACAATCGATGTTGGAAACCTTGGGCGCGTGGTTGCGATCGAAGCGTACACCCTGGAAACGATAGTTGTCGTGTTTGTGCTTAAAACGAATCGAATAAGACCTACTTATCGATTAACCTTGGGAATTAATGGGCGGGGAAGAGAGACAGAAAAGCAGGACGGCTTCGCTCGATAGCTTATCAGGCTTTTCTTCACATCGCATTAAAGTGTTAATATCTGCCTGATATTTTATTTTATTAATATGAAGGCTAGTGTGGTGACGCATAGGTTTATAGAAACGCAAGGAAGAAAACAAATTAACGAGTAATTGATAGTGATGATGATGATGGTGGTGCGAACGAGTGATTGGAGAGAGAGGCAAGACGTCGAATTAGCGTATTGCGAATTAACCCATTTTGAATTTTGGCAAAACGCTTTCTTCTGGCACAACAATATCGATAAATCAAAACATTAAAATACAATAGCTCTGCGACAACACGTAAATAAATTAGTACAGATCAGTTAGTTAACGAATTTTCACGTTAATTTGCGATATCGGTATACGGTTGCCAACATCTGTCGGGGCACTGAAAATATAAGCGATGCACACGCAACGAGTAGGTTTGTTCATACACCTTGTTAATACGAATTTGTTAGCATAATGTACGGTTTATTCAATATTGATTTAAAAGCAATCAATCGCGTTCGTACGTTCCTTCTTTATTGTTTTTCACAAGCATCACTTCTCCTTGATAAATATCTTGTATATGAATGAGTAATTTGGTTAATTTGTTTGTTAACAGGAGGTTTAGGTTAATTCGAACATCTATCGGAAAGTGCGGGCCGTAGCGATCACACGTGAGTACATTTGCTTACATTGAAACTCGTTCTGCAGGCCCTGGGATACCGTTCTATTAGATTATGAGGAAGACAAAGCTGGAGATCTATATGGGTCTGCGCTGACAACTTTGCAGCTTCGATTACCTGTTAAATACGTATCGTCAAGCGCAACGTAACGTTGACCACTCTGGCGGCGATAGAGAAGTTAGGTCCGGGAAATAAGGACTGCGAAATGACGTCATTGCGACATCGGGGATGACCCACTGAGGAATTTGCTGCCGGCAAGATATAACTTCAGTCTACCGTATCAGAAACAGGCACCAGGAATATAACAGTTGAAATTATTATTTTCTCGATGTACATGCGGTTTAGTTTATTGACGGTACTTTTCATCGCAATTTATGAATTAAAATTATCAAAGTGTCATACGACCCCTTTCACTTGGATTGGCTCCTGTCATAAATGTCAATCCACAGTACACAGCGGCGTGGACGCTGCACCCTTTCTCCTGGTGGTGACTCCACTGAGGTTATGCTAAAGAATGGAAAGTACCGGGTTCGAATCCCACATCCAAGTATGCTGCGCTTGCAGCAAAAGAACTTCGGCACGGTCGTCCTTGACCATGAAGAGCAAAGTGACCAGCATAGTATATATTATTATCAGATTGACTAATGCTAGTTCATAAGTGTCCACACCCGGGCTTCCTGGTAATGCATTATGAAAACGATAACAATAGTTCAGTGCACAGTCAGACACACACCTACACAGCGCTGCACTTCCAACAACTGATTTTTTTTTTAAAGCTTGTAGCAAAGCTACCGGTCACACATAAGCTAGGAAGAGTATTGCCCGAGTAACAAGAAATATAGTTCATAAGTGGCCACATCCGGGCTTGTTGGTAATGCATTATAAAAGCGATAAAAAATAGCCCAGTGCAAACGTAACACCACACAATAAATCTGTTGTTGAAAGTGCAGTGGCAATGCTCTGTGTATGTGTGTGTCTGACTGTGCCCCTGCGTGATTTTAAGATTTTCACTGAACTATTTTTATCGCTTTTATAATCGACTAATGCTGCTGCGAATGCTACGTATCTATTATTAGGGCCTGACTTTTTCGGGTTTTATTTTTGGCCAAATTCGGGGGTAAAAATCGGGTGATATTTTTCATTTGAAAATTCGGGTGTATTCGGGTTAAATCCCGTTACGGCATATTCTGTCGTCAGGAATTCGGGTGCATTCGGGTGATTTTTATTTGTTTAATAAAAATTTGTCTTAACATGGAGCTAACGTTTAGCAATGTTATCAAACTTTATTTTAATGCACGCTTACGAGTGTGCCACGCGACCCGGATGTTTTCGGGTAGATTCGGGTTAAACCCGAATTTTACAGATTTCGTTCGGGGGGTAAATATCGGGCGGATACGGGTTTAACCCTAAAAAGTCAGGCCCTATCTATTATGCATGCCCTGCCGAGCCGAGAAAAGACACTACGCAGTAGCGACATATTATCAGTTTTTCCACTGCCACCACCAGGTCAGTAATTAACCTTCTCCGGAAACGAATCTGCACAGATCGATTCCGCAATCGATTTCCGCGCTCAGAAAAGAAATCACGCTTCTACCGTTTCTGTTTCCCCCCCCCCCCCCCCCCCAAAGGACATCATATCACGTGACCTCACACGGCAATTACTCCACCGCTAACGAGGCCTGACCAAGGATCGAGCAGACGACTCCCCTGCTTCCTTGGAAGGCATAGAAAGCGCGATTCTATCCACGCAGCGGCATATAGGAACTGGATGGGGGTCATCTTTTAAAACGACTGCAGGTCACACGAGGTGGCGTGTAAGTCCGCGACCGGTCAATCGTGAATGCTCCATCATGTGTGGTGGCCGCCGTCTCTCTTTTCTCTGCTTCGAGTCGCTTTCGGGTCGTTAAAGATGACCCACGTGGCCGTCGCGGATCGTTGTGCACAAAGCGCTCTGGCGGTTATTTGTTATTGTTTCACTGACCCTCGAGTGGGAAATAATGCAAAAATAATCGATAATACGGCGCACGTGCGAGGTGCTATGCCATGCGCCAATGACGGTGCCGTACAAGAAATGGCGCAGTTTTTCTCTGCAAGAAGTGGGAATGGGTGGACGTCGAGTAAATCTCTCATTCTCTCTCTCTCTTTTTTTTTCTTCTGCCTGGAGGATTTTCAAACGTGAACTGAGACCTCAGCACACCGCATCTTCCACCCTGCAGTTCAAACTGCCACACCTCTCTATATTCTCTCTATCTATCTCTCCACTTCTCCTTTCGCTCTCCAATCCTGATCGCGCTCCTAGCGAAGCATTCGAGAGCCTTTTTTTTCTCACAACTGAAAGTAAACGAAATGTCTGAAATAACTCAAAGCTCATCGGCATCGTAGAAGACGCACGATACGGGTGCGCGCCTGTCAGCAACCACACGCTGCCAGCAGCACGCGCAATGGCTCCTCTCATTATTTTTACGGCTCACATTTATGTACATATATACGATTATCATTTTATCTCTCCCCCTCTAGAAGACACTTGGCGTTCCGACATCGTCGTAAAAGAAGGCTCTCTCAATGCCACGTGCTTCCATAAATTAGCGGCGGAGGATCGAGCCATACCGGCTGCGTATGCGCGTAAGTGAGAGAGAGAGAATAAGGACCAACAAGTGAGAGCGGAATGGAAACGCGGGATTCGCCTTCGGCAACCATCTTTGGGCGACGAGGTCGCGGGAAAGTTGAGCAACGTCGCGATTGAATTCGGTCCTGGTGAGAAAAACAAGCGAAAGACAGACCTCAGTGACGTAGTATCGAGAATACGTCACGTATGGTTTCTGTAGGATATCAGTTAGGTTAGAGAAGGGTATAGGCTTCGAGGATAAATGGCGAAGTTTGCACTGACCGGAGCTAGTAATGTTCACCGGATTATAGAATTAGGTAAATAATGGCAAAAAGTTGTCAATTAGTGTAGCAAGAATAAGACAAGGGCTGTACCAGCAAAATAATGCGTTCGTAAATAGCGTATAAGGTACTTATAAATAAGGGGGTGACTTTTTCGGGTTAAACGTCTTTCTCAGATTCGGGGGGTAAAAATCGGGCGCTATTTTTAAATCTGTTTTTCGGGGAGAAATCGGGCGATAATTGTTGCTTCGGGTGTTTTTGTTTCTGCTCTTGTCTATTAGGTCCTTTCCTAATATCTCTCTTTTTCTTCTTTTTTTCTTTTTGTTTCTGTTTGCGGGATCGTGACCTTCCAGCGGTAATCCCCGAAGGCATAGACACAGTGTTGACACACATGGGTGTATTGCTGGGAACGTAAGTGACCCATTCTTGCATGTGTTACACGTGGCGACCTTTGTTCGTCTTCAGTGGAAACGCCAATTGAGGATTTCATAATGACTGGAATTCGGGGAGAAATCGGGTATAACCCGAATTGCTCGGAGGTCAGTTCGGGGGAGGGGGAATAACCGGGCGGAATCGGGTTTAATCCGAAAAAGTCACTTCCTTATTCCAAATACACCAAAAAGAACGAAAAATGAAACAGAAACGAACCAAACACGACCGAGTCCCGACTAAGTACCGACCAAGTACCGACCAAGTACCGACCAAGTACCGACCAAGTACCGAGAAGGAGTGGTCAAGTTCTATGTATAAAGTTCAAGTACTCTATACACAAAACAACACAAAAAGGTACTTGAAAGTGTGAGAGATGTTCAATTCGAAGATTGCTTCGGAACCCTGGGTTAAATTACTACGTACATTCGCCTAACAACGTGCGAGATGTCCTTATACAGTAAATAAACGATGTAATTACAAAATATGCCTCGGCTTCACATTCTCCTATGATAAAGTATACGTACTATTTACCTGCCGATTTTAACAACACAGGAGCCGTACAGTTCATGAACAATGTGAACAACAGGAGAGCACAGCGGAGCGTATAAAGACGCCGTGCGCCGAACTTCGAATTTAATTATTTTGTTGTCACTTATGTAACGTCTTAATAAGAGATTAGGCTCTTTATATCACTGATAGCTAATAGATGCAGCGAGTGGCCTTTGCATGTCCGTGCTCTCTATAGCGGCAATCGATTAATAGTTCAGCAGGGCCAAGATCAACCCGTCGATATTCCGTAGCGAGCGAAAGAATACATCTCCTTTCCATTCGTCATGATTCGCCAGGAGCTCAAACGCGAAGGCCAATCGAAAATGACATTCACGTGACGTAGCGTGACATTAGGAGCTCGAAACAAACTTTAAGAATAACGATAACCCTCGTTACATGCGAAGTTCAAGATCTCTGGGTCCTGAAAACTATTTCGAGGAACGCGGTGACCTTCACTTTTCTGTGTGTATACGTACTCTCACTCCCTCCTTGGTCATTTTGGTCATTAGTTCTTATCGGGACTAAATGCACGGAAGTGTACGCCAAATTTGGGGACTATATATTTGTAGTCTTCCTTTTTATTCCGTGTTAGCGCCGCGAAGCAACTGTGGCTATGAGTGGCGTATACAGACGTGGACAGATGGAGAGAGGACAGCAGAAAGGAGAGGGGGTTAGTAATATGCGTCCTGGGCCGACTTCAGGGGGAACTGTGCCGACATTCGTCCGGAAGGTCTGCTATAGGAAAACCCTGGGAAAGCCTCTCAGACGGCAGAGCAGGTGCCGGGATTGAAACCTGCGTCACTTCCTCTCTCTCAGCCTCCCTCACTCTCGGCGTGTGGAGGGGGGGGGGGCGATCACCCTGGACACTACGCCGCGCGAGCTGGTATATATTTACAGTGCTGCGAAGTAAATGTCAGTGTTTGGGGACTGAAATAGGAAGCAATTGGAATTCATGGGGACTATTGCTCCCCTAATGTAGTATTTTTTTTCTTCTTCTTCTTCCTTAAAGTACTGTTGGGAACACGCGGTTAGCTAAAATCACCTGTCAGTACTTCGCCGTCCCATATTAACTCTGTTGCGCTTGAAAGTGTTGTGCCAATATTGTATTATTTGGAGGTGGACCATGTGCTGCATGTGTTTATTATTCGAAAGAAATAGTATTGCACAACACCTGGAAATTTTTTTGAGATGAGATAAACTATGCACGGAGTGCTGATTTTAGACAAGCGTGTCCCCTATACAGTGCAATGGCGCAAGTTCCGAACGGTGCAAATGTATTCTTTCTCGATTTTTGTCACGCCTAGCCGGATATCTGTCTTTTTGGGCGGTGCTCTCCCAAGGGACTTCCTAGTAAACATACTCACTTTCCTTCAAAATTTCTCGAACCCTCGCCCTCGGTAGCGCGGTTCTTCTCCAGCACACCCGTAACTCGAACGAGCTTTCCTACAAAGCCTCGCTAATTCGAAGGATTGCCGCGCGAATTAGCGCTAATTCGAATTTGTGCCAGTTCCAATGAATGAGGTTTCTCTGCACTTACGTTACGAGAATGCTGACACACTGGTCGGTTTGTATACGCTGACTTAGATGGGCCTCTGTATATCCTCTGCCTTAGCGATTCCTCTTGCTGGTTTCAAGGCTGGGTGGTTTCAATTCTGCCGCAAACAGCTTGATGGCACGGTATAGCTTACACCCATCGCCCTCCGACGTTAAACACGTACACTCTAAAAAAAAGGAGTACTTTTACTCCTTTTGGGGAGTAATTGCATTGCCACAAAAAATAGTCCCTTTCGGGAGTAAATGCACTGGAGTAAATGAATGTCACAGAGTGAAGACCGCATTTCACGCGCTGTTGTAAGAGTCCCAAGTACATAATTGGTGCGCATGCATGAAAATACTTTGAAGTAAACCGTCAACCGTGATATATCGAGTGATATCAAATCTTGCGCCATACTAGGGCACAATTTGCGAAGAAAGATGCGCTAACTGTTTCTTACTCTGTGCGGCTGGAAAATTGCTACGTTGTCTGAGTTATACAGCCTTATGTCCTTCAAATTGACCAAGGGAACATATTTACGTAGACTGTTGCATTCAGGAGACCATTCGCGAAGTTTAGTGACAATTGGCAATCCTGGGGAGTAAATGTCGGGACTAAATGTTGGGTTAGGGGACTAAAATGGGGAGTAATTGCAGACTAGGGGAGTAGAAGCTGCAATTACTCCCCGTTTTACTCCTTTTTTTCTTAGAGTGTATAGTGCCGCAAAAAGAAAGTTTTACCTGTAGCGTACGCAATAACATCGCTTTCGCAAAACTGTTTCATATAGGAATGCTGTTCGAGACAGCGGTATCGTTTGCTATACATACACGACGGTTATGTCATCTTGTGCTCACGATTGCCAAGAGTTTCGAATTCGAATTAATTGCATGAACTACGAACGTCATACGTGTATAGCACGATGTTAGAGAGTTACTTCGACTTATCCCACTGTAACCCCCCCCCCCCCTCTCTCCCCCGCTGTCGTCACACTTTTCACCCGGTACCGCTTAGCGGCGCAAGGCAAACATATCAGACCATATAGGTCGTCGATTTATCTTATCAATCCTGGATAACAGGCGGTGAATCTGTTAGAATGGATAAGCTAAGATAGAGAGAGAGATCATGCTCGGCAAGGCGTTTTTGCTCACTCGTGAATTTGGTGAATATTGTGTCTTGGACTACGGATGTACGGTACGATCCGAGAGAGGTAAACATTGAAGGATGTGTATGGTTATAAATAATGTGCAGTTTCTTTTTTTATTTTTTTCTTTCACCCGAATGCCAGATATTGGGAGGACGAAGGAGGTCAAAATATTGTACATGAATGATACAGCTAATTGGAATACATACATGGACAATAAATTATATGCATATTCGCTTGGCAGTTGGTGGGCAAATACAGCAATAAACAACGTCTATATATACAAGGACTATTTGCTATGCATGGTGACATTTGTAGTTTGGCGCACTATAATCCAAATAGCTTTTGCGAACTCTAATCAGCAGCAGCAGCATGGTGACAATAGAGGTGACGACAACGTGACAGTACATGGCGTGCAACGTTATCTCAAAATATCGCCTTTATCTTTTTTTCCTGGCATCTTTCCTTGTTCTTTACGTTTGCCTTTCATTTTTTATATCATTTTAAGAACATTGTTGACCCGGTCGCATAGGTGTTAGTAGTCTGACAACACACGAAGAGCCGCGATTAAATTCTGGCAAGAAGCTCTCACAAATTTGCACTTGCGCACATTGGAAACATCGTCATTCTTGTGCTTTGAAACTTGTCGGTCTCCAGATAGATTGGACCGTTCTCGTCAACTGCACAGCTGGGTACGGTCAAGCACCCGTCAACGTCTCGAATCCTGCGGACGTAGCTGTACAGACCGTACCTTAAATTCTCCAACACAGAATTAGGTAATGTGTGTTTAGTCTAGCGTGCCATACGAAGCCGGCGAAACTGAAAACCGGTTCGACGCAAAACAAGCCAGAAAGACCCACCTCTGCAGTCCCACCGAAGAAAGCAAAAACGATGCAGACGGCAGCTGTAGCAGACGAGGAATTCCCTAGCAGACGACAGTGTTGGTCTGCATCGAGCGGGAAACTTGGAAGATGCACACACTGCCTGTTTCGTGAGGAAAAATATTTCCGCTTCTTTCAAGGATCTTCGTGATTCGCTTCCGGCTGCTTTTCGTGCAAAAATCCGCTCAGATACATGGCAGCCGAACAGACGGTAGAGTACGTAGAACGCGCGTGGTCGCTCCACTACATGCCTCTTCGAGAACGATATCAAAACCGTTCGAAACTGGGTGAAGGAGGAGGGGAGGAATAGGGGGAGGGAGACTCGGTAGTAGCGGCAGGTGGGGATAGGTGGCGCGAAGTGCGCAGGAGGAAAAATGGCGCGAAAACGCTAAGGGAAGGAGGGAGAGAGGGGGGAGCGAAAGAAGGAGGAGGAGTGACTGTTGTGCACGTTGCTCGAATGCTGATAATATGTGGGGAATACGAAGGTAATATCGGGGGTTTTATTGACTGATTCGTCGTCAGTGGAGGACATTATAGCGGTGGTAAATGGCGGTGTCTTTCTTGTTCGTGGGTAAGAGTGATGCTGAGGCTACAGCAGGGAATAATAAACGTATATACAAGCTTTCAATGTCTAATAGCTTTCAGTTAAAATATCAAACACGAGCCACTGGTATAGTATCGCGATTATACTCGTTATTTTAAGGGTTTTAATTAAATTTGTAATTTCGAGAATTATCTAGTTGGTCCTCAAATAATCATCTCGATACTGCAGAAGCCAATAAAGCTGCGAGCAGAAAATAATTAATCGTTACCACAAGAAGAAAGCAACGCTCCAGGATATGCTATAATCCATCCACAATCACCGACACATTAACAACAAATCACTAATTCTAATTTCCTAACACAACTCCGCAGTACCTTTACGGGTACATAAGACAGATGACCGATGCCCGAACGCAATACGACGACGCACAAATCAAACAGGTTCATCTCCGAGTTCAATGTTGGCAACCTTGCGTTGGGCGGAAAAACGTCACGGTCCCCTAACCATGTCCATGTCGGACTGGTCAATCGATCAGAAGGTCATTTAAGGGGAGATAAACAAGAAGAAGAAAATGTCGATGATAGCTCGCATGTTCGTGTTCGCGAACACTCAGAATAGAAAATTCGATCGCAAAGTGGATCGAGTCACCTTGTCAAGCGGTATTCGTCAACATGGCCGCCATTGAAGAAATGTTCTCATGAAAACAAACGGTTTGTGTATATATTGTGGTGGAAGGTCATTGGAGTAAGAAAGGGAAAAAGAAATGTTAGATGGGGGAGAAGGAAGAGAAGGGGAACATGGACACATCTCAACGTGAGACTTTTTTCGGTTCTATAGGCCACCAGATATCAATTCCAATTAATTAACATTCAAAACAGCAATGATATACCGATAAAAAAACAAGTTCGATCCGTCTTCATATACTTCAGAAAAGCTGCTGCACGCGCAAATATTTGTTTCCGACAAATATAATTTGGGACCGGATGACATATGGATTCCCGTGTGTTTATTTTTGTTCGTTTTATTACTGTCACTGTCTACGTGAAATAGTAATACTAAAGTATTATGGTACTGCCGATGCAGCTGCACGGTGCACGAGTTTCCTTTTTCCTTGCAAGACCAAGAACTATAAACAAAAAGGGTAAGGGAAGGATGAACGAGGGAGAGAAGGATGATGGTGGTACAGGAGAGAGAAAAAAAGAGAGAGAGAGGTAGTCCCTCTTGTGCTGGGATTCGGGTAGTCCCACGCAGAACTACCCACCACAGAAGACATGCCAGTATCCATCAGTAGCCTTCATTGGGATTCCCCCTGTGTATATACCAACGGTTTGTTTGTTTGGTTACGGGTGTAACGGTGATGTTAGCTGGAGACTAGCTGGCTTGTTACTCCTGAAACGCCAGCATTATATTGGCGGAGTTACCCAATCCCCTTTCATGGTGAGAGGGTCTGTGGAGCGTGCTATTCTGCACACCATCAAGACCAGGAGATGACGAAATCGTGGCGTGCGTCAGATGCTTCTACGAGCCGTTTCGTAGACAAAGATGTAACTTTTCCAACACCGAAGTTTCCTATACTGTTGGGCTAGTATGGCCCATTTAATAAACCAATAAACAATAGCTCCAGATAACAACCACAACGGAAACAATAAACCACGGAAACAATAAACGGAAACAATAAACCAAAAAATAGCTCCAGCTCCAAAGACAGTGTGTCTGAAGCTCGCCTCGGCACTGTCAAGGGTTGCCCTGGTATTGCACTACCTCCAGGTGTAGCCCACCCGTCTCAAAAAAAAAAAAAAAGCAGCACAGTACTTATTGATGGATTAGCATTGTCTCATCCACTGGTTTTCAATAAAGACACTAAAGCCCAGATTCACCAACGCTGATTTACTTTTAACCGAGATCAAGGGTGGTGTGAGGTGATCAATGTTTCAGCGACAATAACTACCTTTTGGTGAAGCAGAGTTATGGGTTCAATAGACCTCTCCCTGTTTCTAAACAATTAAATGACGTCAAAGTTTTAGATAGCGCCACCAATTTGGTAGCGTTGAACTACGCTCGAAGCATAGAGGCGAACAAAAGTCTCTGAAAGGGACGCGACCTTCGGTCCTACTTTACTTTCAATAGAAGCCAGCGAACGAGTGCCCATTCGTGGAACCCAGCCCTCTCTTTCCAATTTGTTTCGGTTTCAGTCTGTCTACCAACGTCATGATGACGTTTCTCGGGTAGAGGTCTATATTCAAGCTCAGGGACCGCCGATCTCAGTTCAAATGTTAATCGGGTTTGATGAAACCCGGCCTAAATAAGCTAGTTTCGATCAGCAGAGTTATTTTGCGGAATTACTCCTCTCAACCCTAACACCAACGGGTGTGGTCCATCCAGGTATAGGGTTGCCACCTTTCGGAGTGAAGAATACCGGCTGAGGCAGAGGAGGTGGAATAGAGTGGAAGGAGGAAAGGCTCGTGGAGAAGGGAAAGTACGTGAGGAACATTCTAGCTGGCTCGACACAACCACCAACAGCTTTGCACAACCAGTGCCCTTGTCTCCTCCGAACACAAGACTTAATGAATAACAATGAATAATAATAATAATAATAATAATAATAATAATGAATAACTAAGAAAACGACTGGTGACTACGGAGTTGGATCTGTGCTCCAGATTTATTCGAGCTGCAGTGGAATGTTGAACGGAAAACCCCGTAAAAGCCCTTATGAAAGGTCTTGAGCCACAAATACCGGCAAAAGGTTGCCGCGGTATCACCTTCCTACCGGCAACCGACAGAGTGCGCAAATAACCGGCCGTGCCGGTATATAATACCGGCCTGGTGGCAACCCTACCGTCCAGGTGACCACCAGTGTCTTTTTTACGCTGATGTCGGCTCAGATCCCAACCGAAGTCTGCTAAACCGTCCCATTCTTTTCTACTTTCACCATCTGCTCTCGTCCGTATCCGTGTATTCACACGAGCGACATCCTCACAGAATATTCTACTGGAAGAAAAAGCGAAAACACTGCTCACATAGACCAAGTTCCGACCAGTGTTATGTTGAGCATTCACACGGTGCGCAATATCGGGAGTGGCGTACTGCGCATTTAGCAGACGACACTAAGCAGACGACACCGCCAGCGTGTTTTCCTGTCGTCTGCTACGGAATATCTTGTGGCTGTGTAGCAGGATATTCCCCACGGTTAGCAGTGTACGTGAAGACACAACGTTGAGCGCTCGCAATCACGTGACAGCAGAAAGCTATGACGCTTTTCGCGTCTTCCGCTTCTGGGGGAATGTCGCTCGTGTGAATACACGGTATATGCATATATCGCTCAAGGCCACAGTCGCGTCGTGGTGCTAACGCGGAGTTTAAAAAGATTTAAAAAAAACATGTTATCCTACGTCACCCTGTATATTTTAGAGGCTGAACAATACGGAAGTTCACTTGACAAATTTCGCGAGATTCGATCGACGTCAGCATTCGAAACACCACCGATTATCCTTCGATTATCTGGTTTCTCCTACGTACAAAACACCGGAAATCACGTGCCGATATTATGCGCAACCTATACCTGCCAAGCCACGATGCACGACCAAAATGCGCGAATACATAGAAATCAAGGGGGGAAAGCCAGAGTAACACGTGACCTCCCCCCGAAGAATATGGAAAGAAGTGTCGATACTCCTCTTCCAGCTCGCACTTTCCGAATGACACAAGAACTGCGCTCTTTTACCTGATTTCGATCTGCTAGCACGAGAAGTGTGTTGGCGAAAATACTGTAGGTGCATCTGTGGCGCTGAGGTTTCAAAAGTCCATTGTCGAGCTAAAAGCCATTGTTACGCTATTTCTGCTATTGTTGTATTGTGTGGCATTAAAAAAAAGAAGAAAAAAAAAGAGAGATAATGAAAAAAAGTCGTGGCATTGAAGTTTAACTTATCCTATGGCGCTTTTTTTTTTTTTTTTACTTGTGACTGATTTAATGTAGTGGCCAGTGCTACATTTAACTTAAAAAAGTCGTGACATTGAAGTTTAAGTTATCCTATGGCGCTTTTTTTTTTTTTTTTACTTGTGACTGATTTAATGTAGTGGCCAGCGCTACATTTAACTTTCGTCCTCTGCTTAATACCCCACGTCTACAGCTGTAACTCGATCTATGGGTATCCAACTAATATAGCGGCATTATTATTTGACATTGTATTTGTCATAGCAAGATTTTATCACTTGTGATGTGAATACGATTGTGTCAATCAGCACAGGGGGGTGGGGTGGCGCCAGGTTTTGAATGTACAACAATTTGGGCTGCTATAGTTCTCTAACACTATGAAGCCTGAAAGTCTCTGCGCTTACCGTCATGTTCCACGTGGCTAGATCACTATTTTGCGCCGTGAGACAGCGAGCATTACCTTTTCCTGAATGACATTGCTATCGAACAATTCTCCAACATGTGGTCGATAACAATACCGCCTATAACTTTTATGTTTGTCTACGCAACGGCATAACACCTGTCGCCCAATGAATTTACCGGCAGCAGCAGGCTCCGAGAGTGCATATCGCTCACGCTAGAAACGTGTTTTCCAAGGCGCACAATTTGTGTGACACCTTTTTTTGCGTCCGTAACGTCGTAGAAGAAGCCCTTAAAAATCAACTGTAACAAACTTATAGCCTCTGTCCGTATAGGTAGAAAAATCAGTCAGTGCTGTCTCAGCTACACTTATGAGCAACATGTATTGAACTGCAACGCGAATTGCACGCCTAGACGCCAAAACATGCAGGTATTTTTCAATGTTACCTCATCCAACCGTAACCCCCAAAATACTTCCCTTATCGCGTGACTCACCAAGGCGGTCGTCTGCAACCATAAAGGTTGATTATCGGTCTCCCCAACTTGCGAGGTCGATGGCTAAGTACAGTGATGGGCGATAGCAGATGAAAAGCCAGCTTCCACGTCGAACAGAGCTTTCGCAGACGACACCACGCGAGCCACTCTTCTTGTCTTCTGCTTCAAAAGCGCACCCGAATTCCAATGTTGACGGAAGCGTGCAGGCCTAATCTGAGACGACCGCCGAGCAATTATGCCAGTAGGTGTTAGATCAGTCAATAAGCCACTGGATAAGCTGGTTTCTCTGAAGCCGCCTAAGCGACGCGATTTGACTGGAGGACAGAGTAGCGGTACAGTCGATCGAACATCGCGGGCTTTGCCTTTTTTTTTTTCTTTTCTGAAGATACTTTAAACTCGAGCGTCAAGCGCTCCAACTTTGACCCTCAAGCCTGAAATATATTCCACTACACAACACTGGAACACACCTTTATTCCGTGATTTTTATTTAGCAGGTGAAGCAAATTGCCAGTTTTCGTGCTTGCTTTCGATAGCAGACGACGCGAGCTGCAGTGAAATGCTGCGCGTGCGCACCGCGAGGAACCGCCGCTCGTATCCGTTCGCGGCTGAGATTTTTCGAAAATAGCTACGTATTCGGTATTAGTAGTTGTATATGTAGTTCCCTTCCTTTCTTTTTTTTTTTCTGTCACTTTTGTCAGTTCAGTATTTCACGTACCCCCTACCTGCCTTCCAAAGCAGACGACGCAGGGCAGATGCGCATGCTCACGCAGAAACCTCGGTTGCCTCAGTCTTTTTTTCTTCTTCCCGCTCGGCATTTTCACGCTCTCGCGTGGGTTGCTTGTTGTTACCCAATCGCCTTCGGCATATTTAGCAGTACCAGCTCCCGTAACATAGTAGTTGAATGATCGACTCTCACGTAGAGACTGGGAGGTGATGCGGGTTCGAATCCTTGCACCGGCTGTGCCGTCAGGCTTTTAGACCGCATACTAACCCCCCCTGTTCACCACTCCTTCCTGCTGTCCTCTCTCCCGCTAATACGGAATAAAAACAATATTAACCACTTCAGTCGGCGGAAGTGTTAGAAGGTTGGCAACCGTGTAAGAAACATACCCACTACAAGTGGCATTATCCGCACATTTCAAATGTTAGTTCTAGCACAACTCATCTTGAGAACTTTGGAAACAGCAATGACAAGTTTCCTTTAAACGACTTTATTTTCAACTAATCTAGTCAAGCGTTCACAGCTTCTGCTGCAGCATTGCCTTGCTGCCTCAGTTTGAAATGCAAAAGTTACACAATCTCTTTAAATGCTGCGCTTTGTCTTGAAAGGCGTTCTATAATACAGATCGTTCGACATCTACCGCTGCTGCGCAGTCGAGAGAAGCGCGTGCAACACAGGTTAAGTAAATGCGTAATACAAAATATGTGCTTTTTTTTTTCAATTTTTCTCTACCACAAACAAACGCCACAGGCATATGTACACAGGACGACAGACATCCACACCAAAGCTGTACAAACAAGTTTGAATTTGTGTCGAAGAAAGCACTGGTATTCGTCGGTTCTCAGAACTTCTAAGAATCGTGTTGGTGACACTCAACGTCTCTTGAGTGCGATATAAATTAATAATAAATGCTCTCTGATAAAACGTCTATCAAATGCTGGACAACTGCGTTGCCTCAGCAAAACATAACACAGGTCACGATACAGGGCTCACGGTCTCCGAGGCAGAAATTCTAGCCCAAAAGCTTTTTAAAAGGAGAGAAAAAGAAAAATGTACTCTCACCACAGCCACGGACGCTCAGGTCACGAGGCAGCATCACTCAAAAATACTTTACGCCAAGGTGTTCAATACTTGAGCACAACCAACTTTACGGTACCCTCAATATTGAACCGCTGCCAAAATATGCATTTCAATATCAAGTACCTACCACCAAAACATCGTATACAGCTTTACGACATTTTAACAATGAGCACTACAGATACTGTCAATTTCACACTGAATACTAGCGGTAAAATTATTGATGCCCACAATGCTTCTTGCATTGCCCTACTCCAGATATCTACAAACAATGTACTATGCCACAAAACACCAAAAAAATGAGCACACACTTTTTGTAGAGTGTCCTTTTTAAAAGCGTGGAATAATATACTTCCGTAAAAAAATTTTGGAGCTTCCAAAAGCTTGGCACCAGCCTGCCATAAAAAATATAGTATCAAAAGTCATGTGTGATAAAGCGACTGCCGCACGTAGTCCGCGAGAAAAGGTCTATACAAAGTTTAAAAAGGAGAGGCAAGCCATTTGTACTCAATATGGATCAGTTCCAAGCTTGCAAGGTTCACCTGCGGTTAGGCGAAGCAAGCCTTTTGCTCCGGGAATTTTAAAAATATGGACGATAGCTGTAAAAACGTAGTGCGCTAAAAAACATGGAGGGGGGGCTAAAAAGTATGCTAAAAACTGCTAAAAGTATTGTGTTGGCCCCGTGTAAGGCTCATAGTGCTGGGGATGCCTGTAGTGGGGGTAGAAGTGATGGTGCAGTCCCCCGAGGTCCACCTTTGGAAGGAAAAAAAAAAATTGAGCGGATTGTCAGAAAAAGAACTCGACCACGAAAAATAGAACTTTCAGTGCTGATGTGTTAGGTAAGCATGCAGTGAAGTCGGTGAAGTCTGCGAATTTCAGTCATGCGGCGGCAGAACGAAGTGCATCCGTCCAAAATGGGTGCACAGAGTGGAACGACAGAGTGCAGACAACTTGCATGCAGACACATTTGTGTGTATCATACTATGTAACACTTAACACTACCAGAGGTCTGACGGCTACTAAGTGTACTCCGCTGTACAGGCATACAGATGTACGTGAACATTAAAAGAAACCCCCGCTCGGAGCGTGCAGCAAAACCCTCTCAAAATAAACTCTCGCATTAGAGACTATGATGTTCGCGTTCATCCCAGAGCATCAAACCGAACCGGAACCGAAAATAATCGTTACTTTCTTGCCGGAACCAGAACCAAAAAAGCCGCCGCCATATTGGAGCTGAACCAGAACCGAAACCAACATACCTGCCCCAACAACACCAAATATCCTCTGGATGTACGAATAATGTCCTAACTGATTCGTACGTCCGATGGATGTCCCAGGGATGTCAATCGGACGTACGAATTCGTTAGAACATTATCCGTACATCCAGAGGATATTCGGTGTTGTTGGGGTGTACCCGAACCCAACCGGAAAACAATTTCGGTTTGATGCTCCGGTCCATTCTGGTGTCCGGCAAGCGTCCATTTTGTGAAGGTTTCGCCGCACCCGTCCGAAGCGCAGTTGTGTGGGGACGTACCTCCTGGTATCAGAGGTTGAGCGATCGGGGTCTGAGGGTCATCCAGAGTCGTGCCTGTTGGGTCAGTTCCACTTGGTCCCGCGTCTTCCCGCACAGGACGGCCCCGTACTTGTCCAACTAATTCACACACACACACACACTCGTCCTTAGCTACTGGCCTCGGATTGTCCAAATTCATGCATCAATCACATCATCAAATGAGAATACAAGGCTTATCACCGGGTAGAGCAATAATTGCTACCATAAATTACGGCTATAAGGTACGGTATGTTGCCACGTCGCAGTGTACCATGTGCGCGGTGCAATCTTTTCTCACAGTTACAACGATAATTGCTGCATGCACAAATCGTAAAATTTTTCGTTGCAATTCTCGGTGTTGACCGTGGGACAATGGCTTTGTAAGAAATCAACGCGGAAGAAAAGCTGTGCATCCTGCATTCTGAACTGACATAGTCTGTTAATTATTGACTTAGTCTCCAGCAAACAAACCAATGTTTTGGGGAGCAATAATTCCTTGCATATAGTGCGTATAGAGACAGAAACACCACCTCCCCGTCAGTACTTTTACAGTCTGCTGTTTAGTAATTAAAAGTAACTTAACTTGAACTGAAGGTTACTGAGCATTCACACAAGGCAAAGAAATCAAAACCAGTATCGTGAAAGTCACAGCGAGGCTAACGTTCTGCATACTATGCAATTCTAAACGTAGAGAACCCAGTATTCCCCATGTGATGTCGTAGCTCCTGACCAGTACATTCCCAGCAAGAAATACGGTGACAATGGCATGCAACTTTTTGTTACTGCAGAGCTTTTTAGACAAAGTGACAGGCACGTACGAATAACAAGTATTCTACGATTGAAAAGCAGAATGAAAACTGCATCCTAAATACCAATACTGCCTAAAAAACTTTAAAATCGCAATAAAATCGCGTGTGAGCTTAACTGCAAAAAAATTATGAAAAAATAAGAGTTAAAAATTAAAAATAAAAGTGTAATTAGCAAAAGAAAGTAATGCATACCCAAAACTGTAACCAAAGAGCTTTGAAATCCTGTGGTAACTAAAAGGCTAATCCCGCAAATTAAGATGGCTTGTTTACTGCGTCCCCGACGAACAGTTTCGGTCAAACACTCAATACGTACGCAGCAATAAATAAATAAATAAACAAACTACAAGAGGAACGTGTTCAAGGGTGCAGACTAAGCGAAAGAGAGGAAGAGGAGGAGGAGGGAAGAAAGGGTGAGGCTCGGGATCACCGACCTTGGAGCGAAGTTTGCGGGGTGTAACATCTGCAAGGGTGCGCGGTGCCATGCGGGAAGCGTGTTTCGGCTGCAACAGAGTGGGTGAGTTACCCGGACCCATCAACCAGAGAAGCTCCCACTAGTGCACGTACAGTATTTACCCGCTTCCAACGCACACCCAATCCTCGTGGTCGTGAAAACACAAAAAGCAAAATTCATACACCAGTGCCAGGCAACGTTGATTTCTTCGGCACTAGACCTGGTCCCTCTCGACCAGTTTTTCTTTTCTTTTTTACCACCGTCCTTGCACCACGGCGTATCGTCCTAACGTACCGGTTCTACCGTCTCCACCGAGACACCGGAGAAAAGGGTGCGCATTAGAATCGGGTAAATATGGTATCCTAAGTGCAGAGAAGTGCGGAGAAAACGTGAGAGCACACGGGACGGGATTATGGTGGACAAAGAACACATACATTTCACCTTGCAAACAATGTTAAACGTCTTCCTCTTACAGGTGGAGTCAAAGAGATTCCAAAATGAAAGTCTCATCAAAACGAGGCTACACTATCTCACTAATGAACCACAAAGGAGCCTAAACTATGCAGTTGTGACCAAATAAAAGGGTGGAGGTGCAATCTTAAAAAAAAAAAGTAGCCACAAGTACTGGCTACGCCATCAATTTTAGAATCTTTTTGCTTCCACATATGAAGCAGAAACAGAACTCAGGTGTGAACATTTACAGTTCTGTCTGCCTTTAACTATGACACAATTGTACAAGACGGTGGAAGAACCTCCATAACTTACGACTCGTGAAATAATTTTTTTAATTAAACAACATAAAATGATAATTTATTTTACGAAATATTGTGTTTAATCAAATGTTGTAACTGGACAGATTCCAAGTAAGGAGACAAGCTGCCGATGATCTACCAACATTCTGCGGAACAACTGCAAGAACGGATCTTCGCCGAAGTTATGGAAGTTCGTTCCACGTAGAAGAAGAACATACCCCTTTTTCTAACTGAACGTCCAGAACAAACTTTCCTCGCTACTGTGACTGCGGTACGTGCAACTGTGAAGCATGCACCTATGCAAAAAACCTGCTACACTCTCATACCTTAGGCTTTGAAGGCACGGGTTGAATAAATGCATCGTTCAGCGACTGCGGTTCTTCCTCGGGAAGAGTCTCGCGAATGATCGATGGCGGAGAGAACAGCACAGACGAATCTCCGAGCAGGGACTTACTCTGGACAAGCAAAAGAAATGAGACATTAGAAAGAAAAGATACTAGAAACATTGTCCGTCAACACGTCGAATTTTGAACGTACCGGAGTTTCTGGCAGAATGATAGAATCCGGTTCCAAAGCAGTAAACCCAGTGGCAGTGAGACCCGGGACCGGGATCTCGCCCGGCGTGGACCATGTTTGATGCAGGGCCTTTCGAACCCGTTTCGAGGGCGAGACATTCTGTACGAAGGGAGGATATTAAATGTACAGCGCGTAAATGGGAGGGCGTTCGGCGAAGGCGTATGTTGAGATAAGCTCACCTCTTTGTTGTTCCGCCGTTTCAACGCGTGCTCAGCGTCCAAGACGTTGGAGATGTGCTCTGTGTTCGTGAGAAGGTCCTGCAGGTCCTCCATGGTTATGATGGGTGTAAGTGGCTGCGTGAAGGAGAACATGGAAGACATTATATTCGCTGCAACGTACATCAAACACAATCCCACTGGGCAACAAAACACAGGACCGTGCAAAGAGTCACTTTAGGACCAAAGCGAACAGTTACGTAACCAAACTGAATGTAAAAATAACAGCAAACATACGTGATACACGTTTATGCGATCTTCGCATGGAAAACCACTCACTTCATCGTACTCACTTCATCGTATACCTTTCTAAAGCCAGGCTGACATCCTCTCGAAGAAAGTGTGCAACTACAAGATGACTAATTACATAAAATTCATTAACTCTTTAATTAGGCGATATCGGGCAAAACTGGGATAGCAGAATGAGAGACTATCCTAGTTGAAAGCCACTCAACGTTTAAAAAATCCTGAAACATGCACCTGCGTTTAGATTCCCGACTATTCCGAATAGACTATCCCCGAATTTTGATGTGCAAATGAGTCGAAACTGAAAAAGCCAGCCTAAGAAGTGCATCACCTTCGCCGACGGAGGCTTATCTGGGCGGGAAAGCGGTTCATCTGGCCCCGCAAGTCGGGACCTACTCCAATGATCTCCGTCGCCCCAAATCATGTGGCCCCCTGACGTGAGATGAGGGCTGTACCCCCTGCGTTCCAGGTCGCCGGGGTTTCGGTTTCGCCTCATTTGCATATCAAAATTTGGGGGTGGATATCTTCACGCACATGCACGTTTGACGACTTTTTAAACGTGGAATGGGGATAGTCTCTAATTCTGCTATCCCACTTTTGCCAGAAAGCCCCTTGTGAAAGAGTTCATTAATGAATTTTAGGTAATTAGTCATCTTGTAGTTGAACACTTTCTTCAAGAGGACGTCAGCCCGGCCAGAGACCTCAACCGCAAAAAACGACATCTATGCTGCTCTCATGGCTCTTTCATAAAAATTCTGTAACTGATTAAAAAAAACAAATGTATACTATTATTGTTATATACAGAGGAAGGATGCAGGAATTACTAAAACAAAGTCAGGGTGAAGGCATGTACGCAACAGAATATAATCTTGTGAAAGTCTTAAAAAAAGATAAAAGGCTCACCGACTACTACCCACTAAACAACAACTTTATTTAATGGTGGTGAATGGGGAGTTTCATCGCCAGGGGGCGACACTCTACCCCATTGCTGGTGGTGATGCGGGGGAATGAAATAATGAGCCCCTTCACAATAAGGATCCAGGTCCTATGGTATCCAGAAAGGTGAAGATCTCGAGCTTTGACGGCAGAGCATTGGTGGGCTGGATGTGACCAGGATTGAGGATGTGCCAAAGAGGATTGTGCCAATTGATTGAAACGTCGGTAAGCTACCCACCAGATACCCATTACATGACTGTAAGCAGCATCACCAGTAAAAACTGTATATTCACAAAGCCAAGCACACACTGAACTGACACACGCAAGCGTAGCTGCAACGTACCATCCTCCTAACTGGCCCGCTGCGCTTCTCCAGTTCTGCCATGGCGTCCTTGAAAGGTGTGGGTGTCCGCGGGGTGTACTCTGAACTGTTTCTTCTGGACTTGGGGGTCTGCAGGGCGCTGCACAACATAGATTCAACCGCATGTTACGTTACGTCTTCCTCGTTGACACACTAAGAACAGTGGCCTGCAATTCAAGGGACAGCGCGGACCCATGTCAAAGCTAGACAAACACCATCATGTTTTCTTACGATGCTCCTAACCACCGAGCAAAGTATTTCAACTGAATGCGTAGCCGCTTATTTGTGATTGAACTTTACATCAAGCGCTTTTGCTCCCAGTTTCCCTTTTGCCAAGCAATCGAGCCACTGATTAGAGACAAAACTTGATTAAGTTTTGATTACAATCCCCCAACCACCTCTATCTCTGTTGTGACATCTGCCAAAGTGCGGTAGCTCAAGCTTATGTCACTGTGAAATCAAAACTAGATGTGAAGATGACATTCGTTGTTATTCTTTATCTCAAAAACTATGACACTCTGCTAGACGAAACATTTCGTTTGGCATCGACACGTAACTTAGTAACATACTACCCTAATATCAAAATCGGTCAACAGGTCCAGGCTGCCCCTTTAATTTGGGCACTCAAAACCCTAAAAATGGGGCAACAAGGGCAGTGACAAATCAGCTATACTTTTCAGAGGGTGTTTCTTGCAGGTGGAACTCTTGAAGCCCGTTGTGAGGATGCTGGTGATTCCTGCTGCGCACAGGAGTGGAGGTAAGGTTCCCAGAGTTCATTTCGACACCAGGATTGTTGAGGAACTGTGACAAAAAAGAAACAGCTTTAGAGCTAATCCTCAGACACGAAGCCATACTTGTGCCGCAATACAGTACAAAACAAATACAGTACAAAATAGTTAGATTATATAACACATTACATATATATATATATTGTCTTTATAACACATAGTTCTATAGATTTTAGAAACATGCTCCGACTGAACCTCTGACAAATGGGAGGTTAGAAGTTGGCGTCTGCAATGTATGTGAGCAGACGACGACAATAGACACTCATTATTTCAGACAAAAGAGGTCAGTGCGGTTAGCTTGCTCTTTCTTATGCACCATAAGTAGAGCCAAAAGTTTTCGGGAAATTTTTTTTTCTAAATTCGGTAAAAATCAGGTAAATAAATATGTGCACTAAATTCATGCGAATTCGGGTCAAAAAACTTCCAGTATGCTAAATTCGAGGAGAAATCTGACTCAGTTACTCAAACTAAGTGTAGTGGTTTGGTACAAACGGTGATGAAACTGCATTTGCTGCCAAATAAGTAAGCTTGTGCATTCCTACAGAGATCCCAGTGAGGGCAATTTGCCGGGCAAAAATCGGGTTTCACCCTAGAGCGGCAACCTTCAATTCGGGATGCAAATTCGGGGAAGGATCGGGTAAAACCCTAAAGCTTCAGGCTCTAAAAATAGTTATCTATTATATAACACGTTACATATATATATGTCTTTATAACACATAGTTCTATAGATTTTAGAAACATGCTCCGACTGAACCTCCACCAAATGGGAGGTTAGAAGTTTGCGTCTGCAACGTATGTGAGCAGACGACGACAATAGACACTCATTATATCAGACAAAAGAGATCAGTCCGGTTATCTTGCTCTTTCTTATGCACCATAAGGTATATATACAGAGTTCTTCCGAATACCCCAGTTCCTTTACTCATGAACCAAGTGCCTCATAGTACCTGCGAGGGGGAGAACGGGAGAGACTTCTTGGGCGTCCCACTGTTGCCGGGGGACACCTCGCTCCGCCGACAGTCGTGAGAAGACATCAGGAGCTCCATTTCATTGGCTGCCAATAGCTGCACTGGGTACGGCCCCGCGGCGACGGAGTGGACCTCGACGTAGCTGTCACCGGAGTGGTGGATTGAGGGCACCGGGCGATCCAGTCCGGCTGCGCTCGCGCCACCTCCCCTTTCTTGATGGAGCTGCGGTGCAGATCGACGTGGTAAGACGTCTGCTCGAAAACTACAGATCTTTCTGCTTCGGGAGAGAACTTACAGAAGGAAACCCGATGGGATCCATTTCTAGCACTTCGTCCCTGCTCGGACAGTCGTCGAACGTGGTGCTGTCTGCCTCCAGGTGAGAATAGTCCGAATCTTGGGACTGCACAGAGCGCTGTTTGCGCCAGTGATTGAAACGTCAGTCATACAAAACGGGTCACAGTAAATTTCGAGGAGAGGCCACTGTATAAAATATGGTGCACCGTAATATTACACCTAGGCACGAAGTTTTCGGGAAATATTTTTTTCCCAACTCGGGAGGGGGGGTAAAAATCGGGAAAATAAACGTGCGCGCTGAATTCATGCGAATTCGGGTGGGAAAACTCCTACTATGCTGAATTCGTGGAGAAATCGGCATTCAGCAGTGCCCATATTGGTGGACGAACTGGCACTTTGCCAGGTTAGTTTTCACAAGTGCGACACAAGTATATGTGTGTCGCACTTAGTTGTGTAACCTGAAGAAGTGCAGTCTCTGGCACGAAAGTTCTTGTTCAAATAAATCTTAGTTGCTCCTAACAGTTTGTGATGTTACGTGTGTGATTCCCTCTTCGCGGGCTCCTTGACTGTTTTTTTTTTTTTTTCGACGTAAGTGAGGAAAGTACAAATCGGGGTAAAAACTGGTTTCATCTTAAAACACAGGGCCCTAAAATATATGACGACAGTACCTCAACATAGGAAAGTGGAAACTTACGAGCCTACGCCTTCTCCCTCGACGCAGTATCGGCGGAGTCACTAGCCGAGAGTTGTTCTGCGAGGTTGATGTGACTTCGACTATACCTTCGCGCTGCGTCGTTCCTTCCGAAGGAGTTTCCTCTTCGTTCCCTGTACGGACACAGTTAATTGCACCAACGAGCAATTCAATGACATTACGATTGAAATGTTGTCAAAATAAATTGTACCTGCAGTTTCTTTCTTCCGAATGGATGTGAACTTGATAGGAGTGACGCTGGGTGTGACCGTAGTGCCGCAGACCAGATCCAGCGCAGTCAGCATGCCGAAAGATCCCCTGCTGTCAGTAGATCCCACAGATCCCTGAGGAGCTGTCTGCAGTTCTTCCACATTAATGTCCCTGAAATGGATTAAATGACCGTTGTCACTTCCATTCAGCTGTCGAAAGATTACTGCAACCACCATCAGCATCTGCTATGTTGTGCGGTTGTTTCACATACACATACTTCTGCGCTGATCACACACCCTCTAACGCTAGAACGAGTGCAAAACATGAACCTTAGTACACTGTGTACACTGCCACATAAACCGTACTCGTGTAGTACTTCTGACTTGTCAGTCAGTGTCTGCCCTGTCACACTTGGGGGGGTCATCAACTTACTTTAGCGGCGACAAGAGGTCGTTGATGTCGACATATTCGGGTGTTGACTCCGAAGGCTGCGATTTTTCTACTTCCGCGGGAGCTTCCGGAGCTAGGATGGGTTCGAAGTCTGTCTGCCAATAAGATGGCTGCGTCGGGACGTCTGCTTCCACTTCTTGTTTACACAGCGACGTTGCCACATTTTGTATGAATGTTGTGTATTCCGGCGTAAACTCCACCTGAAGATCTATGGAGCAATACAAATTCCTTACTGCACACATTTATGTACCTCCAATGTTTCAGTAAGCCAGCAATATCCAAGGCCCAGCCCAAGAACATGGAGGAAGATGTGAGCACTAAGTATTGAATGAATGTTACACACATGAATATTTGGGACATAGCATTGATATCCGCATCTCCCCCAAATGCTGAAATGTAGTATTGACACTGCAGTCATCATAAAAAAAGATACAGGTATCATATGTAGTCTCTTCCAATACCATAGAAATTGTGCATGAAACGCTTCTAGTACAGTAAAACCCGCGGATAGCGATATCGCGTATCACGATATCCCTCGTAAAACGATGGTTCATGGTTTCACCGTCAAAATATAAATTGTTTCTATGGGGAAACGACCCGCGTATAGCGATGGAGACCGCACTTCCGAGTACTCATATTACGATGTTGTACACTGTCCCGTGCGCGTAACCTCGCGGCGAAAATCGCCGCGAGAAGATACAGCAGAATCTCGATGATGCGAATCTTACGGGGTAGCGGAAAAAATTCTTATCACCCGAAATTCAGATCAAAGGAATTAAACCAAAAATAAAAATTGAGGCAAGAAAATAGACAGCGACAGTTGATTTTCCAATACTGTCAGTGAAAGAGGTAGGTGGTAACGCTTTTGTGCCTCCGTATTTGGCCAATGCTGCTCAAATTCGCGAGATGTTTCGAAAGGCCCAGCACGTGCTTTCCACCCGCGGGTCGCGCGACAGTGTTCTAAAGCGAGCTTCTCCTAAAGCACGCAGGCGTTAGGTGAAGCAGACTTGCGGAGTGGTGACGTGTAGTGTTGCCAGAAGTTGTCCTGCTATGCTCCCTGGCTCCCTCCACGAGTTCTGATCACTGTTTTCCCAAGCCAGTGCGATGTCACACCGCCTTCGCGTTTTTTAAGCATCTGTTTCTTTTTCTTTTGCTACATGCAGGGTGCCTCGCGACCTTTCGGGACGCGCTGTTTAGGTCAGCCCTCGTTTAACGATGTACCCTGTATAACGGTGGAATTCGCGATTACAGTCAATATCGTTATATGCGGGTTTCACTGTATTCACATCCGCCATACGTTGCATTGTTGAGACATTTCTGTCCTGCATAAACACAACAGAGATTAAAAAGCTCCGCATATTTTTATACGTATTGACAGAGTTCATCGCCCACGGATTTCCAAATATATGGAACCTGAGCTCTAGTGCACATGTCCCAGATGTTATCTAGGACCCTTTGTTACTGTCAAAGATTATATGTGCGTCAGATTGATTTTTTTTAAAACGTTTTCTGGCACAACAACTGCATTGAAAGAGTTTGCGCATTTATGCTACAGCACTTTAACTGAATCAGCTGGATACGCACCTTTGGACGGCTGGCTCGCTTCAACTTTCACTGGGAAGACCTGATGTCTCACAACTGGTGCGGGCTGCTAACCAAGAAACACACCAACATGTTTTATAAGGCCCTCAAAAAAACCTTTTTTCTGTAAGAATCTGTTTCAGTAAAATGACACACACCCTCGGCGCTGATGTACTAGACGCGGTGCTCGCTGATATCTGACTGCTTTCCCTGGCCACTAGCTTTCTCCGTGGGGGTGGATCTGCCCTGTAACCTTCCTCGGACTCCACTCGTTTCTTCAACGTAGAATTCCAATGATTTTTGATGGCGTTGTCAGTCCTGCAATATCAGGATCCGAGGCATGCAATGAGGTGATGTCCCATGTGTGACCACACCGTGCACAGCTGGGTCAGTATTGAAATGCGGCGAATGCCTACCGTCCTGGAAGAAGCTTCGCAATCTTTGCCCACTGGTTTCCCCAAAGTTTGTGATACTCAAATATGATTGTCTCTTCTTCTTCAGTCCAGGCACTTTTCTTGATGGCTGGGTTCAAGTGGTTGTGCCAGCTGTAAAGTACCATAGCGATTGACTGATCCCTCCAAATCATATCATAAAAATTTACACTATTTTGTTGTGTTATTTAAAAAGCGTTTGTAACATTCGATAGACTTTTCATGAAAAATATGTGAGAGCAGCATATATGCTTTTTTTGCAGGTACTACTAGACTACAGTCAAACTCCTTTATAGCGAACACCTTTTTAACGAAAATACCACTACAGCAAATTTTTTTTTGCGGTCCCGCTGGAGCCTATAGGTCCAATAATGGACATCCTTTTGAACGAAAATACCTTTACTGCGAATTTTTTTTGCTGTCCCCTGAGCTTCGTTGTAAAGGAGTTTGACTGTACTAAGTACCTAAAATCCATTGATTTTGGGAAAATGTCATACAGAAGAATCAGAGCAAGTCATTAGTTAAAGCCACCTTTTTTTTTTATTATCTTGAAAGAGCTTGAGATATTCATCACCAAATAGTATTGTTATGGAGATGACCCGGAAATGACACCAGGCGTGTCAGAAAGGACAACGTCCATTCAACGTAGGAGGTCTGCATGCGCTGAAGCCGATTGGGGACAAGCGTCGATCTGCTGGTCAGATAAACCACTTTGGGACCCAGATAAGACATCGACGGTGAAGGCAGTGTCCTTCCTACACTTTTCATTGTGCTTACTTCCGGTTTCAGTTCATTTGTGTAGCAAAATTTTGTGATGGACATGTCAACGTACGTGCTCATATCAGGGCTTTAGAAAGTAGTGCGGCTTTAAATAATGACTGTTCCAACTCTACCCCACATTTATTTGAAAACCTATAAAGTTCATCATTGCATACTCGGTCTAGTAGTTAATAGTAGACCAGTAGTTAACTCTTTGACAGTGTGTTCACTCAGCCGTATAGCCCACCCGCAAAAACAGCGTCTATGCTGCCCTCACGGTTTTAAAAACACTATCGAACAGAAAATACCCCATATATTAATGACTGTCATTTATTCAAACACCTATTCTTCACAAAGATCACATTCAAACACTGCATACCGTTCCCTGCACTGTTTCCCAATACGGCCCTTCAGGTGCTTGGCGATTAGGGTCCACTTCTTGGGACCATACTTCTGAACAAGTTCCACAACTTTTTCATCTTCCTATGGGAAAACAATACCAATGTTGCATGTAAGTTATTATCCCACGTACGGATCATTACGTACGGTAATTGTAGTCGTCAAGTCGCACGCAAAGAGCTAGAAAAATGCACTTCAAGTTCAAGGTTATAAAGATACCACACAGGAAGTTGAGACAAAGGATGCGGGGAAAATACTACAGTGCTGTCAAACAGGTGAGAAGATAAAATACGTAAAGAGCTGCTTCAATCTGAAACCAGTTTTCATGCTGCTGGCCTTGAAGGGTTAAACGCGCACCGCCGACTGTTAGCGCGAGTAGCGCAAAGAGAGAAGGAAGTTTTCAAGATCGCAGCTTTCCCTTCTTCAGAAGATAGGCAATGCACGTTCCGTTATCAAACACGTGACGCTATGGACTTGACATACGTAAAAGACGAATGGCCACTTTTACGTTGAAATTAATATTTTGAGGATCCCCGTAACGCTTACTGTGGATTCACTTAAGCCGCATTTCCAGGTATACAGTATTGACGGAAATTCGTATTCTGTAATATTCTGAATACTACAGCGGAAGATGCGAAAAACGCCGTAGATATTTCGTAGCAGACGACAGGAAAAGACACCGTCGTCTGCTAAGTGCGCGGTTTCGCTACTCCCGACATTCCGGCACCACGCGGATGCTCAACACGACACGCGACGGAACTTCTGCACCGGGAGCGGTTTTCGCTTTTCTTCCACTAGAATATTCCGTGCGTACCCACTCGTCACTCGTGTGTACACATTACACGATTACCTGAAATAGCAGACGACATGACCACGTGA